>NC_132969.1:0-304000 GCF_034638445.1 Ciconia boyciana
CGTCCAGCCTGACCTTGAATGTTTCCAGGGTTGAAGTATCGACCACCGAATGTTTCCAGCATCGACCACCTCTCTGGGCAACCTGGGCCAGGGTTTCACCACCCTCATGGTAAGAAATTTCTTCTTGATATCTGGTCCGAATCTCCCCCCGTTTAGCTTAAAACCCTCACCCATTGTTGTATCGTGACAGGCCCCACTACAGTCCACCCCCCATCTTTCACCTCAGCCTCCTTGAAGAACTGAAAGGCCACGAGAAGGTCTCCGCGGAGCCTCCTCTTCTCCAGGCCGAACAACCCCAACCCTCTCAGCTGTTCCTCACAGCGGAGGTGTTCCATCCCTCTGATCATTTTTGCGGCCTCCTCTGGACCCAGCACCAAGAGCTCCAAGCCCTTCCTGATGTCTCTCCATGCTGATGGCTCCAGACTGGACGCAGCGCTCCAGGTCGGGTCTCACCGGAGCAGAGCAGAGGCGCGGAACCACCTCCCTCGCCCTGCCGGCCACGCTTCTTCTCAAGCAGCCCAGGAGAACGTTGGCTCTGTGGGCTACGAGCGCACGTTGCCGGCTCGTGTCCAGCTTTTCATCCACCGGTGGCCCCAAGACCTTCTCGGCAGGGCTGCTCTCCATCCCTTCATCCCCCAGCCTGGATTGATCCCGGGGGTTGCCCCAACCCAGGTGTAGGACCCTGCCCTTGGCCTTGTTGAACCTCGTGAGGTTCACACGGACCCGCTTCTGGAGCTTCTCCAGGTCTCCCTCGATGGCGTCCCGTCCCTCGGGCGCGTCAACCGCACCACGCGGCTTGGTGGCATCTGCAAACTTGCTGAGGGTCCACTCGAGCCCCCCCTCTACGTCATTGATGAAGACATTAACCAGCAGTGGTCCCAAAACTGACCCCTGAGGGACACCACTCATCACTGATCTCCATCTGGACATTGAGCCCTTGACCACTACCCTCTGGACGCGAACACCCAACCAATTCCTCATCCACCAAACGGTCCACCCATCGAGTCCAGGTGTCTCCAGTTTAGAGAAGAAGGATCTTCTCTTGAGGTCCATCCGCTCCGGAGGTGTGGGACAAGAGGTTGCCAGTGATGACTGAGGCCAAGAAGTTCTTGAGAACCTCAGCCTTCTCCTCAGCCCATTACCAGTTTGCCAGTGAGAAGAAGACGTTCTCCAGGGCAGGGTTCTTCTGAGTAACCACCATGATCCCAACCATGGTCACCAGGCTGGCCACCAGGAGAGCTAAAGACTTTCTTGGGGTGCATTCTCCAGGAATGTTGGGTACCTCTAGGGGTGTCTCCACTCTAAGGTGGGCTTTGACCAGATGATCTCCAGCACCTTCAACCTCTCTCCGTTCCTCTTGGGTTTGACCTTGAAGCTATCTCAGGGTTCAGATGTCTCCACCAGAGCGGTCTTCTGCTCACCCAAGGTTGAGCTTGAGACCAAGGATGAGCTTGAGTCCTTCAACCTCTCTCCACTCCTCTTGGGTTTGACCTTGAAGCTATCTCAGGGCTTTGGATGTCTCCACCAGAGCGGTCTTCTGCTCACCCAAGGTTGAGCTTGAGACCAAGGTTGAGCTTGAGACCAAGGTTGAGCTTGAGTCCTTCAACCTCTCTTCGTTCCTCTTGGGTTTGACCTTGAAGCTATCTCAGGGTTCAGATGTCTCCACCAGAGCGGTCTTCTGCTCACCCAAGGTTGAACTTGAGACCAAGGTTGGGCTTGAGACCAAGGTCGAGCTTGAGACCAAGGTTGGGCTTGAGACCAAGGTTGAGCTTGAGACCAAGGTTGAGCTTGAGTCCTTCAACCTCTCTTCCTTCCTCTTGGGTTTGACCTTGAAGCTATCTCAGGGCTTCGGATGTCTCCACCAGAGCGGTCTTCTGCTCACCCAAGGTTGAGCTTGAGACCAAGGTTGGGCTTGAGACCAAGGTCGAGCTTGAGACCAAGGTTGGGCTTGAAACCAAGGTTGAGCTTGAGACCTTCAACCTCTATTCGTTCCTCTTGGCTTTGACCTTGAAGCTATCTCAGGGTTCAGATGTCTCCACCAGAGTGGTCTTCTGCTCACCCAAGGTTGAGCTTGAGACCAAGGTTGAGCTTGAGGCCAAGGTTGGGCTTGAAACCAAGGTTGAGCTTGAGACCAAGGTTGAGCTTGAGACCAAGGTTGAGCTTGAGTCCTTCAACCTCTCTCTGTTCCTCTTGGATTTGACCTTGAAGCTATCTCAGGGCTTTGGATGTCTCCACCAGAGCGGTCTTCTGCTCACCCAAGGATGGGCTTGAGACCAAGGTTGGGCTTGAGACCAAGGTTGAGCTTGAGACCTTCAACCTCTCTGCGGTCCTCTTGGGTTTGACCTTGAAGCTATCTCAGGGTTCAGATGTCTCCACCAGAGAGGTCTTCTGCTCACCCAAGGTTGAGCTTGAGACCAAGGTTGAGCTTGAGACCAAGGTTGAGCTTGAGTCCTTCAACCTCTCTTCGTTCCTCTTGGGTTTGACCTTGAAGCTATCTCAGGGTTCAGATGTCTCCACCAGAGCGGTCTTCTGCTCACCCAAGGTTGAACTTGAGACCAAGGTTGGGCTTGAGACCAAGGTCGAGCTTGAGACCAAGGTTGGGCTTGAGACCAAGGTTGAGCTTGAGACCAAGGTTGAGCTTGAGTCCTTCAACCTCTCTTCCTTCCTCTTGGGTTTGACCTTGAAGCTATCTCAGGGCTTCGGATGTCTCCACCAGAGCGGTCTTCTGCTCACCCAAGGTTGAGCTTGAGACCAAGGTTGGGCTTGAGACCAAGGTCGAGCTTGAGACCAAGGTTGGGCTTGAAACCAAGGTTGAGCTTGAGACCTTCAACCTCTATTCGTTCCTCTTGGCTTTGACCTTGAAGCTATCTCAGGGTTCAGATGTCTCCACCAGAGTGGTCTTCTGCTCACCCAAGGTTGAGCTTGAGACCAAGGTTGAGCTTGAGGCCAAGGTTGGGCTTGAAACCAAGGTTGAGCTTGAGTCCTTCAACCTCTCTCTGTTCCTCTTGGATTTGACCTTGAAGCTATCTCAGGGCTTTGGATGTCTCCACCAGAGCGGTCTTCTGCTCACCCAAGGATGGGCTTGAGACCAAGGTTGGGCTTGAGACCAAGGTTGAGCTTGAGACCTTCAACCTCTCTGCGGTCCTCTTGGGTTTGACCTTGAAGCTATCTCAGGGTTCAGATGTCTCCACCAGAGAGGTCTTCTGCTCACCCAAGGTTGGGCTTGAGACCAAGGTTGGGCTTGAGACCAAGGTTGAGCCTGAGACCAAGGTTGGGCTTGAGACCAAGGTTGAGCTTGAGACCAAGGTTGAGCTTGAGTCCTTCAACCTCTCTTCGTTCCTCTTGGGTTTGTCCTTGAAGCTATCTCAGGGCTTCGGATGTCTCCACCAGAGCGGTCTTCTGCTCAGCCAAGGTTGAGCTTGAGACCAAGGTTGGGCTTGAGACCAAGGTTGAGCTTGAGACCAAGGTTGGGCTTGAGACCTTCTAGAGATCTCATGGCCACCTGGAGGCACGGGAGGAGGAGGAGCCTTGAGCCCCCCACGCTCTGGAGAAGACCCCGGCAGAGGCTTCCCACCGGGGAGGGGAGGGGCCTCGCCCGAGGGCTGAAGGTGCTGGGGGAGGTGGGGCTGCCCCACACCCAGGCGGAGTTGGCCCAGTTTGGACTGGGAGGGGCCCAGTCTGTACTGGGAACTGTTGATGGATCCAGTCCTTACTGGGAAGGAATTGGGGGATCCAGTTTGGACTGGGAGGGGCCCAGTATGGACTGGGAGGGGATTAGGGGATCCAGTTTGGACTGGGAGGGTGCCCAGTACGGACTGGGAGGGGATCAGGGGATCCAGTCTGTACTGGGAAGAGGCCCAGTCTGTACTGGGAGGGGTTTAAGGGATCCGCCTTGGACTGGGAAGGGCCCAGTGTGTACTGGGAGGGAATCGGGGATCCAGTTTGGACGGGGAGGGGCCCAGTATGGACTGGGAGGGGATTAGGGGATCCAGTTTGGACTGGGAGGGGCCCAGTCCTTACTGGGAGGGAACTGGGGATCCAGTTTGGACTGGGAGGGGCCCAGTCTGTACTGGGAGGGGATTAGGGGATCCAGTTTGGACTGGGAGGGGCCCAGTCTGTACTGGGAGGGGATTAGGGGATCCACTCTGTACTGGGAGGGGGCGCAGTCTGTACTGGGAGGGGATTAGGGGATCCAGTTTGGACTGGGAGGGGCCCAGTCTGTACTGGGAGGGCATTAGGGGATCCAGTTTGGACTGGGAGGGGGCCCAGTATGGACTGGGAGGGGATTAGGGGATCCAGTTTGGACTGGGAGGGGGCCCAGTCTGTACTGGGAACTGTTGAATGGATCCAGTCCTTACTGGGAGGGAATCGGGGGATCCAGTTTGGATTGGGAAGGGCCCAGTCTGTACTGGGAGGGGATTAGGGGATCCAGTTTGGACTGGGAGGGGCCCAGTATGGACTGGGAGGATTAGGGGATCCAGTCTGTACTGGGAAGAGCCCAGTCTGTACTGGGAGGATTAGGGGATCCAGTTTGGACTGGGAGGGGGCCCAGTCTGTACTGGGAGGGGATTAGGGGATCCAGTTTGGACTGGGAGACGGCCCAGTCTGTACTGGGAGGGGATTAGGGGATCCACTCTGTACTGGGAGGGGCCCAGTCTGTACTGGGAGGGGATTAGCGGATCCAGTTTGGACTGGGAGGGGGCCCAGTCTGGACTGGGAGGGGATTAGGGGATCCAGTTTGGACTGGGAGGGGGTCCAGTCTGTACTGGGAGGGGATTAGGGGATCCAGTTTGGACTGGGAGGGGCCCAGTATGGACTGGGAGGGGATTAGGGGATCCAGTCTGTACTGGGAAGAGCCCAGTCTGTACTGGGAGGGGATTAGGGGATCCAGTTTGGACTGGGAGGGGCCCAGTATGGACTGGGAGGGGATTAGGGGATCCAGTCTGTACTGGGAAGAGCCCAGTCTGTACTGGGAGGGGATTAGGGGATCCAGTTTGGACTGGGAGAGGGCCCAGTCTGTACTGGGAACTGTTGAATGGATCAGGTCCTTACTGGGAGGGAACTGGGGGATCCAGTTTGGACTGGGAGGGGGCCCAGTCTGTACTGGGAGGGAACTGGGGGATCCAGTTTGGACTGGGAGGGGGCCCGGTCTGTACTGGGAGGGAACTGGGGGATCCACTCTGTACTGGGAGGGGGCCCAGTCCTTACTGGGAGGGAACTGGGGGATCCAGTTTGGACTGGGAGGGGCCCAGTCTGTACTGGGAGGGAACTGGGGATCCACTCTGTACTGGGAGGGGCCCAGTCTGTAGTGGGGGGGTATCGGGTGTCCAGTTTGGACTGGGAGAGGGCCCAGTCTGTACTGGGAAGTGTTGAATGGATCCAGTCTGTACTGGGAGGGGGCCCAGTCTGTACTGGGAGGGAACTGGGGATCCACTCTGTACTGGGACGGGGCCCAGTCTGTACTGGGAGGGAACTGGGGGATCCAGTTTGGACTGGGAGGGGGCCCAGTCTGTACTGGGAGGGAACTGGGGGATCCACTCTGTACTGGGAGGGGGCCCAGTCCTTACTGGGAGGGAACTGGGGGATCCAGTTTGGACTGGGAGGGGGCCCAGTCTGTACTGGGAGGGAACTGGGGGATCCACTCTGTACTGGGAGGGGGCCCAGTCCTTACTGGGAAGTGTTGAATGGATCCACTCTGTACTGGGAGGGGGCCCAGTCTGTACTGGGAGGGAACTGGGGGATCCAGTTTGGACTGGAAAGGGCCCAGTCTGTACTGGGAGGGAACTGGGGGATCCACTCTGTACTGGGAGGGGGCCCAGTCTGTACTGGGAAGTGTTGAATGGATCCAGTCTGTACTGGGAGAGGGCCCAGTCTGTACTGGGAGGGAACTGGGGGGTCCCAGTCCTTACTGGGACTGGGGCCAGGGGTCCAGTTTGCACTGGGAGGGGCCCGGTCCCTACTGGGGGTGACGTCGCGGGGTCCCCGGCGCTGCCCCTCCCCCCCAAGCAGGAGGCCGGGACGTCCCCAACGATCTTTAATGTGGGCGCAGCGGCGGGGGAGGGGACGGGGACCCCTGGGGGGGCCCCCACCCTGGGACCCCCACCCTGGGACCCCCCACCCTGGGACCCCCCACCCTGGGACCCCCGGGGACGGTGCCAGCCCCACCCCAGCCGTGGGGTCCCCAGGGCCCGGAGGGGGGAGGGGGCGGGGGGGTGGGGCCACGGCCAGGGGGAGCCACGGGGACCCCAGGGTGCCCCATAGGGACCCCATAGGGACCCCGGGGTGCCCCATAGAGACCCCAGAGTGCCCCATAGGGACCCCATAGGGACCCCGGGGTGCCCCATAGAGACCCCAGAGTGCCCCATAGGGACCCCATAGGGACCCCGGGGTGCCCCATAGAGACCCCAGGGTGCCCCACAGGGACCCCAGGACCTTCCAGGGTGCCCCATAGAGACCCCAGGTTGCCCCATAGAGACCCCAGGACCCCCAGGGTGCCCCCATAGAGACCCCATAGAGACCCCAGAGTGCCCCATAGGGACCCCGTAGAGACCCCAGGCTGCCCCACAGAGACCCCAGGGTGCCCCCACAGAGACCCCATAGAGACCCCAGAGTGCCCCATAGGGACCCGTAGAGACCCCAGGGTGCCCCATAGAGACCCCAGAGTGCCCCATAGGGACCCCACAGAGACCCCAGGGTGCCCCACAGAGACCCCAGGACCTTCCAGGGTGCCCCATAGAGACCCCAGGGTGCCCCATAGGGAACACTGGGTGCCCCATAGGGACGCCAGGACCCTCCAGGGTGCCCCATAGGGAACCCAGGCTGCCCCCTAGAGACCCCCGGGTGCCCCCTAGAGACCCCAGGACCCCCCAGGGTGCCCCATAGAGACCCCAGAGAGACCCCAGAGTGCCACATAGGGACCCCGTAGAGACCCCAGGCTGCCCCACAGAGACCCCACAGAGCCCCCAGGCTGCCCCATAGGGAACACAGGGTGCCCCATAGAGACCCCACAGTGCCCCATAGGGACCCCAGGACCTCCCAGGCTGCCCCACAGAGACCCCAGGCTGCCCCATAGGGACCCCATAGAGCCCCCAGGGTGCCCCACAGAGCCCCCAGGCTGCCCCATAGAGACCCCAGGCTGCCCCACAGAGACCCCAGGCTGCCCCCAGGCTGCCCCATAGAGACCCCACAGTGCCCCACAGAGCCCCCAGGCTGCCCCACAGAGACCCCACAGAGCCCCCAGGCTGCCCCACAGAGCCCCCAGGCTGCCCCACAGAGACCCCAGGGTGCCCCACAGAGACCCCACAGAACCCCCAGCCTGCCCCACAGCTTCTCAGCCCCCTCCCACATTCCCCCCTTCCCCTCCCCGACATCTCCAGGGTGCTGGGGGGGCCTGCGGGGCTCAGGGGGCTGGCGGGGGGGCGGGGGGAGGGGCGCGGAAGAGGCGCCAGGCCCCCCGGCAGATGAGGGCGAACCAGTAGAGCTGGGGGGCCAGGAGGGCGGCGGCGGCGGCGTTGTAGGCGGGGGGCAGGGCGGCCGGCACCCGCAGCAGCGGCAGCCCCCGCTGGCGCCCGTAGGCCCAGTAGAGGTAGGGGAAGAGGAGGACGCGGCAGAGGAGGAAGGTCACCAGCAGGGCCACCCCGTTGAGCTTGTGGAGAGCCGTGTGCTGGCGCTGGTACTGGCGGGGAGGGGAGAAAGAGGGGGGTGAGGGAGGACCTGGGCTTGGGGAGCTGGGGGGGGGGTTGAGGGACCCATGGGCACCTGAGATGTTCTGGGGACACCAGGGGTTGAGGGACTCAGGGACACCTGAGATGTTCTTCTGGGGACACCAGGGTTGGGGACACGTGGGCACCTGACGTCTGTATGGGGACCCCAGGGGTTGAGGGACCCAGGGACACCCCACATCTACCCAAGGGTTGAGGGACCCATGGGCACCTGAGATGTTCTCCTGGGGACACCAGGGGTTGGAGGACCCAGGGACACCTGAGATGTTCTCCTGGGGACACCAGGGGTTGGAGGACCCAGGGACACCTGAGATGTTCTCCTGGGGACACCAGGGGTTGGAGGACCCATGGCCACCCCACATCTACCCAGGGGTTGATGGACCCATGGCCACCTGAGATGTTCTCCTGGGGACCCCAGGGGTTGAGGGACCCATGGGCACCCCACATCTACCCAGGGGTTGAGGGACCCATGGCCACCTGAGATGTTCTCCTGGGGACCCCAGGGGTTTGGGGACCCATGGCCACCCAAGATGTCCTCCTGGAGACCCAGAGGTTGGTGGCCCATGGGGTTGGTGGCCCGCGGGGGGACCCAGGTATCCGGACTCACCAGGATGAGGACCTTGCCGAGGCAGACGAAGGGGGTGCTGAGCTCGGCCATCAGAAGACACCCCAAGAAGAAGTCGCCCTTCCCCTGGCGCCACAGCTGGGGGGACACGGGGGGGACACGTGGGGACACGGGGGGGACACGGGGGGAGGCACAAGGGGATGGGGTCACACGAGGACACCCAGGTCACACAAGGACACAACCTGGGCTGTCCCCATCTCCCTGTCCCCAGGGTGTCCCCGTGTCCCTGAGGTGTCCCTGAGGTGTCCCCATGTCCCCAAGGTGTCCCCAAGGGGACCCCGTCTCCACTCCCGCTCTCCATGGCTACGGGGAAGCCAGCAGGCACCGTGGTGGTGTGGTGGCCCTCCATAACCACGTCCATCCCAAGACCATGTTCCTCCACCCCATATCCCCAGGTGTCCCCAGCCCATCCCATTGTCCCCAAGTGTCCCCATGTCCCTGTCCGCACGGCCATCGAGGAGTCAGCAAGCACCGTGGTGGTGTGGTGGCCCTCCATAACCACGTCCATCCCAAGACCATGTTCCTCCATCCCATGTCCCTGAGCCAACCCGATGTCCCCAACACATCCCGGTGTCCCCAGGGTGTCCCCAACCATCCCATGTCCCTCTTTCCATTCCCCGTGGTCATGGGGAAGCAAACAAGCACCGTGGTGGTGTGGTGGTCCTCCATAACCACGTCCATCCCAAGACCATGTTCCTCCACCCCACAGCCCTGAGCCAACTCCATGTCAACACATCCCTGTGGTGTCCCCAACCATCCCATGTCCCTATCCCCATTCTCCATGGCCACAGGAAAGCCAATGAGCACCATGGTGGTGTGGTGGACCTTCATGAGGACGTCCATCCCAAGGTGATGTCTCTCCATCCCACATCCCCAAGTGTCCCCAACCCATCCCACTGTCCCCAAATGTTCCTATGTCCCCATCTCCATCCCCACAGTCATGGGCAAGTCAACAAGCACCATAGGGCTATGGTGGACCTCCATGAGCACGTCCATCCCAAGGTGACGTCCCTCCATCCCACGTCCCTGAGCCAACCCCCTGTCCCCAGCCCTTTCCCTTGTCCCCAAGGTGTCCCCAACCCTCCCACGTCCCCGTCCCCACTCACAGCGGCCACGGGGAAGCAGACGAGCACCACGGCGGCGTGGTGGACCTCCATGAGCACGTCCATCCCAAGGTGACGTCCCTCCGTCCCACGTCCCTGAGCCAACCCCCTGTCCCCAGCCCTTTCCCTTGTCCCCGAGGTGTCCCCAACCCTTTCCCTTGTCCCCGAGGTGTCCCCAGCCCTCCCACGTCCCCGTCCCCACTCACGGCGGCCACGGGGAAGCAGATGAGCACCATGGCGGCGTGGTGGACCTCCATGAGCACGTCCATCCCAAGGTGATGTCCCTCCATCCCACGTCCCTGAGCCAACCCCCTGTCCCCAGCCCTTTCCCTTGTCCCCGAGGTGTCCCCAACCCTCCCACGTCCCCGTCCCCACTCACGGCGCCCACGGGGAAGCAGACGAGCACCATGGCGGCGTGGTGGACCTCCATGAGCACGTCCATCCCACGTCCCTGAGCCAACCCTCTGTCCCCAGCCCTTTCCCTTGTCCCCGAGGTGTCCCCAGCCCTTTCCCTTGTCCCCGAGGTGTCCCCAGCCCTCCCACGTCCCCGTCCCCACTCACGGCGCCCACGGGGAAGCAGACGAGCACCACGGCGGCGTGGTGGACCTCCATGAGCACGTCCATCCCAAGGTGACGTCCCTCCGTCCCACGTCCCTGAGCCAACCCCCTGTCCCCAGCCCTTTCCCTTGTCCCCGAGGTGTCCCCAGCCCTTTCCCTTGTCCCCGAGGTGTCCCCAACCCTCCCACGTCCCCGTCCCCACTCACGGCGGCCACGGGGAAGCAGACGAGCACCATGGCGGCGTGGTGGACCTCCATGAGCACGTCCATCCCAAGGTGACGTTCCATGTCCCTGAGCCAACCCCCTGTCCCCAGCCCTTTCCCTTGTCCCCGAGGTGTCCCCAACCCTCCCACGTCCCCGTCCCCACTCACGGCGCCCACGGGGAAGCAGACGAGCACCACGGCGGCGTGGTGGACCTCCATGAGCACGTCCATCCCAAGGTGACGTCCCTCCGTCCCACGTCCCTGAGCCAACCCCCTGTCCCCAGCCCTTTCCCTTGTCCCCGAGGTGTCCCCAACCCTCCCACGTCCCCGTCCCCACTCACGGCGGCCACGGGGAAGCAGACGAGCACCATGGCGGCGTGGTGGAGCACCATCAGGAGGTCCTTGCGCAGGTAGGCGCCGGCAGCCGCTCTCATGGACGGAGGAGGTGCCACCTCGTGTCCCTTCACCCGTCCCCGGTGCCAGTGACACAGGAACATGGCGTAGACGTCGTAGATGAAGTAGGGGACGGCGAATTGGGGGTACGCCCCCGCCAGCCAGTGCCTGGGGGAGGGGTGGCATTCGGTGACCCAAGTGTCCCGGGAACCCCGTGACACCCCCTCGGGGCACCCAGGTGGCCAGGGGACCTTGGGGGACCCAACTGGGGGGACCCAGGAGTTCGGGGACCCCAACCGGGGGACCCAGGCGTCCGGAGAACCTTGAGGAACCCAACTTTGGGTGGGGGTGGGGAGGGGGGAGGGGACACGCAGACGTCCGGAGGACCCAACCGTGGGGTGGGGGTGGGGGACACCCAGGTGTCACCCCCAACCTGGGGGGACCCAGGTGACCCTCGGACATCGCCCTCGGGGCACCCAGGCCCCCCCTGGCTCCCCCCGAGGGCACCCACGCGCCCGGGTTAATCCCGGCTGAGCCCCTGCTCCCGCTTAATCCCACCCCTCCCCCCCTCCCAGGGGCCCAAGCGGCCGCCCCTCCCCCCACCCCCCAAGGCGTCCGGGTGCTGCCCTTCGCTGCGGGGGAGGGGGTACCTGGGGGCACCCATGGGTGCTGGGGGGTTGCTGAGGGTCAGGGGCAGCTATGGGGGCTGTGGAGCGGGGGGGCACCCATGGGTGATGGAGGGGGGAGCTGTGGGGCCGGGGGTCACCCGTGGGTGCTGTGGGGCTGGGGGGGGAGGTTGTGGGGGGCACCCATGGGTGATGGAGGGGGGAGCTGTGGGGCCGGGGGTCACCCACGGGCGCTGTGGGGCTGCCATGGGGCTGGAGGGGCACCCACGGGTGCGGCGGGTTCAGCGTCACCCGTGGGTGCCGGGGCACTCACTGGTCATCGATGACGTGGTGGCAGGAGGAGGAGATGATGTACCCGGCCGTGGAGGCCATCACCGCCTGCACCGAGGACACCAGCCTGGGGACATGGGGGGACACGGGGGACAGGGGACACGGGGGGACATGGGGGACAGGGGACACGGGGGGACAGGGACAGGGGGACACGGGGGACAGGGGACACGGGGGACAGGGGGACACGGGGGGATGGGGGACAGGGGGACACGGGGGACGTGAGGACAGGGGGACACAGGGGGACAGGGGACACGGGGGACACGGGGACACGGGGGGATGGGGGACAGGGGACACGGGGGACAGGGGGACATGAGGACATGGGGACACGGGGGGACAGGGGACACGGGGGGACAGGGGACACGGGGGGATGGGGGACAGGGGACACGGGGGACAGGGGGACATGAGGACATGGGGACACGGGGGACAGGGGACACGGGGGACACGTGAGGACAGGGGACACGGGGGACAGGGGGACACGGGGGGACAGAGGGGACACGAGG
This sequence comes from Ciconia boyciana, assembly GCF_034638445.1. Taxonomy (NCBI): domain Eukaryota; kingdom Metazoa; phylum Chordata; class Aves; order Ciconiiformes; family Ciconiidae; genus Ciconia; species Ciconia boyciana. Next base: position 12,060 of record NC_132969.1, read on the forward strand.
ACATGGGGACACGGCGGGGACACGGGGGGACAGGGGCCACGGATGGGCCACGTGAGGACGTGGGGACACGGGGGGACAGAGGGGGGGACAGAGGGGGGGCAGCCCCCGCCACACCCTCCCCCTGTCCCCGCCATGATGTCCCCGCGGTGTCCCCACCCCGTGCCACCTCTGTCCCTGTCCCTAAGCCGTCCTTGTCCCCGTCCCCATGCTGCCACCGTCACCGTCCATGTGCCACGCTAATCCCTGTCCTCAGGTTGTCCTTGTCCCCGCGCCATCCCTGTCCCCCCCCGTCCCCCTCCCAGTGCCACCCTGTCCCTGTCCTGTCCCCATCCCTGTCCCCCCCCGTCCCCCTCCCAGTGCCACCCTGTCCCTGTCCTGTCCCCATCCCTGTCCCCCCCTGTCCCCTCCCAGTGCCACCCTGTCCCTGTCCTGTCCCCATCCCTGTCCCCCCATCCCCCTCCCAGTGCCACCCTGTCCCTGTCCTGTCCCCATCCCTGTCCTGTCCCCATCCCTGTCCCCTCCCTGTCCCCATGCTGTCCCCGTCCCCACAGTGTCCCTGTGCCACATCCATCCCTGTCCCCCCCCGTCCCCCTCCCAGTGCCACCCTGTCCCTGTCCTGTCCCCATCCCTGTCCCCCCTGTCCCCTCCCAGTGCCACCCTGTCCCTGTCCTGTCCCCATCCCTGTCCTGTCCCCATCCCTGTCCCCTCCCTGCGGTGTCCTTGTCCCCAACTGTCCCCACCCTTCCGCCCTCCCTGCTCCCTCCCTGTCCCGGCCCTGTCCTTGGGCCACATCCACCCCTGTCCCCGCAGTGTCCTTGTCCCCATGCCCTCCCTGTCCCAGCCCTGTCCCCCTCCTCGTCCCCATCCCCACCCTGTCCCTGTCCTTGGGCCACATCCTCCCCTGTCCCCACCCCTGTCCCCACCCCTGTCCCCACCCCTGTCCCCCCATTCATCCCTGTCCCCTCCCCGTCCCTGTCCCCTCCCCATCCTCACCCCTGTCCCCATCCACCCCCTCCCTGTCCCCTCCTTGTCCCCATCCCTCCCCATCCCTGTCCCCATCCCCTCCCTGTCCCCATCCCTGTCCCTGTCCTGTCCCTGTCCCCATCCCCTCCCTGTCCCCTCCCCATCGCTGTCCCCTCCTTGTCCCCTCCCTGTCCCTGTCCCCATCCCTGTCCTCTCCCCATCCCTGTCCCCGTCCCCTCCCCATCCCCATCCCTGTCCCCGTCCCCTCCCCATCCCCATCCCTGTCCCCGTCCCGGTCCCCTCCCCATCCCTGTCCCTGTCCCCATCCCCTCGCTGTCCCCTCCTTGTCCCCTCCCTGTCCCTGTCCCCCTCCCCGTCCTGTCCCTGTCCCCATCCCCTCCCCATCCCTCCCCTCCTCCCGGTCCCCATGCCCGTCCCCTCCCCATCCCTGTCCCCATCCCTGTCCCTGTCCCCATCCCCTCCCCATCCCCGTCCCCTCCCGGTCCCCTCCCGTCCCCCCGGCCCGCTCCGGTACCTGGCGGCCACGATGGCTGCGTGGGGCTCGGGGCAGCGCAGCCGGCGCAGCGCGGCCTTGGCCAGCAGGAAGAGCCCGGGGAAGAAGAGGAGCCCGGCGGCCAGCGCCGCCCCGGGGGGGGCCATGGGGACCGCGCGGCGGGCGGGGCCGGGGCGGGGCCGGGGCAGGGCTGGGGGCAGGGCCGGGGGAGGGTGGGGGGCCGGGCCTGGAGGGCCCTCCTGCCCCCGCCCTCCTCAGCCCGCCCCTCCCCTCATTTGCATACGTTTGCATCTCACCGGCAAACGGGCGGGCCTCTCGCCTTCCCCCGGGCTCATGCATATTCAGCAGGAGCCGGCAGGCCCGCCCCCTTCATTTGCATACATTTGCCTACGCCCCCCACCTCAGGCCGCCGCGTCGCCACGGCGACGCGGGAAGGCGCACCGCGCATGCGCCGTCGCGCCGTCTGATTGGCAGCCAATAGACAAAGGCGGAGCGGGCGCGTTGCCGGGCAGAGCGGGGCAGGCGCGGGCCGCGCCGATTGGCCGAGGAGGGCGGGTTCTCGTGGGGCGGGGTCTTTCCGCTGCCCGCCAATAGAAACCCGCGGCGGGGGTTGCCATGGGGACCGCACTGCGGTGGGGGGGGCGGGGGCGTTGCCGCGACAACCGCGCGTGCGCGCGCCGGGGCCTCCCGACCGGCGTTTTGAATATTAATGAGGTGGGCGGAGCTCGGCTCTGTGCCGGGTGATTCTTAAGGCTAATTAGCACGTGGGTCATTAAATATGCGCTGCAAAGCTTATGAATATTAATGAGTGCTTTATGAACATGGATGAGGGCACATTGCGCTCTCCCCTGGGTAACCCCGCCCCTCGCGCCCCTGTCGTTCACTAAGCCCCGCCCACTGCTACAACCCCGCCCCTTCCGGCAGGTGGGCGGGGCGTACTGTCCTACACCCCCCCAAGCCCCGCCTCCTGCAGCATAACTCCCTTGCCCTGCCAAAGCCCCGCCCCTCATTAAGCTCCACCCTTCGATTGGGCGGGGCAACACCGCCCGGCCCAAGCCCCGCCCCTCACTAAGCTCCGCCCCCTCCCTGCACCCCACCTTGGGGGTCTCCCAGCCCCACGGGGGGGGGGGGCGGTGCCCTGGGAACCACCAGCTCCCCCCCCCCCCCCGCGTTACCATGGCGACGGGGGTGTGACCCCCGTTGCCACGGCGACCGCCCCCCACCTGCCCGGGGCAATGGGTGCCCCCAAAACGGTGGGGGAGCCCCCAAAACGGGGGGGGAGGGGCTAAAAGGGGGGCAAAACCGGCCGGGGGAGGGGCCAAAAATGGGGGGCAAAAGGGGCCCCCAAATGGGGGGCAAAGGGGAGGAGGGGCAAAGAGGGGGCAAAAGAAGGGGGTCCCCAAAACAGCCGGGGGTCCCCAAAATGATGGGGGTCCCTAAACGGGAGGGGATCCTTGCGAGCAAGGGGGCCCCTAAGGGGGGTGCGCTCTTTCCCTCCCCCGCCCGGAGGGAGGTGGGGGAGGGCGGGGGTTATTTTTGGCGGCCGAAAGGGCAGAGGTCACCCGAGAAGGTCAGGAAAGGGGGGACCCTCCCCCCCGGGGAGCCCCTATATAAGGGGGGAGCCCCGGCACCCCCAGCGCCGCCCCTGGACACCCCACGGTGAGTGGTTTTGGGGGACCCCCCGCACCCCAAAACCCCCACCCCGGTGCCCGGACCCCCCTCCCTGCACCCCAATATCCCCTCGCCCCCCAAATTGCTCCCCGGGTCCTGCAACACCTCCCTGCACCCCAAAACCCCCTGGACACCCCCCGCACCCCAAAATCACTCGGGGACCCCACCGGGCACACCAATACCCCCGGAGCACCCCAAAACCCTCCTCGCCCCCACCCCCCGCACCCCAAAATCCTCTTGGATCCCCCGGGCCTCCCCCACCTCAGTACCCCCGGCACCCCAAAACCCCTCCGCACCTCCCTTGCACCCCAATATCCCTCGTGGACCCCAAACCCCCTCAATCCCCCCTTCGGCACCCCAAAACTCCCAAGGGCGCTTGACTTCCTCCCGACACCCCGAAATCCCCCTGGGAACCCTAAACCCCCCCTGCCCGGAGCACCCCAAAACCCGAGTGAGCCCCACCGTGACTCAGCGCGCCGTTGCCCCTTTAAGGCCCCGCCCCGCGGTGGGGGCGCTGACGTCACGGCGCGGCCGGCCCCGCCCCCGTCCCGCGCGCCCCGCCGCTCCCCGCGACCAGGTGGGGGGAGGGGGGAGGGGGCGCCGGATTTTGGGGTGAAAAGGAGCGGGTTTGGGGGGGGGGAGGGTTGTGAGGGGAAAGGGGGTGATTTTGAGGTTAAAAAGGCCGTTTTGAGGTAAAAAGGCAGATTTGGGGGCTTGGGGGAGATTTGGGGTGAAGAGGGCAGATTTGGGGGTGTGGGGGAAATTCTGAGGTAAAAGGGGCAGATTTGGGGGAGTGGGGGCTGATTTGGGGGTGAAAAGGGAGATTTGGGAGTGGGGGTGAAATTTTCAGGTGAAAAAGGCAGGTTTGGGGGTGAAAGGGGCAGATTTGGGGGTGGGGTCAGATTTTGGGGTGAAAGGGTCAGAATTTGAGGCGAAAAGGGCAGATTTGGGGGTGAAAAAGGAAGATTTTGGGGTGTGGGGGCGGATTTGGGGGTGAAAAGGGCAGATGTGGGGTGAAAGAGGCAGATGTTGGGGTCTGGGGTGGATTTTGGGGGTGAAAGGGGCAGATTTTGAGGTGAAAAAGGCAGATTTTGGGGTGTGGGGGTGGATTTTGGGGTGAAAGGGGAGATTTGAGGTGAAAAAGGCAGATTTGGGGGTCTGGGATGAGATTTGGGGGTGAAAAGGGGCAAATTTGGGAGTGAAAGGGGCAGGGTTTGGGGTGAAAGGGGCAGATTTGAGGTGGAAATGGCAGATTTGGGGGTCTGGGGGTGGTTTTGGGGTGAAACGGGCAGGTTTGGGGGTCTGGATGGAGACTTGGGGTGCAAAGGCAGATTCTGGGGTAAAAGGGGCAGCTTTGGGGCGTGGGGGAAATTTTGGGGTGAAAGGGGCAGATTTTGGCATCTTGGGGCAGATTTGAGGTGAAAGAGGCAGAATTTGGGGGTAGAGGGGAAGATTTTGGGGGTGACAAAAGGCCGATTCAGGGGTGTGGGGCCATAATTTGGGGTGAAAGAGGTGGATTTAGGGGGTGGGGGGGCAGATTTGGGGGTGAAAGAGGCAGATTTGGGGCTCCGGAGGCAGATTTGGAGGCAAAAGGAGCAGATTTGGGGTGTGGGGAGAAATTTTTTGGGGAAAAGGGGCAGATTTGGGGGAAAAGGGCCAGATTTTGGTGCCTGGAGGGAGATTTGGGGGAAAGGGGCAGATTTGGGGGTGAAGGGGGTAGATTTTGAGGTGAAAAGGACAGATTTGGGGGGCTGGAGGGGATTTGGGGGTGAAGGAGGCAGATTTAGGGGTGAAAAGGGCAGATTTAGGGGTGAAAAGGACAAAATTGGGGGTGAAAAGGGCAGATTTGGGGAGGGCTGGAGGGAGATTTTGGGGGTGAAAAGGGCAGATTTGGGGGTGAAGGGGGCAGATTTGGGGGTGAAAAGGGCAGATTTGGGGGGACACGTGGGTCCCACGTTGGGGTGGGGGTGAGGGGGGGGGGAGGGGCACCCTTCCCGGAGCCTGGGTTCCTCTCCCTACCCTTGAAACGCCCTTGGGGGGGGAGGGGGGGGACGGCCGGGCGCCTGGGTCCCTCCCTTGCTCTCTGCCCCCTCCCCGCACCCTTGGGTCCCCTCCCCGCACCCTTGGGTCCCCTCCCCGCACCCTTGGGTCTCCCCGCCATTTCCCGCTCGCCTCCCGAAGCGCCCGGACGCCTGGGTCCGTCTCTCCCCCTCCCCCTCCCTTTCGTCCCTCCCCCGCCCCCCCTCGTTTCCCTGGGGTCCCTCCCGAACACCTGGGTCCACCCTTGGGTCCCCCCCAAACGCCTGGGTCCCCGTCCCCCCCAGCACGTGGGTGCCCCCCTGGGTCCCTTTTCCTTCCTTTATATCCTTGGGGTCCCCCCTGGGTGCCCCCCAGGCGCCTGGGTGTCCCCTGGGTGCTCCCCGAATTCCTGGGTGGCCCCTGGGTGGGGGCCCCAAACTCCTGGGTGTCGTCCCCACCCCCCTCCCACCCCGAACTCCCCGGTGTCCCCGTGTCCCCAACCCGCCCTGCCCCGGGGCAGCCATGGGGGCGGGTGGAACGGTCACGTCGCAGGATGTCCTTGCCGCTGATGTCATTGATGTCACTGCTGATGTCACCACAGCCATCGCCACGATGTCCCCACCGGTGGCAGCGCTGAGCCCGGAGCAGAAGCAGGAGCTGGCGGCCATCGCCCAGCGCATCGTCGCCCCCGGCAAGGGTATCCTGGCCGCCGATGAGTCCACCGGTGGGTGACTGGGAGCACTGGGAGGCACTGGGAGGGGACTGGGGGGGACTGGGAGGGCATTGGCAGGCACTGGGAACTACTAGGAAGGGATTAGGAAGTCCTAGAAGGGTGTTGGGATGCACTGGGAGGGGACTGGGATGCACTGGGAGGGGACTGGGAGGCACTGGGAACTACTAGGAAGGGATTAGGAAGCCCTGGAAGCGTGTTGGGAGGGACTGGGAGGCACTGGGAAGGGACTGGGAGGAACTGGGAACTACTAGGAAGGGATTAGGAAGCCCTGGAAGGGTGCTGGGAGCAGACTGGGATGCACTGGGAAGGGACTGGGAGGGACTGGGAGGAACTGGGAACTACTAGGAAGGGATTAGGAAGCCCTGGAAGGGTGCTGGGAGCAGACTGGGGTGCACTGGGAAGGAACTGGGATGCACTGGGAGGCACTGGGAACTACTAGGAAGGGATTAGGAAGTCCTAGAAGGGTGTTGGGAGGCACTGGGATGGGACTGGGAGGCACTGGGATGGGACTGGGAGGCACTGGGAAGGGACTGGGAGGCACTGGGAACTACTAGGAAGGGATTAGGAAGTCCTAGAAGGGTGTTGGGAGGCACTGGGATGGGACTGGGAGGCACTGGGATGGGACTGGGAGGCACTGGGAACTACTAGGAAGGGATTAGGAAGTCCTAGAAGGGTGTTGGGTGGCACTGGGATGGGACTGGGAGGCACTGGGAAGGGACTGGGAGGCACTGGGAACTACTAGGAAGGGATTAGGAAGCGCTGGGAGCAGACTGGGATGCACTGGGAGGGGACTGGGAGGGACTGGGAGGAACTGGGAACTACTAGGAAGGGATTAGGAAGCCCTGGAAGGGTGCTGGGAGCAGACTGGGAGGCACTGGGAGGGGACTGGGAGGGACTGGGAGGCACTGGGAACTACTAGGAAGGGATTAGGAAGTCCTAGAAGGGTGTTGGGAGGCACTGGGAGGGGACTGGGATGCACTGGGAGGGGACTGGGATGCACTGGGAGGCACTGGGAACTACTAGGAAGGGATTAGGAAGCCCTGGAAGGGTGCTGGGAGCAGACTGGGATGCACTGGGAGGGACTGGGAGGCACTGGGAGGCACTGGGAACTACTAGGAGGGGATTAGGAAGCACTGGGAAGGTGCTGGGAGCAGACTGGGAGGCACTGGTACACACTGGGAGGGCACTGGGAGCTACTGGGAGGTACTAGGAGTTACTGGGAGCTACTGGGGAAGCACTGGGAGGCTACTGGGAGTCACTGGAACAGCATCAGGCAGCTACTGGGAGGCACTGGTACAGCACTGGGAGTTACTGGGGGCCACTGGGGTAATGCCAGGAGAGCACTGGGAGGGCACTGGGAGCTACTGGGATCCACTGGGAGGGCACTGGGAGGACACTGGGAGCTACTGGGAGACACTAGAGCTGGACTGGGAAATGCTGGGAGCTACTGGGAGGCACTGGGGCACCACCTGAGCAGCACTGGGAGCTACTGGGCCTTACTGGGAGCAACTGGGAGCTTACAGGGAGCCTGGCCAAGCACCCCAGTGCCTCAAGGGTGGTACTGGGAGGCACTGGGAGCTACTGGGAGGCACTGGGGCAGCACCAGGAGACCAGTTGGGGTTACTGGGCCATACTGGGCTGAACTGGGAGTGACTGGTTTATACTGGGACGGCTGCAGGCAGCACCTGAGAAGTTCAAGGTGGCACCGGGGGGGTCCTGAGAGCTCCTGGAGGAGCACTGGGAGCTACTGGGACACCTCGGGGCAGCACCAGGAGACCAGTTGGGGTTACTGGTCTGAACTGGGAGTAACTGGTTTGTACTGGGACGGCTGCAGGCAGCACCGCCAAGCGGCTGAGAAGTTCAAGGTGGCACCAGGGGGTTCCTGAGAGCTCCTGGAGGAGCACTGGGAGCTACTGGGACACCTCGGGGCAGGACTAGACCAGTTGGGGTTACTGGTCTGAACTGGGAGTAACTGGTTTGTACTGGGACGGCTGCAGGCAGCATCACAAAGCACCTGAGAAGTTCAAGGTGGCACCAGGGGGTTCCTGAGAGCTCCTGGAGGAGCACTGGGAGCTACTGGGACACCTCGGGGCAGCACCAGGAGACCAGTTGGGGTTACTGGTCTGAACTGGGAGTGACTGGTTTGTACTGGGACGGCTGCAAGCAGCACCGCCAAGCGGCTGAGAAGTTCAAGGTGGCACCAGGGGGTTCCTGAGAGCTCCTGGAGGAGAACCGGCGCTGGTACCGGCAGCTGCTCTTCACCGCCGACAGCCGGGTGGACAACTGCATCGGTGGGGTCATCCTCTTCCACGAGACCCTCTACCAGAAGGCGGACGATGGACGTCCCTTCCCCCAGGTCATCCGCGGCAAGGGCGCCCTCGTCGGCATCAAGGTGGGGACGCCGTGGGGACATCGGGGGCGCCGTGGGGAGCATCGGGGGACGCCTTGGGGACATCGGGGACACTGGGGGCGTCGGGGGACGTGGGGGCGTTGGGGGTTTGGGTGCTCCTGGAGTCAGGTCAACCACATCAAAGGTGGCTTCGTGAAGTGCCCTCATGGGCATCAAGGTGGGGACGCCTTGGGGACATCGGGGGGACGCCTTGGGGACATTGGGTGGACGCCTTGGGGACATCGGGGCCTCGGGACGCTGGGGCGTTGGGGGACGTGGGGGTGGTGGGGGTTTGGGTGCTCCTGGAGCCAGGTCAACCACATCAAAGGTGGCTTCGTTAGGTGCCCTCATGGGCATCAAGGTGGGGACGCCTTGGGACATCGGGGGACGCCTTGGGGACATCACGGGGACATCCAGGGGCATTGGGGACATCGGGGGGACGTGGGGCGTTGGGGGTTTGGGTGCTCCTGGACCCAGGTCAACCACATCAAAGGTGGCTTCGTGAAGTGCCCTCAGGGGCATCAAGGTGGGGACGCCTTGGGGACATCGGGGGACGCCTTGGGGACATCGGGGACGCTGGGGGCGTTGGGAGGAGATGGGGACGTTGAGGGCTTGGGTGGGTCTTGAGCCAGGTCAACCACATCAAAGGTGGCTTCGTTAGGTGCCCTCATGGGCATCAAGGTGGGGACGCCTTGGGGACATCGGGGGACACCTTGGGGACATCGGGGGACGCCTTGGGGACATCGGGGGCCTCGGGGACGCTGGGGCGTTGGGGGACGTGGGGCGTTGGGGGTTTGGGTGCTCCTGGAGTCAGGTCAACCACATCAAAGGTGGCTTCGTTAGGTGCCCTCATGGGCATCAAGGTGGGGACGCCTTGGGGACATCGGGGGGACGCCTTGGGGACATCACGGGGACATCCAGGGGCATTGGGGACATCGGGGGGGACGTGGGGGCGTTGGGGGTTTGGGTGCTCCTGGAGCCAGGTCAACCACATCAAAGGTGGCTTCGTTAGGTGCCCTCATGGGCATCAAGGTGGGGACGCCTTGGGGACATCGGGGGACGCCTTGGGGACATCGGGGACGCTGGGGCGTTGGGAGGAGATGGGGACGTTGAGGGCTTGGGTGGGTCTTGAGCCAGGTCAACCACATCAAAGGTGGCTTCGTTAGGTGCCCTCATGGGCATCAAGGTGGGGACGCCTTGGGGACATCGGGGGGACACGATGGGGACATCGGGGGACGCCTTGGGGACATCGGGGGCCTCGGGGACGCTGGGGCGTTGGGGGGACGTGGGGCGTTGGGGGTTTGGGTGCTCCTGGAGCCAGGTCAACCACATCAAAGGTGGCTTCGTTAGGTGCCCTCATGGGCATCAAGGTGGGGACGCCTTGGGGACATCGGGGGGACGCCTTGGGGACATCACGGGGACATCCAGGGGCATTGGGGACATCGGGGGACGTGGGGGCGTTGGGGGTTTGGGTGCTCCTGGAGCCAGGTCAACCACATCAAAGGTGGCTTCGTTAGGTGCCCTCATGGGCATCAAGGTGGGGACGCCTTGGGGACATCGGGGGGACGCCTTGGGGACATCACGGGGACATCCAGGGGCATTGGGGACATCGGGGGGGACGTGGGGGCGTTGGGGGTTTGGGTGCTCCTGGACCCAGGTCAACCACATCAAAGGTGGCTTCGTGAAGTGCCCTCAGGGGCATCAAGGTGGGGACGCCTTGGGGACATCGGGGGACGCCTTGGGGACATCGGGGACGCTGGGGGCGTTGGGAGGAGATGGGGACGTTGAGGGCTTGGGTGGGTCTTGAGCCAGGTCAACCACATCAAAGGTGGCTTCGTTAGGTGCCCTCATGGGCATCAAGGTGGGGACGCCTTGGGGACATCGGGGGACACCTTGGGGACATCACGGGGGACATCCAGGGGCCTCGGGGACGCTGGGGCGTTGGGGGACGTGGGGGCGTTGGGGGTTTGGGTGCTCCTGGAGCCAGGTCAACCACATCAAAGGTGGCTTCGTGAAGTGCCCTCATGGGCATCAAGGTGGGGACGCCTTGGGGACATCGGGGGGACGCCTTGGGGACATCGGGGGGGCGCCTTGGGGACAGCACGGGGTCATCAGGGACCTTGGGGACGTCAGGGACATTGGGGGAATTGGGGACACGAGGGCGTTGGGGACTTGGGTGCTCCTTGACCGAGGTCAACCACATCAAAGGTGGCTTCGTCAGACGCCCTTGTTGGCGTTGAGATGTTTTGTCCCCATGATGCCTTGGGGACATCATGGGGACATCAGGGACCTTGGGGACGTTGAGGGGACACGAGGGCGTTGGGGGCTTGGGTGCTCCTTGAACCACATCAAAGGTGACTTCGTCAGACGCCCTTGTTGGCGTTGAGGTGGGGACATCGTGGGGACACCTTGGGGACGTCATGGGGACATGAGGGGCCTTGGGGACGTTGAGGGTGTTGGGGTGACGTGGGGACACTGGGGGCTTGGGTGCTCCTTGACCCAGGTCAACCACATCAAAGGGTCTTGTTGGCATCAAGGTGGGGACCTGGGGACCTTGAGGGGGATGTGGGGACATTGAGGGCGTTGTCCCCTTGAGGGGGACATTGGGGACAGGAGGGACATTGGGGACATGGGGTTGTTGGGGCAGCAGGAGGACACTGGGGACGTTGGAGGGACACAGGGGTGACACGTAGGTGACACGTGGGCTGTGGCGACGCAGGTGAGGAACGGGGGGACGTGGGGACAGGGTGGGGACCGCACCAGCGCCCCGGTGACCTCGGTGACCCTGGTGACCTTGTCCCCGTCCCCCAGGTGGACAAGGGGGTCGTGCCCCTGGCTGGCACCAACGGCGAGACCACGACCCAGGGTGAGTGACAGCCGCGTCCCCATCCCTGATGTCACCACGGTGTCCCCATCCCTGAAGCCACCATGGTGTCCCCATCCCTGATGCCATCCCCAAGCCCCATCGATGTCCCCATCCCTGATGCCACCACGGTGTCCTCATCCCTGATGTCACCGTGGTGTCCCCATCCCTGATGCCATCCCCAAGCCCCATCGATGTCCCCATCCCTGAAGCCACCATGGTGTCCCCATCCCTGATGCCATCCCCAAGCCCCATCGATGTCCCCATCCCTGATGCCACCACGGTGTCCCCATCCCTGATGCCACCATGGTGTCCTCATCCCTGATGCCATCCCCAAGCCCCATCGATGACCCCATCCCTGATGCCACCGTGGTGTCCCCATCCCTCATGTCGCCCCCACACCCCACTCGTGTCCCCATCCTTGATGCCACCATGGTGTCTCCACCCCTGAAGCCTCCGCACCTCACTGGTGTCCCCATCCCTGAAGCCACCATGGTGTCCCCAGCCCTGATGCCATCCCCAAGGCCCATCGATGTCCCCATCCCTGATGCCACCACGGTGTCCCCATCCCTGATGCCACCATGGTGTCCTCATCCCTGATGCCATCCCCAAGCCCCATCGATGTCCCCATCCCTGATGCCACCGTGGTGTCCCCATCCCTCATGTCGCCCCACACCCCACTCGTGTCCCCATCCTTGATGCCACCATGGTGTCCCCACCCCTGAAGCCTCCGCACCTCACTGGTGTCCCCATCCCTGAAGCCACCATGGTGTCCCCATCCCTGATGCCATCCCCAAGCCCCATCGATGTCCCCATCCCTGATGCCACCACGGTGTCCTCATCCCTGATGTCACCGTGGTGTCCCCATCCCTGATGCCATCCCCAAGCCCCATCGATGTCCCCATCCCTGATGCCACCGTGGTGTCCCCATCCCTCATGTCGCCCCCACACCCCATCGATGTCCCCATCCCTGATGTCACCGTGGTGTCCCCATCCCTGATGCCATCCCCAAGCCTCATCAGTGTCCCCATCCTTAATGCCACCACGGTGTCCCCATCCCTCATGCTGTCCCCAAGCCCCATTGGTGTCCCCATCCCTGATGCCACTGCCGTGTCCCCACCCCTGATGCTGCCCCCACACCTCACTGGTGTCCCCATCCCTGATGCCACCACGGCGTCCCCATCCCTCGTGCCGCCCCACACCCCATCGATGTCCCCATCCCTGATGCCACCACGGTGGCCTCATCCCCGATTCCATCTCCAAACCCCACCAGCATCCCCATCCTTGATGTCACCACCGTGTCCCCATCCCTGCTGCCTCCCCCACACCCCGTCGGTGTCCCCGTCCCTGATGTCCCCGCGCTGTCCCCAGGGCTGGACGGGCTGATGGAGCGTTGCGCCCAGTACAAGAAGGACGGGGCCGACTTCGCCAAGTGGCGCTGTGTCCTCAAGATCTCCCAGCACACGCCCACGCGCCTGGCCGTGATGGAGAACGCCAACGTCCTCGCCCGCTACGCCAGCATCTGCCAGCAGGTCCTCGCCCCCTCCCCACGGCCCTCCCTGTCCCCAGCCCCGTCCCCGTGTCACCTCCGGGTGCCCTATGGTGGGTGGTGGCCTCCAACCTGCAGGGTGACACCACAAGGTGGCACCTAGACGTGGTGTGGTGGTACCTAGACACGGTGTGGTGGTATCTACACACGATATGGTGGCACCTCAACGCCCTGGGACACTTCACGGTGTCCCCACGTCATCTCTGTGTCACCTCCGGGTGCCCTACCGTGGTTGGTGGCCTCCAACCTGCAGGGTGACACCACAAGGTGGCACCTAGACGTGGTGTGGTGGTACCTAGACACAGTGTGGTGGTATCTAGACAGGATATGGTGGCACCTCAATGCCCTGGGACACTTCACGGTGTCCCCACGTCATCCCTCTGTCACCTCTGGGTGCCCTATGGTGGTTGGTGGCCTCCAACCTGCAGGGTGACACCACAAGGTGGCACCTAGACGTGGTGCGGTGGGACGTAGAGATGGTGTGGTGGTACCTAGCCGTGGTATGGTGGCATGAGGTGGCACCTAGACGTGGTGTGGTGGGACGTAGAGATGGTGTGGTGGTATCTACACACGATATGGTGGCACCTCAACGCCCTGGGACACTTCACGGTGTCCCCACGTCATCCCTGTGTCACCTCTGGGTGCCCTACCGTGGTTGGTGGCCTCCAACCTGCAGGGTGACACCACAAGGTGGCACCTAGACGTGGTGTGGTGGGACGTAGAGATGGTGTGGTGGTATCTAGACAGGATATGGTGGCACCTCAACGCCCCGGGACACTTCACGGTGTCCCCACATCATCTCTGTGTCACCTCCAGGTGCCCTATGGTGGTTGGTGGCCTCCAAGCTGCAGGGTGACACCACAAGGTGGCACCTAGACGTGGTGTGGTGGGACATAGAGATGGTGTGGTGGTATCTAGACAGGATATGGTGGCACCTCTGTGTCCTTGGGACACCTCACTGTGTCCCCGCCCCATCTCCGTGTCACCTCCGGGTGTCCCGTGATGCGTGGTGGCCTCCCAGCTGCGGTGGGTGTCACCCACCCACGGTGACACAAGGTGGCACCGAGATGTGACACAGTGTCACCTCCACATCCCCTCCTGCCACCCCAGGGCCACCCGGGCCACTTCCCACCGCACCATGCCCTGGCCACCGCAATGTCCCCATCCCCGTGTCCCCTCCCGGTCACCGTGGGATGTCCCTGTCCCCAACGTCCCCCGTGTCCCCACAGAACGGCATCGTCCCCATCGTGGAGCCCGAGATCCTCCCAGATGGTGACCACGACCTGAAGCACTGCCAGTACGTGACCGAGAAGGTGGGTGACGTCCTCAACGTGTCCCCGCCGTGTCCCCACCAACGTCCCCGCCGTGTCCCCACCAACGTCCCCGTGTCCCCCAGGTGCTGGCGGCCGTCTACAAGGCGCTGAGCGACCACCACGTCTACCTGGAGGGGACACTCCTGAAGCCCAACATGGTGACACCGGGCCACAGCTGCACCAAGAAGTACAGCCCCGAGGAGATCGCCATGGCCACCGTCACCGCCCTGCGCCGCACCGTGCCCCCCGCCGTCCCCGGTCAGTGCCACCTGCACCCTGTCCCCGTGGCCGTGTCCCCGGGGTGTCCCCATCTCCATAACTGCGTCCCCGTGGTGTCTCCATCCCCACAGCCATGTCCCCATCTCCATGGCCACGTCCCCATGGTGTCCCCATCTCCATGGCCGTGTCCCCATCCCCGTGACCACGTCCCCATGGTGTCCCCATCTCCATGGCCACGTCCCCACGCTGTCCCCATCCCCACAGCCATGTCCCCATCCCTGTGGCCACGTCCCCGTGGTGTCCCCATCCCCATGGCCACATCCCCGTGGTGTCCCCATCTCCATGGCCGTGTCCCCATGGTGTCTCCATCCCCACAGCCATGTCCCCATCCCCATGGCCACATCCCCATGGTGTCCCCATCTCCATGGCCATGTCCCCATGGTGTCCCCATCCCCACAGCCATGTCCCCATCCCCGTGACCACGTCCCCGTGGTGTCCCCATCTCCATGGCCACGTCCCCATGGTGTCCCCATCTCCATGGCCATGTCCCCATGGTGTCCCCATCCCCACAGCCATGTCCCCATCTCCATAGCCACGTCCCCATGGTGTCCCCAGCCCCATGGCCACATCCCCCTGGGGTCCCCCTCCCCCCAGCCATGTCCCCATCTCCATGGCCACGTCCCGTGGTGTCCCCATCTCCATGGCCACATCCCCATGGTGTCCCCATCTCCATGGCCACGTCCCCGTGGTGTCTCCATCCCCACAGCCATGTCCCCATCCCGTGACCACGTCCCGTGGTGTCCCCATCCCCATGGCCACGTCCCCATGGTGTCCCCTTCCCCACAGCCATGTCCCCATCTCCATAGCCACGTCCCCATGGTGTCCCCAGCCCCATGGCCACATCCCCATGGTGTCCCCATCCCCACAGCCATGTCCCCATCCCCATGGCCACGTCCCGTGGTGTCCCCATCTCCATGGCCACATCCCCATGGTGTCCCCATCTCCATGGCCACGTCCCGTGGTGTCCCCATCTCCATGGCCACGTCCCCGTGGTGTCTCCATCCCCACAGCCATGTCCCCATCCCCGTGACCACGTCCCCGTGGTGTCCCCATCCCCATGGCCACGTCCCCATGGTGTCCCCATCCCCACAGCCATGTCCCCATCCCCGTGACCACGTCCCCATGGTGTCCCCAGCCCCATGGCCACATCCCCATGGTGTCCCCAGCCCCACAGCCATGTCCCCATCCCCATGGCCACGTCCCGTGGTGTCCCCATCTCCATGGCCACATCCCCATGGTGTCCCCATCTCCATGGCCACGTCCCCGTGGTGTCCCCATCTCCATGGCCACGTCCCCGTGGTGTCCCCATCTCCATGGCCACATCCCCATGGTGTCCCCATCTCCATGGCCACGTCCCCGTGGTGTCTCCATCCCCACAGCCATGTCCCCATCCCCGTGACCACGTCCCCGTGGTGTCCCCATCCCCATGGCCACGTCCCCATGGTGTCCCCTTCCCCACAGCCATGTCCCCATCTCCATAGCCACGTCCCCATGGTGTCCCCAGCCCCATGGCCACATCCCCATGGTGTCCCCATCCCCACAGCCATGTCCCCATCCCCATGGCCACGTCCCCGTGGTGTCCCCATCTCCATGGCCACATCCCCATGGTGTCCCCATCTCCATGGCCACGTCCCCGTGGTGTCCCCATCTCCATGGCCACGTCCCGTGGTGTCTCCATCCCCACAGCCATGTCCCCATCCCGTGACCACGTCCCCGTGGTGTCCCCATCCCCATGGCCACGTCCCCATGGTGTCCCCTTCCCCACAGCCATGTCCCCATCTCCATAGCCACGTCCCCATGGTGTCCCCAGCCCCATGGCCACATCCCCATGGTGTCCCCATCCCCACAGCCATGTCCCCATCCCCATGGCCACGTCCCCGTGGTGTCCCCATCTCCATGGCCACATCCCCATGGTGTCCCCATCTCCATGGCCACGTCCCCGTGGTGTCCCCATCTCCATGGCCACGTCCCCGTGGTGTCTCCATCCCCACAGCCATGTCCCCATCCCCGTGACCACGTCCCCGTGGTGTCCCCATCCCCATGGCCACGTCCCCATGGTGTCCCCATCCCCACAGCCATGTCCCCATCCCCGTGACCACGTCCCCATGGTGTCCCCATCCCCATGGCCACATCCCCGTGGTGTCCCCATCTCCATGACCGTGTCCCCATGGTGTCCCCATCCCCACAGCCATGTCCCCATCCCCGTGGCCACGTCCCCATGGTGTCCCCATCTCCATGGCCACGTCCCCACGCTGTCCCCATCCCCACAGCCATGTCCCCACCCCCATGGCCACGTCCCCGTGGTGTCCCCACCCCGATGGCCACATCCCCATGGTGTCCCCATCTCCAAAGCCATGTCCCCATCCCCATGGCCACGTCCCCGTGGTGTCCCCATCTCCATGGCCACGTCTCCATGGTGTCCCCATCCCCACAGCCATGTCCCCACCCCCATGGCCGTGTCCCCGGGGTGTCCCCATCTCCATAACTACGTCCCCGTGGTGTCTCCATGCTCATAGTTAGGTCCTCCTGGTGTCTCCTCCCCGCGGTGGTGTCCCCGTGCTGTCCCCATTCCCATACCGATGGCTCCATGATGTCCCCGTCCCCGTGGCCACGTCCCCACAGTGTCCCCGTTCCCATGGCCGTGTCCCCATCGTGTCCCCATTCCCATAACTGCGTCCCCATGGTGTCCCCATCTCCATGGCCGTGTCCCCATCCCCATGGCCACGTCCCCGTGGTGTCCCCATCCCCATGGCCACGTCCCCGTGGTGTCCCCATCCCCATGGCCACGTCCCCGTGGGGTCCCCATCCCCACAGCCATGTCCCCATCCCCATGGCCACGTCCCTGTGGTGTCCCCATCTGCATGGCCGTGTCCCCATCCCCATGGCCACGTCCCCATGCTGTCCCCATCCCCACAACCATCTCTACACCCCCATGGCCACGTCCCCGTGGTGTCCCCACCCCTGTGGCCACGTCCCCATGGTGTCCCCTTCCCCACAGCCATGTCCCCATCTCCGTGGCCACGTCCCCATGGTGTCCCCATCTCCGTGGCCACGTCCCCATGGTGTCCCCACCCCCATGGCCACATCCCCATGCTGTCCCCATCCCCACAACCATCTCCCCACCCCCATGGCCACGTCCCCATGGTGTCCCCACCCCCACGGCCACGTCCCCGTCCCCGTGGGTGACCTCCTGACCCCGTCCCCACGTCCCCCCAGGCATCACGTTCCTGTCGGGTGGCCAGAGCGAGGAGGAGGCGTCCCTCAACCTCAACGCCATCAACCGCTGTCCCCTGGCGCGACCCTGGGCCTTGACCTTCTCCTACGGGCGGGCGCTGCAGGCCTCGGCGCTGCGGGCCTGGGCCGGCAAGAAGGACAACACCAAGGCGGCCCAGGAGGAGTACGTCAAGAGGGCCCTGGTAGGTCACCGTCACCTCCCTGGGGACGCGGAGGGGTGGGGGACGCGGGGACAGCCAGGGGATGGAGGACGGCTTGGGCGTGGAGGACACGTGGGGAGAGGGACGAGGTGGGCCAAGAGGAGGAGGTCAAGGAGGGTCTGGTGGGTCACCCATGGGGACGTCAGGGGTATGGAGGACGTCTTGGGCGTGGAGGGGACATGGGGACAGGGACAGGATGAGGCCGAGGTGGCCCAAGAGGAGAACGTCAAGGAGGTCACCCATGGGGACGTCAGAGGGACAGTGGACAACTTGGGCACGGAGGGGACATGGGGACATGGAAAGGACGAGGCCAAGGTGGCCCAGGTGGAGGACGTCAAGGAGGGTCTGGTGGGTCACCCATGGGGAGGTCAGAAGGTTGGAGGGCGTCTTTGGAGTGGAGGGGACACAGGGACATGGAAAGGACGAGGCCAAGGTGGCCCAAGAGGAGAACGTCAAGGAGGTCACCCATGGGGACGTCAGAGGGACAGTGGGACAACTTGGGCACGGAGGGGACATGGGGACATGGAAAGGACGAGGCCAAGGTGGCCCAAGAGGACAACGTCAGGGAGGTTCTGGGAGGTGACCCATGGGGACGTCAGGGGTATGGAGGACATCTTGGGTGTGGAGGGGACATGGGGACAGGGACAGGACAAGGCCGAGGTGGCCCAAGAGGAGAACGTCAAGGAGGTCACCTCCCTGGGGACGTCAGAGGGACAGTGGACAACTTGGGCGTGGAGGGGACATGGGGACAGGGAAAGGACGAGGCCAAGGTGGCCCAAGAGGAGAACGTCAGGGAGGTTCTGGGAGGTGACCCATGGGGACGTCAGGGGTATGGAGGACGTCTTGGGCGTGGAGGGGACATGGGGACAGGGACAGGACAAGGCCAAGGTGGCCCAGGTGGAGGAGGTCAAGGAGGGTCTGGTGGGTCACCCATGGGGACGTCAGGGGTATGGAGGACGTCTTGGGTGTGGAGGGGACATGGGGACAGGGAAAGGACGAGGCCGAGGTGGCCCAAGAGGAGAACGTCAAGGAGGTCACCCATGGGGACGTCAGAGGGACAGTGGACAACTTGGGCACGGAGGGGACATGGGGACATGGAAAGGACGAGGCCAAGGTGGCCCAGGTGGAGGACGTCAAGGAGGGTCTGGTGGGTCACCCATGGGGACGTCAGGGGTATGGAGGACGTCTTGGGCGTGGAGGGGACATGGGGACAGGGTGAGGGACAAGGCCGAGGTGGCCCAGGTGGAGGAGGTCAAGGAGGGTCTGGTGGGTCACCCATGGGGACGTCAGGGACGTGGGGACAGGGCGAGGGCCACCACGAGGCTGGTCGAGGTGGAGGACATCAAGCAGGTTCTGGTGGGTCGCCTGCCCGGGGACACGGGGGACACTGGGGACACGAGGGGACGTCGGGGGGCGTGGAGGACATGCAGGGTGTGGAGGGGACCTGGGGACACCTGGGGACAGGGACGTGGCCAAGGTGGCCAAGGTGAAGGACGTCACCTGTGGGGACACTGGGGACAGGCATGAGGGACACCAGCAAAGGCCACCGGGGAGGAGGACATCAAGCAGGGCTTGATACATCACTGTCACCCTCATGGGGACATCGTGGGGGACACATGGGGACACCAGGGGGTGGGGGACGTGGGGACGTCAGGGGGTGGAGGACACGTGGGGACGTGGGGACACCAGGGGTTGGGGGACATGGGGACACCAGGGGCTGGAGGACACGTGGGGACATGGGGACACCAGGGGGTGGGGGACACGTGGGGACGTGGGGACACCAGGGGGTGGAGGACATGGGGACATCAGGGGCTGGAGGACACGTGGGGACGTGGGGACACCAGGGCTGGGGGACACGTGGGGACGTGGGGACACCAGGGGTTGGGGGACGTGGGGACATCAGGGGCTGGAGGGGATGTGGGGACACCAGGGGGTGGAGGACACGTGGGGACATGGGGACACCAGGGGTTGAGGGACACGGGGACGTTGGGGGTGGAGGACACATGGGGACATGGGGACGTCAGGGGTTGGGGGACACGTGGGGACATCAGGGGGTGGAGGACACATGGGGACATGGGGACACCAGGGGTTGGGGGACACGTGGGGACACAGGAACATCAGGGGTTGGGGGGCATGGGGACATCAGGGGCTGGAGGACACGTGGGGACGTGGGGACACCAGGGGTTGGGGGACACGTGGGGACACCAGGGGGTGGAGGACACGTGGGGACGTGGGGACACCAGGGGTTGGGGGACACGTGGGGACACCAGGGGGTGGAGGACACGTGGGGACATGGGGACATGGGGACGTCAGGGGCTGGAGGACATGGGGGGACACGGGGACACCAGGGGTTGGGGGACGTGGGGACATCAGGGGCTGGAGGACACGTGGGGACACCAGGGGTTGGGGGACGTGGGGACATCAGGGGCTGGAGGGACGTGGGGACATGGGGACACCAGGGCTTGGGGGACATGTGGGGACACCAGGGGGTGGAGGGGACGTGGGGACACCAGGGGCTGGAGGACACGTGGGGACATGGGGACACCAGGGGGTGGAGGACATGTGGGGACATCAGGGGGTGGAGGGGACGTGGGGACACCAGGGGGTGGGGGACACGTGGGGACACCAGGGCTGGGGGACGTGGGGCCACCCATGGTGGTGGGGCCCTGCAGGTGACAGCCCTGTCCCCAAGGCGGTGACGGGGCCATCGCGCCTTGGGGCGCTGCCACCTCCCCCCTGTCCCCCCGTGTCCCCCCCCTGTCCCCCCTGTCCCCCCCTGTCCCCCGTGCCCCCCCGTGTCCCCGCCGTGTCCCCGCGCTCACCCCCTCGCGTGTCCTCTCTATCCCAGGCCAACTCGTTGGCCTGCCAGGGCAAGTACACCCCTAGCGGCCCGGCGGGAGCAGCCGCCAGCGAGTCCCTCTTCATCTCTAACCACGCCTACTGACCGCACGTCATCGCGTCAGCGCACGCCGAGACACGCCCCCCCCTCCGCTGCCTCTTTGTCCCCGCCCCCTTTCGCTCCTTTTCCGGGACAATAAAATGGCGGCGGCCTCAGCAGAGGGGACCCGGGAGAGTCTGGGGGGACCCGGGGTGGGGGGGGCACCCATGGGTGCGGGGGGAGGGGGACGCGGGGGTGGAGCCCCAGGCTCGGGGCGGTCTGGCCTAGCCCTTTCCCGTCGCGTCACTTCCTGCCGGCCGCTGTTCTTCCGCTTCCGGTGGGAGGGGGGCCGGCCCGGAAGTGACGCGCAGCGGCAGTAGCGGCGGCGGAGGTGGCGGCTCGGAGGGTCGCGGCCGGTGGGTGCGGAGGGGGGCGGTTATGGGGCGGCTCTGTGGGGCTGGGGGGTCTTGGGGTGCAGGGGGCGGTTATGGGGTGGCTGGGGGTTATGGGGGTGTGGGGGGCGGTTATGGGGCAGCTCTGGGGGCTGGGGGTTGTTAGGGGTGTAGGGAGCGGTTATGGGGCGGCTGGGGGGTTATGGGGCAGCTGTGGGGGGCTGGTGGGTTGTTAGGGGTGTATGGGGCGGCTCTGTGGGGCTGTTGGGGGTTTGGGGTGCAGGGGGCGGTTATGGAGCAGCACTGGGGGGCTGTTGGGGGTGTGGGGGCGGCTATGGGGCAGCAGGGGGTTATGGGGTGGCTCTGTGGGGCTGGGGGGTCTTGGGGTGCAGGGAGCGGTTATGGGGCAGCTCTGGGGGGCTGTTGGGGGTGTGGGGGGCGGCTATGGGGCAGCTGTGGGGGGCTGGGGGTTGTTAGGGGTGTAGGGGGTGGCTATGGGGCAGCAGGGGGTTATGGGGCAGCTCTGGGGGGCTGGGTGATTGTTAGGGGTGTAGGGAGCAGTTATGGGGCGGCTGGGGGGGTTATGGGGCGGCTGGGGGTTATGGGGCAGCTGTGGGGGCTGGTGGGTTGTTAGGGGTGTAGGGGCGGTTATGGGGCAGCACTGGGGGGCTGTTGGGGGTGTGGGGGCGGCTATGGGGCAGCTGTGGGGGGCTGGGGGTTGTTAGGGGTGTAGGGGGTGGCTATGGGGCAGCGGGGGGTTATGGGGTGGCTCTGTGGGGCTGGGGGTGTTGGGGTGCAGGGGCGGTTATGGGGCAGCTGGGGGTTTATGGGGCGGTTCTGTGGGGCTGGAGGGGTGTTGGGGTGTAGGGAGCAGTTATGGGGCAGCTCTGTGGGGCTGGAGGGGTAGGGGCTGGTTATGGGGTGGCTCCGTGGGGTTGGGGGGCTGTTGGGGGTGTGGGGGGCGGTTATGGGGCAGCTCTGTGGGGCTGGGTGGGATGTTGGGGTGTGGGGGAGGTTATGAGGCGGCTGTGTGGGGCTGGGGGTGGTTATGGGGCAGTGGGGGGCAGTTATGGGGGGCTGGGAGGGGTTGGGGGACAGTTGTGGGGCTGGGGGGCTCTGGGGTCCATATGTGGGGCTGGGGGGCTGTTGGGATGTGGGAGGCACTTGGG
Source organism: Ciconia boyciana (assembly GCF_034638445.1). Classification (NCBI taxonomy): domain Eukaryota; kingdom Metazoa; phylum Chordata; class Aves; order Ciconiiformes; family Ciconiidae; genus Ciconia; species Ciconia boyciana. The sequence goes on from NC_132969.1 coordinate 34,226, forward strand.
GGGCTGGGGGAGCTACAGGGGCGGTTGTGGGGCTCACATATTCCCCCCCTAGGGCACTTATGGGGCCTGGGGGGCAGTTGGGGGGCAGCAAAAGACCCCCCCGGGGGAGTTGGGGGGCAGTCGGGACTCTATGGGGCAGTTGGGGGGGCAATTAGGGACCCCACGGGGCACTTGTGGGGCAGCCAGGCACGGTGTGGGGCAGCCGTGGGGCCCTTAACCCCCCCCCGGGAACCCACCCGCTCGCTGTGGGGCAGGGAGGACCCTGGGGGAGGGGTTAATTACCTCTGGGGGAGGGGTTAATTACTCCTAGGGGGTTAATTACCTTGGGGAGGGGTACCCCTGGAAGGGGTACCCCTGGGGAGGGGTTAATTACCCCTGGGGAGGGGTTAATTACCCCTAGGGGGGTTAATTACTCCTGGGGGGAGGGGTTAATTACCCCTGGGGGGTTAATTACCCTTGGGGGAAGGGGTTAATTACCCCCGGAGGCAATTAATTATATCTTGGGGGAGTTAATTGCCCCCCAAAGGGTTTAATTACCCCCCAGGGGCAGTTAATTATTGGCGGGGGGGGATTAATTAGTACTAGGGGGGAGTTAATTACCCCTGCAGGCCATTAATTACCCCGTGGGGGGATTAATTACCCCTGGGGGGAGCTAATTGCCCCCAGGGAGAGTTAATTACCCCCGGGGGGAGCTAATTACCCCCGGGGCGGCTTAATTATGCCTTGGGTGGAATTAATTACCCCAGAGGGGATTAATTACCCCCTGGGGGGGTGTTAATTATCCCTTGGGGGGGGACTAATTACCCCGGGAGGATCTAATTACCCCCTGGGGGCAGTTAATTACCCCTGGGGGGGTTAATTACCCCTGGAGAAGATTAATTACCCCGGGGGGGAGTTAATTACCCCTGGAGATTAATTACCCCTGCAGGGAGTTAATTACCCCCAGAGCAGATTAATTACCCCAGAGAGCGTTAATTATTTAAGGGGGGAGTTAATTACCCCCGGAGAAAATTAATTACCCCCGGGGGGGGTTAATTACCCCTGGGGGCAGTTAATTACCCCCAGAGGAAATTAATTACCCCAGAGAGCATTAATTATCCAAGGGGGGAGTTAATTACCCCTGGGGGGGGTTAATTACCCCTGGAGAAGATTAATTACCCCTGGGGGGGAGTTAATTACCCCTGGGGGGGGTTAATTACCCCTGGGGGGAGTTAATTACCCATGGAGAAGATTAATTACTCCTAGGGGGAGTTAATTACCCTGGGGGCAGTTAATTACCCCCAGAGGAGATTAATTACCCCTGGGGGGAGTTAATTACCCCTGGGGGGAGTTAATACCCCTGGAGAACGTTAATTACCCTAGAGAGCATTAATTATCTAAGGGGGGAGTTAATTACCCCCAGAGGAGATTAATTACCCCAGAGAGCGTTAATTATCTAAGGGGGGAGTTAATATCCCTGGAAAAAATTAATTATCCCCTGGGCGGGGGGGTAATTACCCCTGGATAAGATTAATTAGTCCTAGGGGGAGTTAATTACCCTGGGGGGGAGTTAATTACCCCCAGAGGAGATTAATTACCCCTGGGGGGAGTTAATTACCCCCAGAGAAGATTAATTACCCCAGAGAGCGTTAATTATCCAAGGGGGGGGTTAATTACCCCTGGATAAGATTAATTACCCCCGGGGGGGGTTAATTACCCGGGGGGATTAATTACCCCAGAGAGCGTTAGTTATCCAAGGGGGGTTAATTACCCCTGAAGTGAGTTAATTACCCTGGGGGGGAGTTAATTACCCCTGGGGGGAGTTAATTACCCGTGGAGAAGATTAATTACTCCTAGGGGGAGTTAATTACCCTGGGGGGGAGTTAATTACCCCCAGAGGAGATTAATTACCCCAGAGAGTGTTAATTATCCAAGGGGGGAGTTAATTACCCCCGGGGGGGGGGTTAATTACCCCCAGAGAAGATTAATTACCCCAGAGAGCGTTAGTTATCCAAGGGGGGGGTTAATTACCCCCGGGGGGGGGTTAATTAGCCGCGGGGGCAGTTAACGACCCCGGGGCCGTGCCGCAGCCATGGGGGAGCTGAGCGACCTGGACCGGCAGATCGAGCAGCTGCGGCGCTGCGAGCTCATCAAGGAGAGCGAGGTCAAGGCTCTTTGCGCCAAAGCCCGGTAATTAACGATCCCCGACGTTAATTAACGCCCCCCCGGGGTAATTAGAGCCCTCTCCTGGGGGGGGGGGGTAATTTTTCCCGGGGAATAAATCATTTTCTTGCCGTATTTTATTTTTAGGGAGATTTTGGTGGAGGAGAGCAACGTCCAGCGGGTCGATTCCCCCGTCACCGTGAGTTGGGGGCAGGGGGTGGGGGGGGTCGAGGGGGTGGGTGTGGGGGGTGGGGGTACATATGGGGGGCTGGGGGGCAGATGTGGGGGTCTAAGGGGTGGATATGGGGGCTGGGGGCAGAGGTGGGGGCTAGGGGGTACATATGGGGGGCTGGGGGGCAGAGGTGGGGGTCTAGGGGGTGGATATGGGGGCTGGGGGGCAGAGGTGGGGGTCTAGGGGGTGGATATGGGGGCTGGGGGTACATATGGGGGCTGGGGGGCAGAGGTGGGGGTAGGGGTTACATATGGGGGGCAGATGTGGGGGTCTAGGGGATGGATATGGGGGCTGGGGGGCAGATGTGGGGGTCTAGGGAGTGGATATGGGGGGCTGGGGGTAGAGGTGGGGGTCTAGGGGGTGGATATGGGGGCTGGGGGTACATATGGGGGCTGGGGGCAGATGTGGGGGTCTAAGGGATGGATATGGGGGCTGGGGGCAGATGTGGGGGTCTAGGGGTGGATATGGGGGGTAGGGGGTACATATGGGGGGCAGATGTGGGGGTCTAGGGGATGGATATGGGGGGCTGGGGGCAGATGTGGGGGTCTAGGGGTGGATATGGGGGGTAGGGGGTACATATGGGGGGCTGGGGGGCAGAGGTGGGGGGTAGGGAGCACATGTGGGGGCTGAGGGGCAGATGTGGGGGTCTAAGGGGTGGATATGGGGGGCTGGGGGCACATGGGCTCTAGGGGGTGGATATGGGGAGCTGTGGGGTAGATGTGGGGGTCTGGAGGTAAATATGGGGAGCTGTGGGGCAGATGAAGGGGTAGGGGGTACATATGGGGGCTGGGGGCAGATGTGGGGGTGTAGGAGGCACATGTGGGGGTCTAGGGGTGGTTATGGGGAGCTGGGGGGTGTATACAGGGGTGTAAGGGGTGGATATGGGGGCAGGTGTGGGGCAGGTATAGGTCTGGGGGTGCATGTGGGGAAGCAGGGCGCAGATACGAGGCTCCGTGGGGCGGATGTGGGGGCTGGGGGAGGTTTTTGGGGGGCAGTGGGGGTCCCGCGGGGCACTTGGGGGCTCTGACCCCATTTCCGCCCCAGGTGTGCGGCGACATCCACGGGCAGTTCTATGACCTCAAGGAGCTCTTCAGGGTGAGCTGCCCCCAAGTGCCCCCCAGACCCCTAACTGCCCTCGTAGACCCCCAAGTGCCCTCCAACTACTTCTCCCGCCCCAACTCTTCCCTTACTGCCCCCAACCACTCCCCGTGCCCCCAACCGACCCTCTGCCCCCAACCACTTTTTCACACCCCTTAACTGCCCCACAACCACCCCCGGTGCCCCTAACTGCACCCCGGACCCCTAGTTGTCCCCAACCACCCCCGTGCCCCCTAACTGCCCCCTAACTGTGTGTCCTGCCCCCAACCTCCCCCTGCCCCCTAACTCCCTCCCCAACTGCCTGCCTGCGCCCCACAACTGCCCCCGTGTTCCCTTACTTCCCCCAACTGCCCCCCACCGTCCCCTAAGTGCCTCCTGTGCCCCCAATCGCCCCTAAGTGCCCTCCAACCATCCCCTGCCCCCTAAGTGCCCCCAACTACTTTTTCATGCTCACTTATTACCTCACAACTGCTCCTGTGCTCCTCCTGCCCCCCAACCGCCCCTAAGTGCCCCCCAACCATCCCCTGCCCCTAAGTGCCCCCAACTACTTTTTCATGCCCACTTATTACCTCACAACTGCTCCTGTGCTCCTCCTGCCCCCCAACTGCTCCTCCTGCCCCCCAACTGCCCCCTAAGTGCCCTCCCAACCATCCCCTGCCCCTAAGTGCCCCCCAACCACTTTTTCATGCTTCCTTGTTGCTCTCCAACTGCCCTTGTGCCCCTAAGTGCCCCCCAACTGCCCCCTAAGTGCCCCCCAACCATCCCCTGCCCCTAAGTGCCCCCCAACCACTTTTTCATGCTTCCTTGTTGCTCTCCAAGTGCCCTTGTGCTCCCTGCGTGCCCCCCAACTGCTCCCTGCGTGCCCCCCAACTGCTCCCTACGTGCTCCCCGTGCCCCCCAACTGCCCCCTAAGTGCTCTCTGCCCCCAGGTGGGGGACGTCCCGAGACCAACTACCTGTTCATGGGGGACTTCGTGGATCGGGGCTTCTACAGCGTCGAGACCTTCCTGCTGCTGCTGGCCCTCAAGGTTGGCCCCCGGGGGGCCCCCATGGGGCACCCAAGTGTCTGGGGAGGGGTCCTGGGGGGCACCCAAGTGTCTGGGGGGCACCCATGGGGCACCCAGGTGTCTGGGGATGGGACCTGGGGGGCACCCAGGTGTCTGGGGGCACCCATGGGGCACCCAGGTGTCTGGGGAAGGGACCTGGGGGCACCCAGGTGTCCGGGGGCACCCATGGGGCACCCAGGTGTCTGGGGAGGGGACCTGGGGGCACCCAAGTGTCTGGGGGGCACCCATGGGGCACCCAGGTGTCTGGGGAGGGGACCTGGGGGCACCCAGGTGTCCAGGGGCACCCATGGGGCACCCAGGTGTCTGGGGAGGGGACCTGGGGGGCACCCAGGTGTCCGGGGGGCACCCATGGGGCACCCAAGTGTCTGGGGAGGGGACCCGGGGGGCACCCAGGTGTCCGGGGGGCACCCATGGGGCACCCAGGTGTCTGGGGAAGGGACCTGGGGGGCACCCAGGTGTCTGGGGGGCACCCATGGGGCACCCAGGTGTCTGGGGAGGGGACCTGGGGGGCACCCAAGTGTCTGGGGGGCACCCATGGGGCACCCAGGTGTCTGGGGAAGGGACCTGGGGGGCACCCAGGTGTCCGGGGGGCACCCATGGGGCACCCAGGTGTCTGGGGAGGGGACCCCACTGTCCGGGGGGCACCCATGGGGGAAACCGGGGATCGGGGGGGGGGGGGGGGGGGCACCCACGTGGCGGAGGGCCCCAGCCCCCCTCCCCCCCCGGGTGGGCACCCACGGGTGCGTCCGGGCGTGGCAGGTTCGTTACCCCGACCGCATCACCCTGATCCGGGGGAACCACGAGAGCCGTCAGATCACGCAGGTGTACGGCTTCTACGACGAGTGCCTGCGCAAGTACGGCTCCGTCACCGTCTGGCGCTACTGCACCGAGATCTTCGACTACCTCAGCCTCTCCGCCATCATCGACGGCAAGGTGGGCGCGCCCGCACACGCCTCGCCACGCCACGCCCCGCGCCCGGGCCGAGCGGGGGGCCGCGCGCGATGGGGCCGCGCCGGCGGGTTCGGAGGTAGCGGGGGGCCGCGCGCGATGGGGCCGCGCCGGCGGGTTCGCTCGCCGCCGCCGCCGCTTCGTTGCGGCTGGGGGAGGGGTTAGGACACGCTAAGCGCGTGTTAGGACACATTAAGGACACGCTGAGGGCGTGCGAGTGCGGGGGAAGGTCTGTTTGCGGGCGCTGCGCCGGTAGGTTTCCTCTTTGCAGTGGCGTTGCCATCATGGATGGCCTGATTAATACACTAGGACGTACTGAGATGCGTTAGGACACGCTAAGTACATGTTAGGACACGTTAAGGACACGCCAAGAGCGTGCGAGTGCGGGGGAAGGTCTGTTTGCGGGCGCTGCGCCAGTAGGTTTCCTCTTTGCGGTGGCGTTGCCATCACAGATGGCCCGGTGAGCACGTTAGGACGTACTGAGATACGTTAGAACACGCTAAGCACACGTTAGGACACGTTAAGGACACGCCGAGAGCGTGCGAGTGCAGGGGAAGGTCTGTTTGCGGGCGCTGCACCGGCAGGTTACCTCTTTGTGGCATCATTGCCATCACGGATGGCCCGGTGAGCACGCTAGGACACACTGAGATACATTAGAACATGCTAAGCACATGCTAGGACACGTTAAGGTCATGCTAAGAGCACGTGAGTGTGGAGGAAGGTCTGTTTGTGGGCGCTGCACCAGCAGGTTTCTTTTTTGTGGCATCGTTGCCATCGCAGATGGCCCGGTGAGCGCGTTAGGACATACTCAGATACGTTAGAACACGCTAAGCACATGTTAGGACACGTTAAGGACACGCTGAGGGCGTGCGAGTGCGGGGGAAGGTCTGTTTGCGGGCGCTGCGCCGGTAGGTTTCCTCTTTGCGGTGTTATTGCCATTGTGGATGGCCTGATGAATGCACTGAGGCGTACTGAGATGCGTTAGAACACGCTAAGTACATGTTAGGACACGTTAAGGACACGCCGAGAGCACGCGAGTGCGGGGGAAGGTCTGTTTGCGGGCGCTGCGCCAGCAGGTTACCTCTTTGCGGCATCATTGCTATCACAGATGGCCCGGTGAGCACGCTAGGACGTACTGAGATGCGTTAGGACACGCTAAGCACATGTTAGGACACGTTAAGGACACGCTGAGGGCGTGCGAGTGCGGGGGAAGGTCTGTTTGCGGGCGCTGCGCCGGTAGGTTTCCTCCTTGTGGCATCATTGCCATCACGGATGGCCTGGTGAGCACGCTAGGACGTACTGAGATGCGTTAGGACACGCTAAGCACATGTTAGGACATGTTAAGGACACGCCGAGAGCGTGCGAGTGCAGAGGAAGATCTGTTTGCGGGCGCTGCGCTGGCCGGTTTCCTCTTTGCGGCGGCGTTGCTGTCATGCATGGACCGACGAGCACAGTAGAACATACTGAGATACGTTAGGACATGCTATGGTCACGCTAAGCACATGCTAAGCACACACGAGGGCATGGGGAGCCATTTGGGGCCCCTTGTGGGGAGGTTACGCCAGCGGCTTCGGTTTGTGCGGACTCATTGCCATCATGGAACGCTCCGTGAGCACGCTGCGATACGTTAGGACACGCTAAGCACACGTTTAGGGCATGGTCGGACACGCTAAGCACGCTTGGGGCTGCGGGGAGGCGTCGGTGCCCGCGTGTTGGGAGATTGCACCAGCGCCTTCGCCCTCTGCAGCGCCGTTGCCATCGTTAGGACACGCTGGGGTATGTTAGGACACGCTAAGCACGTGTTAATGATGCGCCAGGACACGCTAAGGTCACGCTGAGCACACACGTGGGCGTAGGAGGATCTGTTTTGGCGAGCCGCGTCAGCAGCTTCACTCTCTGCAGCGTCGTTGCCGCCGTAGGGGGCGTGCTCAGCACGGTGGGGTGTGTCAGTGTACGGTGAGCGCACGCTAAGGACACGCTAAGCACACGCAAAGGTGCGGGGACACGCGGGGGCTGTGTGTTGGTGGGAGGCACTGGTAGCTTTGCTCTCTGCGGCCCCATTGCCATCGTGACGGCAGGATGAGGACGCTGGGGTGCTTTAAGACTTGCTAAGCACATGTTAAGGACATGCTAGGACACGCTAAGGTCACGCTAAGCACACGCAAGAGCGTGGAGAGGCGGCGGGGGCTGCGTGTGCGGGGGCTGCGCCGGTGGCTTTGCTCTCCGCAGCCTCGTTGCCGTCGTGGAAGGCACGACGAGGACGCTCAGGTATTTTTAGGACATGTTAAGAACACGCTTAGACACGCTAAGGACACGCTAAGCACATACAGGGGCGTGGGACGGCCCCCGGGGCTCCGTTTGGGGGGGCTGCATGGGGGCTTTGCCCCACCCGGAGTCCCTCCAGCTTCACGGGGTGGGGGGGGGGATGCGAGTATCGCACGCCCCGCACATGCTAAGCACACGCGTGTCTCCACAGATCTTCTGCGTGCACGGGGGCCTCTCGCCCTCCATCCAGACGCTGGACCAGATCCGCACCATCGACCGCAAGCAGGAGGTGCCCCACGACGGCCCCATGTGCGACCTCCTCTGGTCCGACCCCGAGGGTGAGGCCCCGCACACGCGTGTCAGCCCGTGTCGGTGCGTGTCCCACCCTGTAGCCCCGCCCACCGGGGCAGGGAGAGGCCAGCTGCCCCCGTGTCACGTCCCGTGTCGCGCGCCATGGCTTCCCCGTCGCCGTGGCTCCGTGACGCGGGGGTGACGCGCGTGAGCGTTGCGTGTTGTCGTGTAGAGGTGCCAGGTTGGGGTGCGCGGGGCTCCGGGTGACACGCGTGTGACGCCTCCCAGCCCCGCCAAGCTGGTTCGCGTGACACGCGTGTGACGCTACAGCCACCTCGGGTTAGTCCACGTGACGCACGACGCGCCTGCGAGCCACGCGTTGGGTCACGCATCCGGCTCACGTGTCCTTCCGCATACGCCCCGTGTTGGTCCGTGTGGCTGAACGCGCCACACGTGTGCCCGTGACGTCTGCTCCGCGTGACGCGCGTACATACACGTGACGCGCACGTCCCCCCCCCCCGCGCCCCGTGTTGGCCCGCGTGCCTCGAGTCACCCCCGCGCGCGCCCCCCCCAGCCCCCAGAGAGCCCACCCCAGCCCGTAACACGCGTGTGGCGTGTCGGCAGACACGACGGGCTGGGGCGTGTCCCCGCGGGGGGCGGGGTACCTGTTCGGCAGCGACGTGGTGGCCCAGTTCAACGCCTCCAACGACATCGACATGATCTGCCGCGCCCACCAGCTCGTCATGGAGGGCTACAAGTGGCACTTCAACGAGACCGTCCTCACCGTCTGGTCCGCCCCCAACTACTGCTACAGGTCAGCGACACGCCAATGACACGCGAAGAACACGCAAAGGGGAAAGGAAGGGCGGGGGGGACACGCACGCGGCGGGGGGCTGCTGGCGGCAGCGGGATGGGAGCGTTCTCCTTGGGCGGTGGGTCGGGGATCGATGGTGGGGGTGTTGAGGCGCTAAGAACACGCTAAGAACACGCCAAGAACATGCTAAGGTGGGGGAGAGCGAGGGGCGAAGGGATGCGGGGTGGGGGGACAGCGGTGGGCGGCGAGGGACACGGGAGTGGGACCTTCCCTGTCGCGGGGTTGGCCCCTGCCTGGTGCTACGGGTGAGTCTCAACACGCTCAGAACATGCTAAGAACACGCTAAGATGTGCTGGGACACGCGGTGAGGGAAAATGGGGTTGGGTGGGCAGCCAGTGACGCTTGAACGGGACCGCCTTCGTCACGGGGTTGGCCACCGACTGCTGCTGCGGGTGAGTTGACACGCTAAGGACACGCTGACAACACGCTAAGGACACGCTGACAACACGCTAAGGACACGCTAGGACGCGTGACAAAAGGGACGCGGGACGGGGGAGCTCTGACCGACTCTCGAAGGGGACCGCCGTGGGGTCGGCCACCGACCGCCGCTCCGGGCGAGTCACCGAGCGCGCGCCAAGCGCACGCGAAGCGCACGCTAAGCACACGCTAAGCACACGCTCCGCCCCGCAGGTGTGGGAACGTGGCGGCCATCTTGGAGCTGGACGAGCACCTGCAGAAGGAGTTCATCATCTTCGAGGCGGCGCCGCAGGAGACGCGGGGGATCCCCTCCAAGAAGCCGGTGGCCGACTACTTCCTGTGACCCCCTCGGCCCCGCCCGTGTGCCCAAGGGGGTCCCCTGGGGCCACCTAGGGCCACCTCGTGGCCACTGTGTCCCCACGGGGTCACCTGCGTCCCCTGGGGCCACCCTGTGGCCACCGTGTCCCCAAGGGATCTCCTGGGGCTACCTAGGGCCACCCCGCGGCCACCGTGTCCCCACAAGGTCCTCTGGGGCCACCTAGGGCCACCCCGCGGCCACCATGTCCCCAAGGGGTCCCCTGGGGCCACCCCATGGCCACCTCGTGGCCACCGTGTCCCCAAGGGGTCACCTGCGTCCCCTGGGGCCACCCGCGGCCACCGTGTCCCCACGGGGTCCCCTGGGGCCACCCTGTGGCCACCGTGTCCCCAAGGGATCCCCTGGGGCCACCTAGGGCCACCTCGTGGCCACCGTGTCCCCAAGGGGTCACCTGCGTCCCCTGGGGCCACCCCGCGGCCACCGTGTCCCCAGGGGATCTCCTGGGGCTACCTAGGGCTACCCCGCGGCCACCGTGTCTCCAAGGGGTCCCCTGGGGCCACCTAGGGCCACCCCGTGGCCACCGTGTCCCCAAGGGGCCACCTAGGGCCACCCCATGGCCACCGTGTCCCCAAGGGGTCACCTGCGTCCCCTAGGGCCACCCCATGGCCACCGTGTCCCCACGGGGTCCCCTGGGGCCACCTAGGGCCACCCCACGGCCACCGTGTCCCCACAAGGTCCTCTGGGGCCACCTAGGGCCACCCCGCGGCCACCGTGTCCCCAAGGGATCTCCTGGGGCCACCTAGGGCCACCCCGCGGCCACTGTGTCCCCAAGGGGCCACCTAGGGGGGTCACCTGCATCCCCTGGGGCCACCCCGTGGCCACCGTGTCCCCAAGGGACCACCTAGGGCCACCCCATGGCCACCATGTCCCCAAGGGGCCACCTAGGGCCACCCCATGGCCACCGTGTCCGCAAGGGGTCACCTAGGGCCACCCCATGGCCACCGTGTCCCCAAGGGGTCCCCTGGGGCCACCTAGGGCCACCCCGCGGCCACCGTGTCCCCAAGGGGCCACCTAGGGCCACCCCATGGCCACCGTGTCCCCAAGGGGTCACCTGCGTCCCCTAGGGCCACCCCGCAGCCACCGTGTCCCCAAGGGGTCACCTAGGGCCACCCCGCGGCCACCGTGTCCCCAAGGGGTCACCTAGGGCCACCCCGTGGCCACCGTGTCCCCAGGAGCCATGGGGTGTCCCCTCCACGATGGCCGCTGCTGGTGGCATCTAGGGAGGCTTGGGGACATTGTCCTGGTCCTTGTCCTCTCCTGGCCACCGTGGTGTCACCTGTGTCCCCTGGGCCACCTCCCTGTCCCCCAAAGTGGCCATGTTCCCTCCTGTCACCCTCCCCTGGGGACAGCCTGCTCCCCTTCCTGTCCCTCTGGGGACACCCCGTGACCTTTGGGGACATCCCGTGACCTTTGGGGACATCCCATGACCTTTGGGGACACCCCGTGACCTTTGAGGACATCCCGTGACCTTTGGGGACACCAGTCATCTTTGAGGACACCCCATGACCTTTGGGGACATTTTGTGACCTTTGGGGATGCCCGTGACCTTTGGGGACAACCTGTGACCTTTGGGGACACCTTGTGACCTTTGGGGACATCCTGTGACCTTTGGGGACACCAGTCATCTTTGAGGACACCCCATGACCTTTGGGGACATTCTGCGACCTTTGAGGACACCCCATGACCTTTGGGGACACCTGTGACCTTTGGGGACGCCCATGACCTTTGGGGACGCCTTGTGACCTTTGGGGACAACCTGTGACCTTTGGGGATATTCTGTGACCTTTGAGGACATCCCGTGACCTTTGGGGACACCCCGTGACCTTTGGCCCCCCCCCCGGGGTGGCCCCTCCTCTCCCCTCCCCCCCCCCCCGCGCGCGTTTTGGGGTGAAAACGGGGATTTTTTTGGACGCCGTTTCTGCTCCTTTTAGATAAAAAAACGTCAAAAACGCCCCAGGGTGTCGTAAACTGGGGGGGCCATAGGGGACACGGGGGACCCGGGGGCTATAGGGGACATGGGGGCTATAGGGGACATGGGGGCTATAGGGGACACGGGGGCTGTGGGGGACACGGGGGACACAGGGGCTATAGGGGACACGGGGGCTATAGGGGACATGGGGGACACGGGGGACATGGGGGACACGGGGGCTATGGGGGACACGGGGGACATGGGGGCTATAGGGGACATGGGGGCTATAGGGGACACAGGGGCTATGGGGGACACGGGAGCTATAGGGGACACGGCTGTGGGGGACATGGGGGACACGGGGGCTATAGGGGACACGGGGGCTATGGGGGACACGGGGGCTATGGGGGACATGGGGGACACGGGGGACACGGGGGCTATGGGGGACACGGGGGCTATAGGGGACACGGGGGCTATAGGGGACATGGGGGCTATAGGGGACACGGGGGCTATAGGGGACATCGGGGCTATGGGGGACACGGGGGCTATGAGGGACACGGGGCTGTGGGGGACACGGGCTGTGGGGAACACGGGGGACACAGGGGCTATAGGGGACACAGGGGCTATGGGGGACACGGGGGCTATAGGGGACACGGGGGACATGGGGGACACAGGGTCTATGGGGGACATCGGGGCTATGGGGGACACGGGGGCTATGGGGGCCATGGGGGACACAGGGGCTATAGGGGACACGGGGGCTATAGGGGACACAGGGGCTATGGGGGACACGGGGCTATAGGGGACACGGAGGCTATGGGGGACACGGGGATATGGGGGACATGGGGGCTATGGGGGACACGGGGGCTATGGGGGACACGGGGGCTATGGGGGCCATGGGGGACACAGGGGCTATAGGGGACACGGGGGCTATGGGGGACACGGAGGCTATAGGGGACACGGAGGCTATGGGGGACACGGGGGCTATAGGGGACACGGGGGCTATGGGGGACACGGGGGCTATGGGGGACACGGGGGACACAGGGGCTATAGGGGACACGGGGGCTATGGGGGACACGGGGGCTATAGGGGACACGGAGGCTATGGGGGACACGGGGGCTATAGGGGACATGGGGGACATGGGGGCTATAGGGGACACGGGGCTATGGGGGACACGGGGGCTATAGGGGACATGGGGGACATGGGGGCTATGGGGGACACGGGAGCTATAGGGGACACGGGGGCTATGGGGGACATCGGGGCTATGGGGGACACGGGGCTATGAGGGACACAGGGGCTATAGGGGACACGGGGCTATGGGGGACACGGGGCTATAGGGGACACGGGGTCTATAGGGGACACAGGGTCTATGGGGGATACAGGGGCTATAGGGGACATGGGAGACACGGGGGCTATAAAAAACCGCGCTATACGGGACACGGGGGACATGGGGGATATGGGGGCTATAGGGGACACGGGGGAAATGGGGGACACGGGCTATAGGGGACACGGGAGGGATGGGGGGCTATAGGGGACACGGTATGGGGGATACATGGGACATGGAAGGCTATAGGGGACACATGAGTTATGGGGGGCTATAGGGGACACGGAGAGTACAGGGGACACGGGAGGGATGGGGGCTATAGGGGACACGGTATAGGAGACATGGGACAAGGGGTATAGAGGACACATGAGTTATGGGGGGCTATAGGGGACATGGGAGGGATGGGGGCTATAATGGACACAGGGGGATGAGGGGTATAGAGGACACATGAATTAATGGGGGCTATAGGGGACACAGGAGGTATGGGGGATATGGGAGGGATGGGGGCTATAGGAGACATGGGGGTACAGGGAACATGTGAGGGATGGGGGCTATAGGGGACACGGGGGATGAGGGGTATAGAGGACACATGAGTTATGGGGGGCTATAGGGGACCCGGGGGTACAGGGGACATGGAAGGGATGGGGGCTATAGGGGTCACAGGGCGGCTATGGGGACCCTGTAGGGGACAGATGGGGGGGCTATAGGGGACCCTGTAGGGGACAGATGGGGGGCTATAGGGGTCACAGGGGCTATAGAGGACCCTGTAGGGAACAGATGGGGGGCTATAGGGGACACGTGAAGTATGGGGGCTATAGGGAACACAGGGGCTATAGGGGACCCTGTAGGGGACAGATGGGGGGCTATAGGGGACACGTGAAGTATGGGGGCTATAGGGAACACGGGGCTATAGGAGACCCTGTAGGGAACAGATGGGGGGCTATAGGGGACACAGGGGGCTATAGGGGACCCTGTAGGGGACAGATGGGGGCTATAGAGGACACAGGGGTCTATAGGGGACCGTGCAGGGAACAGATGGGGGGCTATAGGGGACACGTGAAGTATGGGGGCTATAGGGGACACAGGGGCTATAGGGGACCCTGTAGGGGACAGATGGGGGGCTATAGGGGACACAGGGGGCTATAGAGGACCCTGTAGGGGACAGATGGGGGCTATAGGGAACACAGGGGGCTATAGGGGACCCTGTAGGGGACAGATGGGGGCTATAGGGGTCACAGGGGGCTATAGAGGACCCTGTAGGGGACAGATGGGGGCTATAGGGGACACGTGAAGTATGGGGGCTATAGGGAACACAGGGGGCTATAGGGGACCCTGTAGGGGACAGATGGGGGCTATAGGGGACACAGGGGTCTATAGGGGACCGTGCAGGGAACAGATGGGGGCTATAGGGGACACGTGAAGTATGGGGGCTATAGGGGACACAGGGGGCTATAGGGGACCCTGTAGGGAACAGATGGGGGCTATAGGGGACATGTGAAGTATGGGGGCTATAGGGGTCTATAGGGGACCGTGCAGGGACAGATGGGGGGCTATAGGGGACACGTGAAGTATGGGGGCTATAGGGAACACAGGGGGCTATAGGGGACACGTGAAGTATGGGGGCTATAGGGGTCTATAGGGGACCGTGCAGGGACAGATGGGGGGCTATAGGGGACACGTGGGGCTGTGAGGACGCGTACAGCGCCATGAGGGGGGACTGTATGGGGCACGCGGCGGGGCCATCCCCCGCCATCCCTGGGTGTCCCCTTGGGTGCCGGAGCAGAGCCCCCTTGAGAGCCCCGCCCACTCAAGGGGTAGGCCCCGCCTCCTGCTGCCTGCCCCGCCTCCCGGGAGCCACACCCTGGCCTGGAGGAGGGGCTGCAGGGGCACTGGGCTGAGCCAGGTGCCTTCCCATCAGCCCCTGGGGCTGAGCCAAGATGGCTGCCCTCCCATCAGCCCCTGGGGCTGAGCCAAGATGGCCGCCTCATCATCAGCCCCTGGGGATGACCCAAGATGGCTGCCCTCCCATCAGCCCCTGGGGCTGAGCCAAGATGGCCGCCTCCCCATCAGCCCCTGGGGATGACACAAGATGGCCGCCCTCCCATCAGCCCCTGGACTGACCCAAGATGGCCACCTTCCCATCAGCCCCTGGGGCTGAGCCAAGATAGCTGCCTTCCCATCAGCCCCTGGGGCTGACCCAAGATGGCTGCCTCCCCATCATGCCCTGGGGCTGACCCAAGATGGCTGCCTTCCCATCAGCCCCCGGGGCTGACCCAACATGGCCGCCCTCCCATCATCCCCTGGGGCTGACCCAACATGGCTGCCTTCCCATCAGCCCCCGGGGCTGACCCAACATGGCTGCCTTCCCATCAGCCCCTGGGGCTGACCCAAGATGGCCACCCTCCCATCAGCCCCTGGGGCTGACCCAACATGGCTGCCTTCCCATCAGCCCCCGGGGCTGACCCAAGATGGCTGCCTTCCCATCAGCCCCCGGGGCTGACCCAAGATGGCTGCCTTCCCATGACCCATGACCCCCTGGGGCTGACCCAAGATGGCCGCCTTCCCATGATCCCCTGGGGATGAACCAACATGGCCGCCCTCCCATGAGCGCCTGGGGCTGACCCAACATGGCTGCCTCCCCATGGTTCCCCGGGGCTGACCCAAAATGGCCGCTTTCCCATGATCCCCCGGGGCTGACCCAACATGGCCGCCATCATCCCCGGGGCCGCCTCGCCGCCACGTGCCCGAGCCGTGACGTCACTGGGGGGGCGGCGCGCGACGTCATCCGCCGGGGCCGCGGGGGCGGAGCCACCGGACTCCGTTTCCCGGCGCGCCCCGCCCCCCGCCCCCCCCCGCAGCCAGGCCCCGCCCCCTCGAGGGGGCGTGTCCGCCCGCCACGCGCCGCCCGCCGCCATCTTCCCCCTCCTCCCGCCTCTCGCCCGCCCGCCGCGCTCTCGCGAGACCCCGGGGCGCGCCGGGGGGGGGGGGGGGGGGGGGAAGGGGGGGGGGAGTGGAGGTGAAATCTCGCGAGAGCGCCACCGCCGGCGGGCCGGTCTCTCGCGAGATCTCGCCGGCCCCGCCCCTCGGCCGGCAGCGCGCGGCGGCGGCCGCCGCCATTTTGCCGCTGGCTCCGGCGCGGCGGACTCCATTTCCGTGAGCCCCCGGGCGGCGGCGGGGGGGAGCGGGCGGGGGGGGCGGCGGAGCGAGGCGGGAGGGGGGAGACGGCGGCGGGGCCGGGGGGCGGTGGCCATTTTGCGGCGGCGGATGGCGGCGGTTCCGCGGCGGGGCTGAGGCCGGCGGAGGCGGAGCGGGAGGCGCCTCCCCGGGTCCCTCCGCCCGCCCCCCCCCCCTCCCCGGTGAGGTGCCGGGGCTGCGGCGGGAACGGCCGGGAGCGATCGGTAACGGGAGCGCGGCGGCGGCGTCCCTCCCCCCTCCTTCCCCCCCTCCTTCCCCCCTCAGGGAAAGGGCGGGAAGGGGGAGGGGCGGCGTGGGGAGAGGGGCCGGGGGGAAGGGGTGCCCGGTGTGGGGTGAGGGACCCCAATGTGGGACCCCAAAGTGGGGCAGCCCGAGGGTGTTGGTGTGGGGCTCGGGACCCCCACGTGGGGCTCGGGGACCCCGGTGTGGGGCTCGGGACCCCAGTGTGGGGCACCCCGGGGGTCCCCGTGTGGGGTGAGGGACCCCAGTGTGGGGCAGGCTGAGGGTCCAGCTGTGGGGTTTGGGGACCCCCAAGTGGGGGGCAGGCCTCCGGTGTGGGGCACCCAGAGGGCCCCAGTGGGGTGAAGGACCCTCACATGGGGCACCCTGAGGGCCTCGCCATGGGGCAGGGGACCCCCATGTGGGGCTTGGGGACCCCCAAGTGGGGGGCACGACCCTGGTGTGGGGCACCCAGAGGATCCCAGTGGGGTGAAGGACCCTCACATGGGGCACCCTGAGGGTCCCGCTGTGGGGTGTGGGGCACCCTGAGGGCCTCGCCGTGGGGCAGGGGACCCCCGTGTGGGGCTTGGGGACCCCCCAGTGGGGCAGGGGACCCCCATGTGGGGCTTGGGGTCCTCCAAGTGGGGTGCAGGACCCTGGTGTGGGGCACCCAGAGGGCCCCAGTGGGGTGAAGGACCCTCACATGGGGCACCCTGAGGGTCCTGCCGTGGGGCAGGGGACCCCCAAGTGGGGCTTGGGGACCCCCGTGTGGGGCAGGGGACCCCCAAGTGGGTCACCCCTTTGGCGCAGGTCAAAGTTCACAGGGCCTCTGGGGTCAAGGTTGGGGGCAGGGGCCTCCCTTTATCCGGGGCCATTTTGAGGAGGGCAGCACCCATGGGTGGGGGCAGCACCCAGGGGTGGGGGGGTCACCTACCCCCCCCTCTCCCCCCCCAGGAGCGCCCCCCCCCGCGCCACCGACACCGTGGAAGTGGAGTGTGAGGAAGAGGAGGAGGGCCCCGCGCACACAGGTGGGGCGGCAGCACCCATGGGTGCTGCTGGGGGGGGGGGGGCGGCACCCATGGGTGGCCCCCACCCTGACCCCCCCCTCCCCACCCCAGGCGGCTCGGCGGAGCGCAGGCTGGGCCGCCCGGGTGCCCAGGAGCTGGACGAGGGCTCGGCCCGGCGGCCGCCGGCGCAGGATGAGGCCCCCTTCCCAGCATGCCCTGGGGCAGGCGGGTGGCCCCGGGCCCCCCGCCCCCGCCCTGCCCCCACCCGCCGCTGCACCCCAGGTGAGGGGGGAGGGGAACCCCAACCCCCCCCCCATGAGCCTGGGCATGGGCTGGGGGTCTGCACCCCAAACCAACCCCTCCACCTCATGGCCCCCCAAACCTGCCCCCCCCCAGTCCAGCCCCTGGTTCCAGGCCCCCCATCGCTGTCAGCCCCCCAAAACTCCCCCACCCCCTAGGGCCCCCAAACTCACCCGAGACCCCCTCAAATCCCCCCCAAGGCGTCTCACAAGCCCCATAGCCCCCAAACCGCACTTGGGTCCCCCAAGTCGCCCCCTCCCCAGATGCACCCCCAGCCCCCCAAATTAGCCCCGCCCCCTCCACGACCTCACCCCCAGCCCCCCAAACTCCCCCCGCAGCCCCCCAAAATACCTGCACCCCACAGACCCCCCAAATTCACCTGTGCCCCCCAAGCCCACTCCCACCCCCCCCACTTCTCCCCTCCCTAAGGTTCCCTCCCTGCCCCCATAGCCCCCCAAACCTCATCTGTACCCCCAAACGTACTCCCGCCCCTTAGTCCCCCAAACTTACTTGTGCCCCCCTCCCAGGACTCATTTGGGCCCCCCAAACTCATCCCCACCCCACAGACGTCCCTGAGCCCCCAAGTCCCCTTGAGCCCCCCAAATTCATATTCCCCACCCCCACCCCCCATAGCTCCCCAAACCTCATGCGTGGCCCCGTTACCCCCCAAAGTCGCCCCTGAGCCCCCCAGTCCCCTTGAGCCCCCCAAATTCATATCGCCCCAAACCCACCCATAGCCCCCCAAACCTCATGCGTGACCCCCATTACCCCCCAAAGTCCTCTTGAGCCCCCAAATTCATGTTACCCACCCCCACCCCCATAGCCCCCAAACCTCATCCACCACCCCCGTTACCCCCCAAAGTCACCCCGAGTCCCCTTGAGCCCCCCAAATTCATATCAGCCCCCAAACCCACCCCCGCCCCCCATAGCCCCCCAAACCTCATCCACGACCCCTTGCACCCCCCAAAGTCACCTCCGAGTCTCCACAAGTCCCCTTGAGCCCCCAAATTCATATTACCCACCCCCCATAGCCCCCAAACCTCATCCACGACCCCGGTTACCCCCCAAAGTCGCCCATGAGTCCCCTTGAGCCCCCCCAAATTCATATCAGCCCCCAAACCCACCCCCACCCCCCATAGCCCCCAAACCTCATGCGTGACCCCCATTACCCCCAAAGTCACCCCGAGCCCCCAAGTCCCCTTGAGCCCCCCAAATTCATATTACCCACCCCCACCCCCCATAGCCCCCAAACCTCATCCACGACCCCTGTTACCCCCCCAAAGTCGCCCCAAGCCCCCGAGTCCCCTTGAGCCCCCCAAATTCATATCGCCCCAAACCCACCCCCGCTCCCCATAGCCCCCAAACCTCATCCACAATCCCCATTACCCCCCCAAAGTCGCCCCGAGCCCCCCAGTCCCCTTGAGCCCCCAAAATTCATATTACCCACCCCCACCCCCGTACCCCCCAAACCTCATCCACGACCCCCGTTACCCCCCAAAGTCGCCCCGCGCCCCCGAGTCCCCTTGAGCCCCCCAAACCCAATCCTCCTCTCACCCCCCGTGTCCCCCTCCAGCTCCCCCGGCCAGAATGACGGGCAGCAACCCGGTGTCCCCCGCCTCCTCGGGCTCCCCCGGCAGCGTCTCGCCCCCGCCTCCTCGCCCGCCGGCCCCCCGCCCGATGGCCCCCCGGCCCCGGAACCCCCAGCCTCTGGGACAAGACCCACGCCGAGATCGCCGAGCAGGCCAAGCATGTAAGCGCCCCCCCCCCCCCCCTTTTTTTGGTCCCTTAAGGGGGTGTTTAGGGGGCGCTGGGGGGCTCAGCCCTAGAGTAGCCACCGGAGAGTCTCCAGTTTCATTTAGGGGGGACTTGGGGGCGGGGGGGGATTTGGGGGTGATTGAGGCTGGCCCAGCCACGTATCAGCCGCTGGAGAATCTCTTTGTTAATTTAGGACCCGTTTTGGGGGAGTTTAGGGGTTTTGGGGGCGTTTAGAGGGGCCCAATCTTCTATCAGCCACTGGAGAATCTCTTTATGAATTTAAGACCTGTTTTTGGGGAGTGTAGGGGGTTTTGGGGGCGTTTAGGCTGGCCCAACCCTCTATCAGCCGCTGGAGAATCTCTTTATTAATTTAGGACCCGTTTTAGGGGAGTTTAGGGGGTTTTGGGGGGCGTTTAGGCTGACCCAACCTTCTATCAGTCGCTGCAGAATCTCTTTATTAATTTAGGACCCATTTTGGGGGAGTTTAGGGGGTTTTGGGGGGCGTTTAGGCTGGCCCAACCCTATATCAGCCGCTGGAGAATCTCTTTGTTAATTTAGGACTGATTTTGGGGGAGTTTGTGGGATTTTGGGGGCGTTTAGGCTGACCCAACCCTCTATGAGCCGCTGGAGAATCTCTTTATTAATTTAGGACCCGTTTTAGGGGAGTTTAGGGGGTTTTGGGGGGCGTTTAGGCTGGCCCAACCCTCTATGAGCCGCTGGAGAATCTCTTTATTAATTTAGGACCTGTTTTAGTGGAATTTGGGGGGTTTTGGGGGGCGTTTAGGCTGGCCCAACCCTCTATCAGCCGCTGGAGAATCTCTTTATGAATTTAGGACCCGTTTTGGGGGAGTTTAGGGGTTTTGGGGCGTTTAGGCTGGCCCAACCCTGTATCAGCCGCTGGAGATTCTCTTTGTTAATTTAGGACCCATTTTAGGGGAATTTGGGGGGTTTTGGGGGGCGTTTAGGCTGGCCCAACCCTCTATCAGCCGCTGGAGAATCTCTTTATTAATTTAGGAGCCGTTTTAGGGGAGTTTAGGGGGTTTTGGGGGGCGTTTAGGCTGGCCCAACCCTGTATCAGCCACTGGAGAATCTCTTTATGAATTTAGGACCTGTTTTGGGGGAGTTTAGGGGGTTTTGGAGGGCGTTTAGGCTGGCCCAATCCTCTATGAGCCGCTGGAGAATCTCTTTGTTAATTTAGGACTGATTTTGGGGGAGTTTGTGGGATTTTGGGGGCGTTTAGGCTGGCCCAACCCTCTATCAGCCGCTGGAGAATCTCTTTATGAATTTAGGACCCATTTTGGGGGAGTTTGTGGGATTTTGGGGGGCGTTTAGGCTGGCCCAACCCTGTATCAGCCGCTGGAGAATCTCTTTATTAATTTAAGACCTGTTTTTGGGGAGTTTAGGGGGTTTTGGGGGGCGGTTGGGGCTGGCCCAACCCTGTATCAGCCGCTGGAGAATCTCTTTATTAATTTAGGTCCTGTTTTAGGGGAGTTTAGGGGGATTTGGGGGGCGTTTAGGCTGGCCCAACCCTCTATCAGCCGCTGGAGAATCTCTTTGTTAATTTAGGACCCGTTTTGGGGGAGTTTAGGGGGTTTTGGGGGGCGGCTGGGGGGCGTTGGGGCGCGGTTAACCCCCGCTGTGCCGCGCAGGAGGCGGAGGTGGAGCACCGGGTGGCGGAGATGAAGCGTGAGGGCTTCTGGTCGTTGCGGCGCCTGCCCAAGGTCCCGGAGCCGGCCCGCCCCAAGGTCCACTGGGATTATCTCTGCGAGGAGATGCAGTGGTTGGCCGCCGACTTCGCCCAAGAACGGCGCTGGAAGAGGGGCGTCGCCCGCAAGGTGCGGTCTCCGCCCGCGGGGAGGGAGGGGCTCGGCCGATGGGGGAGGCTCAACCTCATAGCAGTCGCTGGAGAAGCTCTGGTGGCATCTCAGAGGGGTTTGGAGAGGATCTGGGGGAGGTTCAGCTTTAGAGAATCTTTGGTGGCATCTCAGAGGGGTTTGGAGGAGCTTTGAGATAAACTCGATTCCTTGGAGAACTTCTGGTGGCATCTCAGAGGGGTTTGGAGGAGCTTTGAGACAAACTCGATTCCTTGGAGAACCTCTGGTGGCATCTCAGAGGGGTTTGGAGGAGGTTTGAGAGAGGCTCAACCCCTTTGAGAACCTCTGGTGGCATCTCAGAGGGGTTTGGAGGAGCTTTGAGAGAGGCTCAACCCCTTTGAGAACCTCTGGTGGCATCTCAGCGGGGTTTGGAGGAGGTTTGAGAGAGGCTCAACCCCTTTGAGAATCTCTGGTGTCATCTCAGAGGGGTTTGGAGGAGGTTTGAGAGAGGCTCAACGCCTTGGAGAACCTCTGGTGGCATCTCAGAGGGGTTTGGAGAGGATTTGGGGGAGGTTCAACTCTATAGTAGCTGTTAGGGAATCTTTGGTGGCATCTCAGAGAGGTTTGGAGAAGCTTTGAGAGAAGCTCATCCTCTTGGAGAACCTCTGGTGGCATCTTAGAAGCGTTTGGAGGAGCTTTTGGGGGAGGCTCAACTCCTTGGAGAACCTCTGGTGGCATCTCAGAGGGGTTTGGAGGAGCTTTGGGGGAGGCTCAACCCGTTGGAGAAGCTCTGGTGGCATCTCAAAAGGGTTTGGAGGAGCTTTGGGGGAGATTCAACCCTATAATAGGTGTTAGAGAATCTCTGGTGGCATCCTAGAAGACTTTGGAGGGGTTTTGGAGGAGGTTCAATCCTTTGGAGAATCTCTGGTGGCATTTCAGAGAAGCTTGGAGGAGCTTCAGGGGAGGCTCAATCCTTTGGAGAACCTCTGGTGGTATCTCAGAGGGGTTTGGAGCAGCTTTAGGAGAGGCTCAATCCCTTGCAGAACTTGTGGTGGTATCTCAGAGGGGTTTGGAGGAGCTTTGAGAGAGGCTCAATGCCTTGGGGAATCTCTGGTGGCATCTCAGAGGGGTTTGGAGGAGCTTTGGGGGAGGCTCAACTCCGTGGAGAACCTCTGGTGGCATCTCAGAGGGGTTTGGAGGAGCTTTTGGGGAGGCTCAACTCCTTGGAGAACCTCTGGTGGCATCTCAGAGGGGTTTGGAGAAGCTTTGAGAGAGGCTCAACTCCTTGGAGAACCTTTGGTGGCATCTCAGAGGGGTTTGGAGGAGCTTTTGGGGAGGCTCAGCTCTTTGGAGAACCTCTGGTGGCATCTCAGAGGGGTTTGGAGGAGCTTTGGGGGAGGCTCAACTCCTTGGAGAACCTCTGGTGGCATCTCAGAGGGGTTTGGAGGAGCTTTGGGGGAGGCTCAACTCCGTGGAGAACCTCTGGTGGCATCTCAGAGGGGTTTGGAGGAGCTTTGGGGGAGGCTCAACTCCTTGGAGAACCTCTGGTGGCATCTCAGAGGGGTTTGGAGGAGCTTTGGGGGAGGCTCAGCCCTATAGCAGCCACCAGAGACTCTCCTGCTCCACTTTGGGCGTTTGGAGGACCCCGTCGTGGGTGCCCCCCACCCACGGGTGGCCCCACCCAGGTGGTGGGGACGGCAGCGATGACACCATGAGAAGCAGCAAGGGGTTGGTGGGGTTTGGGTGGGGGGTTCCTGGGGTGGTTTGGGGGTGCTCGGGAGGACTGGGGGTGGTTGAGGGACCACCCATGGGTGCTTCTCGCTGGTGGGTGCCCCCCACCCATGGGTGCTCCTCTTAGGTTGTGGTGGTGGTGGCACCATGAGGAGCAACACCAGAAGAAGAAGCAGGGGATTGGGGGTTACCAGGAGGTTTTGGAGGTGCCGGATGGCCCAGGGAGGTTTGGGGGTGCCCCCCCCCCACAGTGGGTGCACCCCACCCATGGGTGCCCCCCCACCCATGGGTGCCTCCTCGGTGGGGATGGTGATGCGGGCACCCTGAGGAGCAACAGTAGAAGAAAGAACAAGGATTTGGGGGTGACAGGGGGGTTCCTGAGAGGTTTGGAGATGCCGGGAGGGTTTTGGGTGGCCCGGGTGGAGGTTTGGGTGCCCCCCACCCATGGGTGCCCCCCCCCCCACCCATGGGTGCTCCCTCCGCAGGTGGTGCGGATGGTGATGCGGCACCACGAGGAGCAGCGGCAGAAGGAGGAGCGGGCCAAGCGGGAGGAGCAGGCCAAGCTGCGCCGGGTGGCCGCCGCCATCGCCAAGGAGGTCAAGCAGTTCTGGAGCAACGTGGAGAAAGTGAGGACCTCCCCCCCCCCCCACCCATGGGTGCTCCCCCACCCACGGGTGCCCCCACCCATGGGTGCCCCCCCCGAGCGGCTACCGAGGGTCATGACGTGATTTATGGGTCTCATCAGGGTTCTTGAATGTTCTTCTTTGGGTGGGGAGGAAGCGAGCGGTCACCACGCCCAGGGCACCCATGGGTGCTGGGCAGCACGTGCCTGACACCCCCTCCCAAGGCTACCAACCGCCACAAAGTGGCCACCACCCTCATGGGTGCTCGTCAGCGTGTATCTAACTGCCGTTGGGCTAGCAACGTTTCTGAGGGGCCACCAATTCTTGGTGGTTTGCAACCCCCAGAGCACCCAAGGGTGCTTAGCACCCTGTCGCTTCTCGGCCCAGCCGCCCCTGGGCTACAAATTCCCCCCAGTGACTACCAGCTCCAGGGCTCTCCAGGTGCCCCACAACACATTTTCAATTTTCTATCGGCTACTGAGTTTCTTTATTTGGCTACCACTCTCTGGGACATCTAAAGGTGGTCTGTACCTTATGTGTTCTTAACATGGCTACTATTGGGCTACCAAACTATTTCAGGTGGTCACCACCCTCTCCGTGGCACCCATGGGTGCACAATACCACATATTCAATTACCACAGGCTACCAATGCTCCTTAGATGGCAACCACCCAAGAATGTCTGGTAATCTGTGACTTAATACTCTAGGACTACCAAAATATTTGGGTGGCCACCATCCATTGGGTGTCCCCGTACCCCATCCCTGCTACTCCTGGGCCACCAAACCCCCTGGGTGACCACCCCCCCTGGGAGCACCCAAGGGTGTCCGGCCTCCTGTCGTTGCTTAGCCTGGTCACTCCTGGGCTACCAAATCCCCCTGGCTGGCCACCAGCCATTGGGTGTCCCCACACCCAGTCCCCGTTCCAGCCTGGTCATTCATTGGACTACCAGCCCTCGCTGGGTGGCCACTAACTCCTGGGGCACCCAAGGGTGCCCGGCACCACATCCCCAACCCCCACTGGGCTACCAAGCTCCCTTGGGTGGCCACCATCGCTTTTGGCAGCCATTTTGTCCTGCCATTCTGGTGTGGCAGCACGTGGTCAGTGGGTGGCCAATGAGTGCTCGCAGTGACTAGTTGGTGGTCTCAGTGGCCACTGGGTGACTGTTGGTCCCTTGTGGTGGCCCATGGGGGGCTGTTGGACTCCATGGTGGCCAGTGGGTGCTTCCGGTGGCTGGTGATCACCCGCAGTGGCTGGCAGTGGCCCATTGGTTGCCCATGGTGGCCATTAGGTGGCCACGATGGCCACTGGGTGCCCATGGTGCCTCTTGCGTGGCCAGTAGTCACCCAGAGTGGCCACTGAGCAGCTAATGGTTGCCCATGGTGGCCATTAGGTGCTCATTGGGTGCCCGTGGTGCCCTGTGGTCATCTGTTGGGTGGTTGTGGTGGCCATTGGGTGTCTGTTTGGTGCCCATGCTGGCCACTGGGTGCCCACAGTGGTTGTTGGTTGCCCATGGTGGCCATTGGGTGGCTGTTGGGTGCCTGCAGGGGACCACTGGGTGGCCGTTGGTTGCCCGTAGCGGCTCTTGGTCACCCATGGTGGCCAGTGAGTGGCTGGTGGGTGCCTCCAGTGGCCATCAGGTGGCTGTTGCTCCCCTGTGGTGTCTGTTTCATGGCTACTCGCCACCCACAGTGGCTATTGGTTGCCTGTGGCGGCTGTGGGGTGGCCGGTGGCTGCTCGTGGTGGCTCGTGGTCCTTGGGTGGCTGTTGGTGGCCGTTGGATGGCCGTTGGTCACCCGCAGTGGCTATTGGGTGGCTGCTCTAGCTCTTGGATGGTTTTTGGTTGTCCATGGTGGTCATTAGGTGGCCGTTGGTTACCTGTGTTGGCCTTTGACTGGCTATTGGTTGTCGTTGGTGGCCATGGGGTGGCTGTCGGTTGCCCACGGTGGCTCTTGGGTGGCCTTTGGTTGACTGCATTGGCTGTTGGTTGGCCACCTGTGTTGGCGGTTGGGTGGCTGTTGGTTGCCCATGGCGGTCATTTGGTGGCTGTTGGTTGTTGGCTGTGGCCGTTGGGAGGTTCTTGGTTGCCCGTGGTGGCTGCTGGTTGCTCATGTTGGCCACTGGGTGGTGGTTGGTTGCCCGTGGTCACTGTTGGGTGGCTGTTGCTTGCCTGCAGTGGTCATTGGGTGGCCTTGGTCACCCATGATGGCTGTGAGGTGGCTGTTGATCATCCATGTTGGCCTTTGGTTGCCTGTTGGTCACCTATGGTAGCCGTTGGGTGGTAGTTGGTTGCCTATGGTGGCCGTTTGGTGGCCATTGGATGGCCGTTGGTGACCTGCTGTGGCCATTGGGTGGCTGTTGGTCATCCGTGTTGGCCATTGCTTGCTTGTTGGTCATCCATGTTGGCTCTTGGTTGCCCACGGTAGCCGTCGGGTGGTAGTTGGTTGCCCATGATGGCCACTGGTTGTTCATGGTGGCCATTGAGTGGTTGTTGGTTGCCCATGGTGGCCGTTGGGTGGCTGTTGGCTGCTCATGGCGGCTGTTGGGTGGCATTGGGTGGTATTAGGTGGCCATTGGTGACCCACGGTGGCCGTTGGGTGGCCGTTGGTGACCCACGGTGGCCGTTGGGTGGCTGTTGGTTGCCCATGGTGGCCGTTGGGTGGCTGTTGGTCATCCATGTTGGCCATTGGTTGGCTGTTGATTGCCCATAGTAGCCATCAGGTGGTACTTGGTCACCCATGGTGGTCATTGGTTGCCCATGGTAGCCGTTGGGTGGTAGTTGGTCACCCATGGTGGTAGTTGGTCGCCCATGGTGGCCGTTGAGTGGTAGTTGGTCACCCATGGTGGCCATTGGTTGCTCATGGTGGCCATTGGGTGGTGGTTGGTTGCCCATGGTAGCCGTTGGGTGGTAGTTGGTCACCCATGGTGGTCATTGGTTGCTCATGGTGGCCACTGGGTGGTGGTTGGTTGCCCATGGTAGCCGTGGGGTGGTAGCTGGTCACCCATAGTGGCCATTGGTTGCTCATGGTGGCCATTGGGTGGTGGTTGGTTGCCCATGGTAGCCGTTGGGTGGTAGTTGGTTGCCCATGGTGGTAGTTGGTCACTCATGGTAGCCATTGGGTGGTACGTGGTCACCCATGGTGGTAGGTGGTCACCCATGGTGGCCATTGGTTGCTCATGGTGGCCATTGGGTGGTGGTTGGTTGCCCATGGTAGCCGTTGGGTGGTAGTTGGTCACCCATGGCAGCCGTGGGTTGCTCATAGTAGCCATTGAGTAGTGGTTGGTTGCCCATGGTAGCCATGGGGTGGTGGTTGGTTGCCCATGGTAGCCATGGGGTGGTGGTTGGTTGCCCATGGTAGCCGTTGGGTGGTAGTTGGTCACCCATGGCGGCCATGGGTTGCTCATAGTAGCCATTGAGTAGTGGTTGGTTGCCCATGGTAGCCATGGGGTGGTAGTTGGTCGCTCATGGTGGCCATGGGTTGCTCACAGTGGCCATTGGGTGGTGGTTGGTTGCCCATGGTAGCCATGGGGTGGTAGTTGGTCACCCATGGCAGCCATGGGTTGCTCATAGTAGCCATTGAGTAGTGGTTGGTTGCCCATGGTAGCCATGGGGTGGTGGTTCGTTGCCCATGGTAGCCATTGGGTGGTAGTTGGTCACCCACGGCGGCCATGGGTTGCTTATAGTAGCCATTGAGTAGTGGTTGGTTGCCCATGGTAGCCATGGGGTGGTAGTTGGTTGCTCATGGTGGCCGTGGGTTGCTCACAGTGGCCATTGGGTGGTGGTTGGTTGCCCATGGTAGCTATGGGGTGGTAGTTGGTCGCTCATGGTGGCCATAGGTTGCTCACAGTGGCCATGGGTTGCTCACAGTGGCCATTGGGTGGTGGTTGGTTGCCCGTGGTAGCCATGGAGTGGTAGTTGGTTGCTCATGGTGGCCGTGGGTTGCTCACAGTGGCCATTGGGTGGTGGTTGGTTGCCCATGGTAGCCGTTGGGGGGTAGTTGGTCACCCATGGCAGCCGTGGGTTGTTCATAGTAGCCATTGAGTAGTGGTTGGTTGGCCATGGTAGCCATTGGCTGGTAGTTGGTCACCCATGGCGGCCATGGGTTGCTCATAGTAGCCATTGAGTGGTGGTTGGTTGCCCATGGTAGCCATGGGGTGGTAGCTGGTCGCTCACAGTGGCCGTGGGTTGCTCACAGTGGCCATTGGGTGGTGGTTGGTTGCCCATGGTAGCCATGGAGTGGTAGCTGGTCGCTCACAGTGGCCATGGGTCACTCACAGTGGCCATGAGTTGCTCACAGTGGCCATTGGGTGGTGGTTGGTTGCCCATGGTAGCCATGGGGTGGTAGCTGGTTGCTCATGGTGGCCATGGGTTGCTCCCAGTGGCCATTGGGTGGTGGTTGGTTGCCCATGGTAGCCATGGGGTGGTAGCTGGTCGCTCATGGTGGCCATGGGTTGCTCCCAGTGGCCATTGGGTGGTGGTTGGTTGCCCATGGTAGCCATGGGGTGGTAGTTGGTTGCCCATGGTGGCCATGGGTTGCTCCCAGTGGCCATTGGGTGGTGGTTGGTTGCCCGTAGTGGCCATTAGGTGGCCATTGGTGACCCGCGACGCCCGTTGGCTGACATTGGCTGGCCGCTGGTGACCCGCGGTGGCTTTTAGCTGACCTCGGGTGGCCGTTAGCGAGCCGTGGTGACATCGGGTGCCCCTCGGTGACCCGTGGCGGCCACGGGGCGGCTACCGGAGGCTGAGGCGGGGTGGTCGCGCAGGTGGTGCAGTTCAAGCAGCAGTCGCGGCTGGAGGAGAAGCGGAAGAAGGCCCTGGACCTGCAGCTGGACTTCATCGTGGGCCAGACCGAGAAGTACTCGGACCTGCTGAGCCGCAGCCTCAACGCCCCCCGCGCCCCCCCCGGGGCCCCCCGCCGGGGCCCCCCCGCCCCCCACTCCCACCTCGCCCACCAAGGTGGGTGTCACGGCCGTGGGGACGGGGAGGGGACACGGGGACGCCTGGGGAGGGGGGACCTGGGGGCAAGGCAAGGAGGAGTGGAGTAGCCAAGGGGGGGCTGGGGACGCTCGGGGGATGTGGGGATGGTGGGGGGATATGGGGACGTAGGAGGGGGCATCCCAGGGGACATGGGGACACTGAGGGGGGACATGGGGACACTGAGGGGGGACATGGGGACACTGAGGGGACATGGGGACGCTGGGGGGGACATGGGGACACTGAGGGGACATGGGGACGCTGGGGGGGACATGGGGACACTGAGGGGACATGGGGACGCTGGGGGGGACATGGGGACACTGAGGGGACATGGGGACGCTGGGGGGGGACATGGGGACACTGAGGGGACATGGGGACACTGGGGAGGGGGACATGGGGACACTGAGGGGGGGATATGGGGACATAGGAGGGGGCACCCCAGGGGGACATGGGGACACTGAGGGGACATGGGGACGCTGAGGGGACATGGGGACGCTGAGGGGGGGATATGGGGACACTGGGGAGGGGGACATGGGGACGCTGAGGGGACATGGGGACGCTGAGGGGGGGACATGGGGACACTGAGGGGACATGGGGACACTGGGGAGGGGGACATGGGGACACTGAGGGGGGATATGGGGACATAGGAGGGGGCACCCCAGGGGACATGGGGACACTGAGGGGACATGGGGACGCTGGGGGGGGACATGGGGACACTGAGGGGACATGGGGACGCTGAGGGGACATGGGGACGCTGGGGGGGGACATGGGGACACTGAGGGGACATGGGGACACTGAGGGGGGGATACGGGGACATAGGAGGGGGCACCCCAGGGGGACATGGGGACACTGAGGGGACATGGGGACACTGAGGAGGGGACAGGGGCACCCAGAGGGGACGGAGAGAAGGGAGTAAGGGCACCCATGGGTGCTGGGGAGGGGATGGTGACACCCAGAGAAGGTGGGGACAAGGGGTCGGGGCACCCATAGGTGCTGGGGAAGGGACAAGGGGGACGGGGGCACCTCGGGGTGAGGGGAGGGGACAGGGCACCCATGGGTGCTGGGGGCACCCATGGGTGCTGGGGAGGGGACAGGGCCACCCAGAGGGGCTGGGGACAGGGGGCTCTCAGAGCCACCCATGGGCGCTGGAGAGGGGCCAGGGACCCCACCGCTCCCCCAAGGATGGAGATGATGGGTGGGATCCAGGCAGGGTGTCTGGGTGCCACCCATGGGTGCTAACCCCTCCCTCTCCCCCCTCCGCCGCAGACGGGGACACGGAGCCACCGGATGAGGACGTCACCGAGGGTCCCCCCCCCGAGGCGCGGCGCCGCGAGCTGGAGCTGCTCAAGCGGGAGGGGGAGCTGCCCCTGGAGGAGCTGCTGGGCTCCCTGCCCCCCCAGGTACCCCCCACCCACCTTGGGGACCCCCCCACCCACCTTGGGGACCCCCCCCAGGGACCCTCACCCCTTTGTCCCCACCCAGGCGCTGCTGCGGAGGAACAAGCGGCCCTGGGAGCCCCGCGACGAGGTCGAGGAGTTCGCAGCCGAGCAGGAGGAGGGTGAGGACGGGGGGGGACACGCGGGGGCTGGCACCCATCCCTGGGGGGCTGCACCCATCCTTGGGGGGCTGGCACCCATCCTTGGGAGCTGTTGCCTGTTTTCAGGGTTCTGTCACCCATTTGGGGGGGTCCGTCACCCATTTGGGGGGGTCCGTCACCCATTTCTGAGTCTCTTTCACCCGTTCTGTCACCCATCCTTGGGGTCTGCCACCCATTTCTGAGTCTTTCACCCGTTCTGTCACCCATTCTTGGGGTCTGTCACCCATTTATGGGGCTCTGTCACCCATTCCGTCACCCATCCTTGGGGTCTGCCACCCATTTCTGAGTCTTTCACCCGTTCTGTCACCCATTTTTGGGGTGTGTCACCTATTTATGGGTCTCTGTGACCCGTTCTGTTACCCAGCCTTGGGATCTGTCACTCATTTCTGAGTCTTTCACCCATTCTTGGGGTCTGTCACCCATTTATGGGGCTCTGTCACCCATTCTTGGTCTCTGTCACCCATTTATGGGGCTCTGTCACCCATCCTTGGGGTCTGTCACTCATTTCTGAGTCTTTCACCCGTTCTGTCACCCATTCTGGGGCTCTGTCACCCATTTCTGAGTCTTTCACCCATTCTTGGGGTCTGTCACCCATTTATGGGGCTCTGTCACCCATTCTTGGGGCCCTGTCACCCGTCCCTGGCCTCTGTCACCCATCCTTGGGGTCTGTCACCCATTGCTGAGTCTTTCACCCGTTCTGTCACCCATTCTTGGGCTCTGTCACCCATTTATGGGGCTCTGTCACCCGTTCTGTCACCCATCCTTGGGGTCTGTCACCCATTGCTGAGTCTGTCACCCATCCTTGGGGTCTGTCACCCATTTTTGGGGTCTGCCACCCATTTCTGAGTCTCTTTCACCCGTTCTGTCACCCATCCTTGGGGTCTGTCACCCATTTTTGGGGTTTGCCACCCATTTCTGAGTCTCTTTCACCCGTTCTGTCAGCCATCCTTGGCGTCTGTCACCCATTTTTGGGGTCTGCCACCCATTTCTGAGTCTCTTTCACCCATTGTGTCACCCATTCTTGGGGTCTGTCACCCATTCTTGGGGTCTGTCACCCATTTATGAGGCTCTGTCACCTGTTCTGTCACCCATCCTTGGGGTCTGTCACCCATTTCTGAGTCTCTTTCACCCATTCCGTCACCCATCCTTGGGGTCTGTCACCCATTCTTGGGGTCTGCCACCCATTTCTGAGTCTCTTTCACCCCTTCTGTCACCCATTCTTGGGCTCTGTCACCCATTCTTGGGCTCTGTCACCCATTTATGAGGCTCTGTCACCCGTTCTGTCACCCATCCTTGGGGTCTGCCACCCATTTCTGAGTCTTTCACCCGTTCTTTCACCCATTCTTGGGGTCTGTCACCCATTTATGGGGCTCTGTCACCCATTCCGTCACCCATTCTTGGGGTTTGCCACCCATTTCTGAGTCTTTCACCCATTCTGTCACCCATTTTTGGGGTGTGTCACCCATTTATGGGGCTCTGTGACCCGTTCTGTTACCCAGCCTTGGGATCTGTCACCCATTTCTGAGTCTTTCACCCATTCTTGGCGTCTGTCACCCATTTATGGGGCTCTGTCACCCATTCTTGGCGTCTGTCACCCATTTATGGGGCTCTGTCACCCATCCTTGGGGTCTGTCACTCATTTCTGAGTCTTTCACCCGTTCTGTCACCCATTCTGGGGCTCTGTCACCCATTTCTGAGTTTTTCACCCATTCTTGGGGTCTGTCACCCATTTATGGGGCTCTGTCACCCATCCTTGGGGTCTGTCACCCATTCTGTCACCCATCCTTGGGGTCTGTCACCCATTTATTGGGCTCTGTCACCCGTTCTGTCACCCATCCTTGGGGTCTGCCACCCATTTCTGAGTCTTTCACCCGTTCTGTCACCCATTCTTCGGGTCTGTCACCCATTTATGGGGCTCTGTCACCTATTCTGTCACCCATTCTTCGGGTCTGTCACCCATTTATGGGGCTCTGTCACCCATTCTTGGGCTCTGTCACCCATTTATGGGGCTCTGTCACCCATCCTTGGGGTCTGTCACTCATTTCTGAGTCTTTCACCCGTTCTGTCACCCATTCTGGGGCTCTGTCACCCGTTTCTGAGTCTTTCACCCATCCTTGGGGTCTGTCACCCATTTCTGAGTCTCTTTCACCTGTTCTGTCACCCATCCTTGGCGTCTGTCACCCATTTTTGGGGTCTGCCACCCATTTCTGAGTCTCTTTCACCCATTGTGTCACCCATTCTTGGGGTCTGTCACCCATTCTTGGGGTCTGTCACCCATTTATGAGGCTCTGTCACCTGTTCTGTCACCCATCCTTGGGGTCTGTCACCCATATCTGAGTCTTTTTCACCCATTGTTTCACCCATTCTTGGGGTCTGTCACCCATTTATGAGGCTCTGTCACCCGTTCTGTCACCCATCCTTGGGGTCTGTCACCCATCCTTGGGGTCTGTCACCCATTCTTGGGGTCTGTCACCCATTGCTGAGTCTGTCACCCATTCTTGGGGTCTGTCACCCATTTTTGGGGTCTGCCACCCATTTCTGAGTCTCTTTCACCCATTCTGTCACCCATCCTTGGGCTCTGTCACCCATTTCTGGGGGTCTGTCACCCACACCAACGCTCTTGTCACCCGTCCCTGCGGCTCCGGTCACCCCTCCCGGGGCTCTGTCACCCACTGGGGACTCTGTCGCCCCCCTTGGGTGTCCGGGGCTGGGTGCCCCGGGGCTGTCACCCCCCTGGGGACAGTGTCACCCCCCTGGGGACAACGTCACCCGCCACCCCGGGGCCGGTGTCACCCGCTGGGTCCCCGCAGGCGAGGACGAGGAGGAGACGATCGCGGCGCAGGAGCGGCTGGAGGGCGACGTCGACCACAAGCAGGAGCTGGACGACCTGGCCCGCGAGGGTACGCACAGCACCCATGGGTGCCCCCCACCCAGCACCCAGGGGTGCCCCTCGGCAGCCACACGGGCCCCCGGGCTTGGGGACGCGGGGCGCAGGCACACGCGTGTGCGGGGACACGGCCGGGGGGGACACGGAGCCGGGGGGAGGTGGGGGGGGGTGAATGCAAGGACACGCGTGTGCGGTGACACATGGGGGGGGACAGGGATGTGGGGGGGCACACGCGTGTGCGTGGACACGGAGACACGTGTGTACAGTGACACGTGTGAGTGGCCGTGGAAACAGGCATGTGAAGGGATGTGGGAACGTGTGCAGGGACACGTGTGTGTGTGTGGACATGGGGACACGTGTGTGCAGGGACACGGAGACATGCATGTGCAGGGACACGTGTGTGCGTGGACATGGGGACACGTGTGTGCAGGGACACGGAGACATGCATGTGCAGGGACATGTGTGTGCGTGGACATGGGGACACGTGTGTGCAGGGACACGGAGACATGCGTGTGGACATGGGAACATGTGTGTGGACACGGGGACACTGTGCATGGACACGGAGACATGCATGTGCAGGGACACGTGTGTGTGTGGACATGGGGACACGTGTGTGCAGGGACACGTGTGTGCGTGGACATGGAGATGTGTGTGCAGGGACACAGAGACATGCGTGTGGACATGGGAACATGTGTGTGTGGACATGGGGACACGTGTGTGCAGGGACACAGAGACATGCATGTGCAGGGACGTGTGTGCGTGAACATGGGGACACGTGTGTGCAGGGACACAGACACGTACGTGCAGGGACACGTGTGCAGGGACAGAGACACATGTACGTGCAGGGACACGTGTGTGTGTGGACATGGGGACATGTGTGTGCATGGACACGGAGACATGCATGTGCAGGGACACGTGTGTGCATGGACATGGAGACGTGTGTGCAGGGACACAGAGACATGCGTGTGGACATGGGAACGTGTGTGTGGACATGGGAACGTGTGTGTGGACATGGGGACACGTGTGTGCAGGGACACGGAGACATGCATGTGCAGGGACACGTGTGTGCGTGGACATGGGGACACGTGTGTGCAGGGACACGTGTGGACATGGGGACACGTGTGTGCAGGGACACGTGTGTGCAGGGACAGAGACACATGTACATGCAGGGACACGTGTGTGTGTGGACATGGGGACACATGTGCAGGGACACGGAGACATGCATGTGCAGGGACACGTGTGTGCGTGGACATGGGGACAAGTGTGCAGGGACACGTGTGTGTGGGGACACGTGTGTGCAGGGACATGGAGACATGTATGTGCAGGGACACGTGTGTGCAGGGACACGGAGACATGCATGTGCAGGGACACTTGTGTGTGGACATGGGGACACGTGTGTGCAGGGACACGGAGACATGCATGTGCAGGGACACGTGTGTGCGTGGACATGGGGACACGTGTGTGCAGGGACACGGAGACATGCATGTGCAGGGACACTTGTGTGTGGACATGGGGACACGTGTGTGCAGGGACACGGAGACATGTGTGTGCAGGGACACAGGGACGTGTGTGTGCAGGGACACGTGTGCATGGACACAGAAGCACACATGTGAAGGGACACTGTACATGGGGACACGTGTGGAGGGACACAGATGTGTGTGCAAGGACATGTGTGTGGACACGGGGACATGTGTGTGCAGGGACATGGGGATATGTGTGCAGGGACACGTGTGCATGGACACAGAAGCACGCATGTGAAGGGACACTGGGCATGGGGGACACGTGTGTGTGGGGACACGTGTGTGCAGGGACACAGGGATGTGTGTGCAAGGACATGCGTGTGGATACAGGGACATGCGTGTGCAGGGACATGGGGATGTGTGTGCAGAGGCACGCGTGGGGACGTGGTGAAGACACGTGTGCAAGGACATGCGTGTGTGGACGTGACAGACTTGTGTGTGTAAGGATGTGTGGATATGGGGGGACACGTGCGGGGACACGTGTGGACATGAGGGACACGTGTGTGCAAGGACATGGGGATGTGTGCAGGGACGTGTGCGTGGACACGGGGATACACGTGTGCAAGGACACAGGGATGTGTGTAAAGGGACATGTGTGTGGACACGGGGACATGCGTGTGCAGCGACATGGGGACACGTGTGTGCAGGGACACGTATAGACATGGGGACACGTGCATGCAGGGACACGTGTGCGTGCACATGAGGGACGTGTGTGCAAGGACACGGGGACTTCTGTGCAGGGACGTGTGTGGACACGGGGGACACACGTGCAGGGACACGTGTGGACATGAGGGACGTGCGTGCAAGGACACGGGGACGTGTGTGTGTAGGGACACGTGTGTGGACAAGGGGACACACGTACAGGGATATGTGTGTGTGGATGAGGGACGTGTGTGTGCAAGGACACGGTACACACATGTACAGGGACACGTGTGTGGACATGAGGGACGTGTGTGCAGGGACACGTGTGTGGACATGAGAGGTGTGTGCAAGGACACGGGGACATGTGTGTGCAGGGAAGTGCGTGTGGACATGGGGACACGTGTATAGGGACACGTGTGAACATGGAGGATGTGTGTGCAGGGACATGTGTGGACACGGGGATATGCGTGTGCAGGGACGTGTGTGTGGACATGAGGGACATGTGTGCAAGGACATGGGGACGCGTGTGGACATGGGACACGTGCAGGGACATGTGTGTGGACATGGAGGACGTGTGCAGGGACACGTGTGGACGCAGGGATATGCGTGTGCAGGGACACGTGTGTGGGCATGAGGGATGTGTGTGCAAGGACATGGGGGTGTGTGTAGGAACACGTGTGTGGACATGGGGGACATGTGCAGGGACACGTGTGTGTGGACATGGAGGACACGTGTGTGCTGGGGCACAGGGACGTGTGTGCAGGCACACGTGTGGATATGGGGATATGCGTGTGCAGGGACACGTGTGTGGTCGTGAGGGACATGTGTGCAAGAATATGGGGACGTGTGTGCAGGGTCATGTGTGTGGACATGGGAGACACGTGTACAGGGATGTGTGTGGACATGAGGGATGCGTGTGCAAGGACACGGGGACATGCGTGCAGGGACGTGTGTGTGGATATGGTGGACACGTGTGCGTGGATGTGAGGGACGTGTGTGCAGGGACACGTGTGGACATGGGTATATGCGTGTGCAGGGACACATGTGTGGACATGGGGACGTGTGTGTGCAGGGATGTGGATGTGGGGGGACATGGGGGACATGTGTGCAAGGGCGTGGGGACATGCGTGTGCAGGGACACGTGTGTGGACATGGGGAACACGCATGTGCAGGGACATGGGGATGTGTGTGTGCACAGACACGGAGACACGTGTGCAAGGATGTGGGGACGTGCGTGTGCCAGGACACGGGGACACATCTGCGAGAACATGGGGACACGTGTGAGGACGTGAGGGTATACGTGTGCGGGGACACGAGAACATGTATGAGCACGTGGGGACGTTGGGGACATGCGTGTGCAGGGAGATGGGGCCGAGTAGGGACATGGAGACACGTGAGTTCCAGGACACGTGTGTGCAGAGACGTGTGCTGGGACACGGTGACATGGAAACACGCATGCAAGGACGTGAGAACACACGTGTGCCGGGACACGGGGACGTAGGGACACGTGTGCGAGGACACGGAGGAGACGCGTGTGCAGGGACACGAGAACACGTGGGGGGGGACAGAGGGGGACGCACACACGCGTGTACAGGGAGACGGGGCCACCCACGTGTGTGGGCAGGGGGACGCCCCTCGCCTTGCGTGTGCCAGGCGTGTGCCAGGCGTGTGCCAGGCGTGTGCGTGTTCCGCAGGGGCGCTGCCGATGGAGGAGCTGCTGCAGCAGTACGCCGGTGCCTTCGCCGACTCCGACTGCGACTCCCCCCCCGGCGCCAGCAGCACCCGCTCGGGTAGGGGCACCCATGGGTGCTTGGGGGTGGGGAACCATCTCGGGGCCGGGGGGGGGGGGGGGCACCCCTGGGTGCTGTGTGCGCGTTGTCGTGTGTCCCCCCCCCCGGGTGCTATTGGGCCACCCCTGGGTGCTGTTGGAGCTGTCCCTGGGCGCTGTGGAGCCACCCATGGGTGCTATAGGGTCTCCCCTGGGTGCTATAGGGCCACCCCTGGGTGCTATGCTCCCCCTCCCAGATGCCATAGGGCCACCCCGGGTGACATTGGGCCACCCATGGGTGCTCTAGGACCACGTATGGGTCTAATAGGGTTACTCCTGGGTGCTGTAGAGCTGTTCTTGGTCGCTTTGGGGGCACCCATGGGTGCCATAGGGCCTCCCTGGTGCCATAGGGCCACCCCTGGGTGCTGTGTGCCCCCCTCCCATTGCTATAGGGCCACCCCTGGGTGCTATAGGGCCACCCCTGGGTGCTGTGTGCCCCCCTCCCATTGCTATAAGGCCATCCATGGGTGCTATAGGTCCGTCCATGGGTGCTATAGAGCATCCCTGGGTGTCACAGGGCCACTCTTGGGTGCTATAGGGGTGTCCCTGGGTGCTATAGGGCCTCATGGGGTGCTATGGGGTCATTCTCAGGTGCCGTAGGGCCACCCATGGGTCCTAGAGACACCCCGCCCCTCCAGGTGTCATAGGTAGGGTCACCCATGGGTGCTACGGGGCAACCCCTGGGTCCCAGAGATCCCCCCCCAGTGCTATAGGGCCACCCATGGGTGCCGTAGGACCACCCCTGGGTCCCAGAGTTACTTCCTCCAGGTGTCACCCATGGGTGCTATAGTGTCCCCCCTGGGTCCTAGAGACCCTGCCCAGGTACCATAGGGCCACCCATGGGTGCCACCTCTGGACCCGCCCCCAACACCCGTGTGTGTCCCCCCCAGACTCGCCGGCGGCCGAGAGCGATGACGAGGAGGAGGAAGAGGAAGAAGATGAGGAAGAGGAGGAGGAAGAGGAGGAGGAGGAAGAGGAGGAAGAAGAAGAAGAAGAGGAGGAAGAGGAAGAGGAGCAGGAGGAGACCGAGACGGGTGCCCCCGCCCCCGAGGACCCTTCCCCGCCAGCGGGCACCCAAGAGCACCCAGGGGGGCCCCCGCCGGCCGCCCCCGCCCCCCCGCCGCCCCCACCCCCAAGAAGGAGATCACCGACATCGCCGCCGCTGCCGAGAGCCTCCAGCCCAAGGGCTACACCTTGGCCACCACCCAGGTAACGCCTTCCCCACCCCCAGCACCCACGGGTGCTGCGGGGAGGGGAGTCACCCACCTCCTCACCTTCCTCCCCCCCGCCCCCCCCTCCAGGTGAAGACACCCATCCCCCACCTGCTGCGGGGCACCCTGCGGGAGTACCAGCACATCGGGCTGGACTGGCTGGTCACCATGTACGAGAAGAAGCTCAACGGGATCTTGGCCGACGAGATGGGGTTGGGCAAGACCATCCAGACCATCTCCCTCCTGGCCCACCTCGCCTGCGAGAAGGGTGAGGGGTGGCCCCCACCCACTCCCGGGGCGGCCCCGGTCTCTGCCGGGGCCTCGGGAGGTGTTGGGCGTCTCGAGTGGGAGCTGTTTGGGCACCCTTGGGTGCTGGGGGGGCTTTGTAGGGCCTTTAGGGCTCAGCTCCGTTGTCTTTGGTTGCGCTTGGGTGCTGTGGAGTCTTTGTAGGGTCTCTAGGGCCCATCTGAGCACCCTTGGGTGCTGTGGGGTCTTTGTAGGGTCTTTAGGGCCCATCTGAGCACCCTTGGGTGCTGGGGGGTCTTTGTAGGATCTTTAGAGGTCGTTTAGGTTGTCTTTGTGTACCCTTGGGTGCTGTGGGGTGTTTACGGTCCATCTGAGCACCCTTGGGTGCTGTGGGGTCGTTGTAGAGTCTTTAGGGCACATCTAGGTTCTCCTTGGGTGCTGTGGGGTCTTTGTGGGGTGTTTACGGTCCATCTGAGCACCCTTGGGAGCTGTGGGGTCTTCGTAGGGTCTTTAGGGCCCATCTGAGCACCCTTGGGTGCTGTGGAGTCTTTGTAGGGTCTCTAGGGCCCATCTGAGCACCCTTGGGTGCTGTGGAGTCTTTGTAGGGTCTCTAGGGCCCATCTGAGCACCCTTGGGTGCTGTGGGGTCTTTGTAGGGTCTCTAGGGCCCATCTGAGCACCCTTGGGTGCTGTGGAGTCTTTGTAGGGTCTTTAGGGCCCATCTGAGCACCCTTGGGTGCTGTGGAGTCTTTGTAGGGTCTTTAGGGCCCATCTGAGCACCCTTGGGTGCTGTGGGGTCTTTGTAGGATCTTTAGAGCTCGTTTAGGTTGTCTTTGGTTACCCTTGGGTGCTGTGGAGTCTTTGTAGGGTCTTTAGGGCCCATCTGAGCACCCTTGGGTGCTGTGGGGTCTTTGTAGGGTCTCTAGGGCCCATCTGAGCACCCTTGGGTGCTGTGGGGTCTTTGTAGGGCCTTTAGGTCTCAGCTCCGTTGTCTTTGGTTGCTCTTGGGTGCTGTGGAGTCTTTGTAGGGTCTTTAGGGTCCATGTGAGCACCCTTGGGTGCTGTGGGGTCTTTGTAGGGTCTTTAGAGGTCATTTAGGTTGTCTTTGTGTACCCTTGGGTGCTGTGGGGTCTTTAGGGTCCATCTGAGCACCCTTGGGTGCTGTGGGGTCTTTGTAGAGTCTTTAGGGCACATCTAGGTTCTCCTTGGGTGCTGTGGGGTCTTTGTGGGGTGTTTACGGTCCATCTGAGCACCCTTGGGTGCTGTGGAGTCTTTGTAGGGTCTCTAGGGCCCATCTGAGCACCCTTGGGTGCTGTGGGGTCTTTGAGTGGTCTGTAGGTCCCCACAGGCTCCTCAAGCACCCATGGGTGCTGTGGGCTCCTTATTGGGTCTTTAGATTTCTACTGGCTACCTGAGCACCCCTGGGTCCTGTAGGCTCCTTATAGGGTCTTTAGGTTCCTGCCAGTTCTCTGAGCACCTGTGGGTCCTATAAGGTCCTATAGGGTCTGTAGGTTCTCATGGGCTCCTCGAGCACCCATGGGTCCTGTAGACTCCTTATAGGGTTTGTAGGTTCTCATGAACTTCCCTAAGCACCCATGGGTGCTGTAGATCCTTATGGGGTCTGTAGGTTCTCATGAACTTCCCTAAACACCCATGGGTGCTGTAGACTCCTTGTAGGCTCTGTAGGTCCTCACGGGCTCCCCAAGCACCCATGGGTCCTGTAGGCTCTTTATAGGGTCTGTAGATTGTCATGGGCTCCCCAAGCACCTATGGGTGCTGTAGACTCCTTATAAGGTCTGTAGGTTTTCAGAAACTTCCTTAAACACGTATGGGTGCTGTAGAGGTGTTATAGGATCTGTAGGTTCTCATGGGCTCCTCGAGCACCCATGGGTGCTGTAGACTCCTTATAGGGTCTGTAGATTCTCATGAACTTCCCTAAGCACCCATGGGTGCTGTAGATTCCTTATGGGGTCTGTAGGTTCTCATGAACTTCCCTAAACACCCATGGGTGCTGTAGACTTCTTATAGAGTCTGTAGGTTCTCATGGGCTCCTCGAGC
The DNA here is from genome assembly GCF_034638445.1 of Ciconia boyciana. Taxonomy (NCBI): domain Eukaryota; kingdom Metazoa; phylum Chordata; class Aves; order Ciconiiformes; family Ciconiidae; genus Ciconia; species Ciconia boyciana. The sequence continues at coordinate 74,767 of NC_132969.1, forward strand.
ACCCATGGGTCCTGTAGACTCCTTATAGGGTCTGTAGGTTCTGACGGGCTCCTCGAGCACCCATGGGTCCTGTAGACTCCTTATAGGGTCTGTAGATCCTCATGAACTTCCCTAAGCACCCATGGGTGCTGTAGACTTCTTATAGGGCCTGTAGGTTCTGACAGGCTCCTCGAGCACCCATGGGTCCTGTAGATTCCTTATAGGGTCTGTAGGTTCTCACGAACTTTGCTAAACACCCATGGGTGCTGTAGACTTCTTATAGGGTCTGTAGGTTCTCACGGGCTCCTCGAGCACCCATGGGTGCTGTAGACTCCTTATAGGGTCTGTAGGTCCTCACAGGCTCCCCAAGCACCCATGGGTCCTGTAGGCTCTCTATAGGGTCTGTAGGTCCCCATGGCTTCCCTGAGCACCCACGGGTGCTTCCCCCCCACCCTCTCCTGACGCCGCCCCCCCTCCCCGCAGGCAGCTGGGGCCCCCACCTCATCATCGTGCCCACCAGCGTGATGCTCAACTGGGAGATGGAGCTCAAGCGCTGGTGCCCCAGCTTCAAGATCCTCACCTACTACGGGGCGCAGAAGGAGCGCAGGCTGAAGCGGCAGGTGAACCCCAACCCGGGTGGGTGGGTGGGTGGGGGTCCCCCGACACCCTCCCTGACCCTCCCTTGTCTCCCCCACCCCACCCAGGGCTGGACCAAACCCAACGCCTTCCACGTCTGCATCACCTCCTACAAGTTGGTCCTGCAGGACCACCAAGCTTTCCGGCGGAAGAACTGGAAGTACCTCATCCTGGATGAAGCCCAGAACATCAAGAACTTCAAGTCCCAGCGTTGGCAGTCGCTCCTTAATTTCAACAGGTCCGGGCGGGGAGGGTGGGTGGGGGGCACCCATGGGTGCTAGGAGGTGGCCCAAGGGGCTGGGGAACATCTCAAGGTGTTCAGGAAGCCGGGTGTGGTGGCAAACAGCCTGGGGTGCTGAGGGTGTTGAGGCACCCTGGAGATGTTGGGGCACTCTGGGGATGTCGGGGGCACCCTGGGAAGCCGGGGGGACCCTGGAGGGCACCCATGGGTGTCAGAGGACACCCCAAGGGGTGGTGGGACACCTTGGGGTGTTCAGGAAGCCGGGTGTGGTGGCAAACAGCCTGGGGTGCTGAGGGTGTTGGGGCACTCTGGGGATGTTGGGGGCATCCTGGGAAGCCGGGGGGACCCTGGAGGGCACCCATGGGTGTCAGAGGACACCCCAAGGGGCTGGGAAACATCTCAAGGTGTTCAGGAAGCCGGGTGTGGTGGTAAACAGCCTGGGGTGCTGAGGGTGTTGAGGCACCCTGGAGATGTTGGGGAGCACCCTAGGGACGTTGGGGGACACCCATGGGTGCTCGTCCTGGGAGGAGACTGGGTGCTGCCTGGGGGTGTCCCGACACGTGGCTGTAGCTACTCATGGGTGCTCTGTCACTGCCCGGGGGCACCCATGGGTGCTCTGTAGCTGCCTGTGCGTGCTCTGTACCTGCCCAGGGGCACCCATGGGTGCTCTGTAACTGCCCTGGGGTGCTCTGTACCTGCCCAGGGGCACCCATGAGTGCAGTGTAGCCCCACAGGGGCACCCATGGGTGCTCTGTAACTGCCTGGGTGAACCCATGGGTGTGCTGTAGCCCCCCCAGGGGCACCCATGGGTGCTGTGTCACTGCCCAGGGGTGCCCCGTAGCCACCCGTGGGTACCCACGGATGCACTGTAGCTGCCTGTGGGTGCTCTGTAACTGCCTAGGGGCACCCATGGGTGCTCTGTACCTGCCTGGGGACACCCATGTGTGTGCTGTAGCCCCTCCAGGGGCACCCATGGGTGCTCTGTCACTGCCCGGGGGTGCCCCGTAGCCACCTGGGGGTACCCACGGCCGCCCTGTGGGTGCTCTGTCACTGCCCGGGGTTGCTCTGTGACTGCCCTGGGGTGCCCATGGGTGCACTGTACCTGCCCGGGAGCACCCATGGGTGCTCTGTAGCCCCCCCAGGGCCACCCATGGGTGCTCTGTCACTGCCCAGGGGCACCCATGGGTGCTGTGTCACTGCCCAGGGGTGCCCTGTAGCCACCCAGGGGTACCCACGGATGCACTGTAGCTGCCTGTGGGTGCTCTGTAACTGCCTAGGGGAACCCATGGGTGCTCTGTACCTGCCTGGGGACACCCATGTGTGTGCTGTAGCCCCTCCAGGGGCACCCATGGGTGCTCTGTCACTGCCCGGGGGTGCCCCGTAGCCACCCGGGGGTACCCACGGACGCCCTGTGGGTGCTCTGTCACTGCCCGGGGTTGCTCTGTGACTGCCCTGGGGTGCCCATGGGTGCACTGTACCTGCCTGGGAGCACCCATGGGTGTGCTGGAGCCCCCCCAGGGGGCACCCATGGGTGCTGTGTCACTGCCCGGGGGTGCCCCATAGCCACCCGTGGATACCCCCGGCCGCCCTGCGGGTGCTCTGTCACAACCCGCTGTTGCTCTGCGACCGCTCCGGTTGCTCCCTACCCACCCCGATGGTTACGGGGACGGGTGCGAGCGGGCGCCACCCACGGGTGCGGGCGGGCTGACGGGTGTTCCCTCCCCCGCAGCCAGCGGCGGCTGTTGCTGACGGGGACGCCGCTGCAGAACAGCCTGATGGAGCTGTGGTCCCTCATGCACTTCCTGATGCCCCGCGTCTTCCAGTCCCACCGGGAGTTCAAGGAGTGGTTCTCCAACCCCCTGACCGGCATGATCGAGGGTAGCCAGGAGTACAACGAGAGCCTCGTCAAGCGCCTCCATAAGGTGGGGGGCGCGGGGGCACCCCGCTTTTTAAGGGGGGGCCCACGTGGTTGAAGCGGGGAGGGGGTTGAGGCTGGGTTTGGGGTGTAGCCGGCGGAGGGCAGGGGTTATAAGGCTGGTTTGGGTGTAGCGGGGTGTGGGTGGTGCTTGGGGGTGAGCCCTGTTTTGGGGTGAGTCCCGTTTTGGGGTGTAGTCGGGTGTGGGTGTCCCCATTTTGTGGGGTAGGGGGTTGGGGGTGACCCCCGTTTTGGGGTGTAGTTGGGTGTGGGTGTCCCCATTTTGTGGGAGTAGGGGTTGGGGTGACCCCCATTTGGGGTTGTAGTTGGGTGTGGGTGTCCCCATTTTGTGGGGTAGGTGGTTGGGGGTGACCCCCATTTTGGGGTGTAGTCGGGTGTGGGTGTCCCCATTTTGTGGGGTAGGTGGTTGGGGGTGACCCCCGTTTTGGGGTGTAGCCGGGTGTGGGTGTCCCCATTTTGTGGGGTAGGTGGTTGGGGGTGACCCCTGTTTTGGGGTGTAGCTGAGTGTGGGTGACGCTTGTTTGAGGGGGTAGGTGGTTGGGGTTGGGGTGAGCCCCTTTTTGGGGTGAACCCCATTTTGGGGTGTAGCTGGGTGAGGGTGACACTTGTTTGAAGGGGTAGGTGGTTGGGGGTGACCCCTGTTTTGGGGTGACTCCTGTTTTGGGGTGTAGTTGGGTGTGGGTGTCCCCATTTTGTGGGGTAGGTGGTTGGGGGTGACCCCCGTTTTGGGGTGTAGCTGGGTGAGGGTGACACTTGTTTGAAGGGGTAGGTGGTTGGGGGTGACGCCCGTTTTGGGGTGACCCCCATTTTGGGGTGTAGCTGGGTGTGGGTGTCCCCATTTTGGGGTGTAGGTGGTTGGGGGTTACCCCCGTTTTGGGGTGTCTCCCATTTTGGGGTGTAGCTGGGTGAGGGTTGAACCCCATTTTGGGGTAACCCCATTTTGAGGGGCAGCTGGCTGCGGGTAGCCCCAGTTTTGGGGTGTAGCTGTGGGGGTAGCCCCATTTTGGGGGGTAGCTTGTTGGTAGTGCCCCCCCTGTTTTGGGGGTGTAGCTGAGTGGAGGTGATCCCTGTTTTGGGGTGTAGCTGGGTAGGGGTAAGCTGTTTTGGGGTGACTCCCGTTTTGGGGTGCAGCTAACTCCAGCTATCCCCTATTTTGGGGTGCAGCAGGGGGCTACCCCCATTTTGGGGCTAATGTAGCTCAAGGTAACCCCAATTTTGGGGTGCAGCCGGGCAGGGGTACCCCCATTTTTGGGTACACCTGAGGGACCCCTTCCCCAACTCCACGCTGGGGTTGACCCCCACCACACGGTTCCTCCCCCCGCCCCCATCTTATCGGAGGGGGGGGGTCACCCCCATATTGTGGGATGGAACCCCGAAACTCACCGGCAGCTGATTGGCCGCTCCCCCAGGTGCTCCGCCCCTTCCTGCTGCGCCGGCTGAAGGTGGACGTGGAGAAGCAGATGCCCAAGAAGTACGAGCACGTCCTCAAATGCCGCCTCTCCAAGCGCCAGCGCTACCTCTACGACGACTTCATGGGCCAAGCCAGGTGGGTGGCACGTCCCCGCGCGTCCCCCACGCGTCACCCGCATCCCTTCCCGCCCCCCCCCCCCCACCCTTGACCTTCCCCGTGTCCCCCTCCGGCAGCACCAAGGCCACCCTGGCCAGCGGACACTTCATGAGCGTCATCAACGTGCTGATGCAGCTCCGTAAGGTGTGCAACCACCCCGACCTCTTCGAGCCCCGGCCCGTCCACTCGCCCTTCATCACCGAGGGCATCTGCTTCGTCACCGCCTCCCTCGTCCTCCGCGCCCTCGACCCCGACCCCTTCAAGGTGACGACGCCGACGGAGCAGGCGCGGGGTTGGGCCGGGGAGGGGTTTGGGGGGTACCAGGAGGTGGTTCGAGGTGGCGTTGGGTGCCCTGGTGCTGTCACCAGCAACCAGGAATAACAGGGTGGCCTCGTGGTGGCACTTCTGGGGAGGCAGTGGCACCATGGTGGCCTCGTGGTGGCACTTCTGGGGAGTTGGAGGCACCATGGTGGCCTTGTGGTGGCACTTCTGTGGGGATGGAGGCACCATGGTGACCTTGTGGTGGCACTTCTGGGGAGGTGGAGGCACCATGGTGGCCTTGTGGTGGCACTTCTGGGGAGGTGGAGGCACCAGGGTGACCTTGTGGTGGCACTTCTGTGGGGGTGGAGGCACCATGGTGGCCTTGTGGTGGCACTTCTGTGGGGATGGAGGCACCATGGTGGCCTTGTGGTGGCACTTCTGGGGAGTTGGAGGCACCAGGGTGACCTTGTGGTGGCACTTCTGGGGAGTTGGAGGCACCAGGGTGACCTTGTGGTGCCACTTCTGTGGGGGTGGAGGCACCATGGTGGCCTTGTGGTGGCACTTCTGGGGAGTTGGAGGCACCAGGGTGGCCTTGTGGTGGCACTTCTGTGGGGATGGAGGCACCATGGTGGCCTTGTGGTGGCACTTCTGGGGAGTTGGAGGCACCAGGGTGGCCTTGTGGTGGCACTTCTGGGGAGGCGGAGGCACCAGGGTGGCCTTGTGGTGGCAATTCTGGGGAGTTGGAGGCACCATGGTGGCCTTGTGGTGGCACTTCTGTGGGGATGGAGGCACCATGGTGGCCTTGTGGTGGCACTTCTGGGGAGTTGGAGGCACCAGGGTGGCCTTGTGGTGGCACTTCTGGGGAGGTGGGGGCACCATGGTGGCCTTGTGGTGGCACTTCTGGGGAGGTGGAGGCACCATGGTGGCCTTGTGGTGGCACTTCTGGGGAGGCGGAGGCACCAGGGTGGCCTTGTGGTGGCACTTCTGGGGAGGTGGAGGCACCAGGGTGACCTTGTGGTGGCACTTCTGGGGAGGTGGAGGCACCAGGGTGACCTTGTGGTGGCACTTCTGGGGAGGTGGGGGCACCATGGTGGCCTTGTGGTGGCACTTCTGGGGAGGCGGAGGCACCATGGTGGCCTTGTGGTGGCACTTCTGTGGGGGTGGAGGCACCATGGTGGCCTTGTGGTGGCACTTCTGTGGGGGTGGAGGCACCAGGGTGACCTTGTGGTGGCACTTCTGGGGAGGCGGAGGCACCATGGTGGCCTTGTGGTGGCACTTCTGTGGGGGTGGAGGCACCATGGTGGCCTTGTGGTGGCACTTCTGGAGAGTTGGAGGCACCAGGATGGCCTTGTGGTGGCACTTCTGTGGGGGTGGAGGCACCATGGTGGCCTTGTGGTGGCACTTCTGGGGAGGTGGAGGCACCAGGGTGACCTTGTGGTGGCACTTCTGTGGGGGTGGAGGCACCATGGTGGCCTTGTGGTGGCACTTCTGGAGAGTTGGAGGCACCAGGATGGCCTTGTGGTGGCACTTCTGTGGGGGTGGAGGCACCATGGTGGCCTTGTGGTGGCACTTCTGGGGAAGTAGAGGCACCAGGGTGACCTTGTGGTGGCACTTCTGGGGAGTTGGAGGCACCAGGATGGCCTTGTGGTGGCACTTCTGGGGAGGCGGAGGCACCATGGTGGCCTTGTGGTGGCACTTCTGTGGAGGCGGAGGCACCAGGGTGGCCTTGTGGTGGCACTTCTGGGGAGGTGGGGGCACCATGGTGGCCTTGTGGTGGCACTTCTGTGGGGATGGAGGCACCAGGGTGACCTTGTGGTGGCACTTCTGGGGAGTTGGAGGCACCATGGTGGCCTTGTGGTGGCACTTCTGGGGAGTTGGAGGCACCAGGGTGGCCTTGTGGTGGCACTTCTGTGGGGGTGGAGGCACCATGGTGGCCTTGTGGTGGCACTTCTGGGGAGTTGGAGGCACCAGGGTGACCTTGTGGTGGCACTTTTGTGGGGGTGGAGGCACCATGGTGGCCTTGTGGTGGCACTTCTGGGGAGGTGGGGGCACCATGGTGGCCTTGTGGTGGCACTTCTGGGGAGGTGGGGGCACCAGGGTGGCCTTGTGGTGGCACTTCTGGGGAGGTGGAGGCACCAGGATGGCCTTGTGGTGGCACTTCTGGGGAGGTGGAGGCACCATGGTGGCCTTGTGGTGGCACTTCTGTGGGGATGGAGGCACCATGGTGGCCTTGTGGTGGCACTTCTGGGGAGGCGGAGGCACCATGGTGGCCTTGTGGTGGCACTTCTGTGGGGGTGGAGGCACCATGGTGGCCTTGTGGTGGCACTTCTGTGGGGGTGGAGGCACCAGGGTGACCTTGTGGTGGCACTTCTGGGGAGTTGGAGGCACCAGGGTGACCTTGTGGTGCCACTTCTGTGGGGGTGGAGGCACCATGGTGGCCTTGTGGTGGCACTTCTGGGGAGTTGGAGGCACCAGGGTGGCCTTGTGGTGGCACTTCTGTGGGGATGGAGGCACCATGGTGGCCTTGTGGTGGCACTTCTGGGGAGTTGGAGGCACCAGGGTGGCCTTGTGGTGGCACTTCTGGGGAGGCGGAGGCACCAGGGTGGCCTTGTGGTGGCAATTCTGGGGAGTTGGAGGCACCATGGTGGCCTTGTGGTGGCACTTCTGTGGGGATGGAGGCACCATGGTGGCCTTGTGGTGGCACTTCTGGGGAGTTGGAGGCACCAGGGTGGCCTTGTGGTGGCACTTCTGGGGAGGTGGGGGCACCATGGTGGCCTTGTGGTGGCACTTCTGGGGAGGTGGAGGCACCATGGTGGCCTTGTGGTGGCACTTCTGGGGAGGTGGGGGCACCAGGGTGGCCTTGTGGTGGCACTTCTGGGGAGGCGGAGGCACCAGGGTGGCCTTGTGGTGGCACTTCTGGGGAGGTGGAGGCACCAGGGTGACCTTGTGGTGGCACTTCTGGGGAGGTGGGGGCACCATGGTGGCCTTGTGGTGGCACTTCTGGGGAGGCGGAGGCACCATGGTGGCCTTGTGGTGGCACTTCTGTGGGGATGGAGGCACCATGGTGGCCTTGTGGTGGCACTTCTGGGGAGGTGGAGGCACCATGGTGGCCTTGTGGTGGCACTTCTGTGGGGGTGGAGGCACCAGGGTGACCTTGTGGTGGCACTTCTGGGGACATAGAGGATATGGGGACGCAGCAGCCACATGGCTCAAGATCCCCATGACCAGGTTTATGGGGACACAGGTGACATAGAGACAACCCGAGGTGACCCAGGCCACCCTGTCATTGTCACCAGCACCCAGGGCCACCACCATGACCCTGTGGTGGCAGCTCTTGGGGCTGTAGGGGGACACAGGTGAAGGTCTGAGATGCCACCATGCCCAAGACTCCGGGGCCGTGGCGAGGGTGGGGGACAGCAGGTGACGTCCCCACGGTGTCCCCGCAGCACGTGGACATGGGGCTGTTCGACCTGGTGGCCCTGGAGGGCCGGGTGTCCCGCTACGCCGCCGACACCTTCCTGCCCCGCTGGCGGGTGACACGTCGCCTGGTCGAGGACGTCGCCGCTGCTCCCGACCCCCCGCCGCGCCCCAAGCCCGTCCGCATGAAAGTCAACCGGTGAGGGGGACGACGGGGACGCTGGGGTGGCCTTGGGGACACCGTGGGTGGCTCGGGGGCACTGAGGTGGTGGTGGGGCCCTTGGGGACACCAGGGACCCCCTTGGGGACACTGGAGTGATGGGGAGAACTTGGAGACACCAGGGCAGCCCTGGGGACACCAAGGGGGCCTTGAGGACACCAGGGAGCTTTGGGGACACCGGGGTGGCCTTGGGGACACCATGGGCATTTTGGGGTCACTGGGATGGTGGTGGCGGTTTTGGGGACAGCAGTGGCCCCTTGGGGACACTTGGGTGATGGGGGGAACGTGGAGACACCGAGGGGGCCTTGGGGACACTGGGATGGCCTTGGGGTGACTGCCATGGTGGTGGGGCCCTTGGGGACACCAGGGGCTTCTTGGGGACACGTGGGTGATGGAGGGACCTTGGGGCCACCAGGGACCCCTTGGGGACACGTGGGTGATGGAGACACCTTGGGGCCACCAGGGACCCCTTGGGGACACTTGGGTGATGGAGGGACCTTGGGGCCACCAGGGGAGCCTTGGGGACACGTGGGTGATGGAGGGACCTTGGGGCCACCAGGGACCCCTTGGGGACACGTGGGTGATGGAGGGACCTTGGGGACACTTGGGTGATGGAGGGACCTTGGGGACACCAGGGACCCCTTGGGGACACGTGGGTGATGGAGAAGCCTTGGGGCCACCAGGGGAGCCTTGGGGCCACTTGGGATGGCCTTGGGGCCACCAGGGACCCCTTGGGGACACGTGGGTGACGGAGGGACCCTGGGGCCACTTGGGATGGCCTTGTGGCCACCAGGGGTGGCTTGGGGTCCCTAGCACGGGGTGGGGCCCTTGGGGACATCGCCCTGGGGGGTGGGGGTGTGACAGGACCCCCAGGGAGTCAGGGTGCCTGGGGGGTGTGTGGTTGTGCCAGCACCCTGGGGAATTTGGGGTGCCCGGGGGTGTTGGGGTTCCTGAGGGGGGTCACGGTACCCCAGATGATGGGGGGCGGGGGACCCCCTGACCCCCCTGCCCCCCTGCCCCCCCAGGATGCTGCAGCCGGTGCCGAAGGCGGAGAGCCGGGCCCTGCTGCTGCTCAACAGCCCCCGCCCCGGGGGGGGCCCCCCCGCCCCCTGGGGTGCTGCCCCTCGGCCCCGCCCCCGCCCGCCGGACACGCCCCCCGCCCGCCGGACACGCCCCCCGCCCGCCGGCCCCCCCCCCGTGCTGGTGGCTCCCGCCCCTCCCGGCGTGACCTTGGCTCCCGCCCTGCTGGCGCCCGCCCCCTGCCGTAGGCCCCGCCCCCGCCGGCGGGGCTCCGCCCCCCGCCGCTGCCACCGCCCCCCTGCTCCCCCCCGGGGGGGCGGGGCTGGGGCTGGGGCTGGGATTGGCCCTGGCGGCCCCTCCCCGGCCCCCCCACCCTCCTGCCTGCACTGGCCCCGCCCCCCGCCGGCCCCGCCCACGGTGAGAGGGCAGGGCTCGGTGGGGGGGTGGGGCCTGGGGAGGGGTGGGAGGGGCTTACGGAGAGGCGGAGCCTGGGAGGGGGGTGGTTTGAGGTTGAGGGGTGGGGCTTGGAAGGTGGGCGTGGTTTGAGGGGCAAGGTGGGCGGTCTGAGGTGGGCGGGCCTTAAAGGTGGGGCGTGGTCTGGTGGGAGGAGGCGGGGCTTGGCCAATGGGCAGAGCTGGGGACTGGGAGGTGCTTAAGAGGGGCGGGGCTTAGGGGCATTAATGATCAGCGCAGGAGGCGGAGCTGGGTGGGGTGGGGCCGGAGAGGGGTGTGGCTTAGAAGCCATTATCTGAGTGGGTGGGGCTTGTAAAGGAGGCGGGGCCAGCCCTCGCCCTGGGCACTAAGCAAGGGGGCACTGTGTGGGCGGGGCTTTGCACCGCGTGGGCGGGGCCTTCTGCCCCGTGGGCGGGGCCTCCCCCCTCCATTAACCCCTTCCCTCCCGCAGCCCTGCCGCCCGCTCCCCTGGCCGCTCCCCCCGCGGCGGGCGCCCCCCGCCCCCAGCCCCCCAACCCCACCTTGGGGCAAGGGGGCCCCCTGGCCGCCTACGCCCTGCCCGGCCCCGGCCCGCAGCGTCTCCTGCTGGCCCCGACATGCAGGCCCGCCTGCCCTGTGAGTAGCCCCCCAAACACTCCCCTCCCCCAAAACACCCCTCCCCCAATCACCCCTCCTCCTATTTTGCCCCCCCCAATAATTTAAAGGGGGTCCCCTAAATACGTGTTGTTTCCTCCCCCCCCTGTAGCCGGCGAGGTGGTGAGCATCGGGCAACTGGCGGCGCTGGCCCAGAGGCCGGGGGACCCCGGGGGCGGCCCCGGGGGGCCAAGCCCCTCACCCTGCAGCTGCAGGGCAGCAAACTCACCCTGGCCGCCCCTGCGGCACCTGGCCCTCGCCCCCCGCGGCCTCCCACGTAAGTTGGGGACCCCCCTCCCCCTTCCGCCGCCTGCCCCCCGCTTTTGGGGGGAGTAGCCCCTTCCACCCCCCTGCTAAGTTGGGGAGGGGGCTTATGGGGGGATGGGGTGACCCCCCCCAGCTGTACCCCAAAGTGGGGGTTCCTTCCTTATGGGGTGAGCCCAGGTTGGGGGGGCACAACCCCAAAATAGGTGGAGACCTCCAAAAGAGGGAGGGGTGCCCCGATGATGGGGGGGACCCTGAGATGGGTGGGTGGGGGACCCTAAAATGGGTGGGGGGACCCTGAGATAGGTGGGGGGCCCTGAGATGGGTGGGTGGGGGACCCTAAAATGGGGGGGCCCTGAGATGGGTGGGGTGGCCCCCCAAAGGTGGGTGGGGACCCCTAAAGGTAGGGGCCCCAAAGAGAGGTGTGGGACCCAAAAATGGGTGGGGGGGACCCCAAAGGGGGGGTGGGGCTCCCCAAAAGCGGGTGGGCACCCCTATATGGATGGGTGGGGCCCTGAACAAAGAGCTGGCCCCCCCCCAGTTTTGGGGGGCACAGGGGGTTTTGGGGTGCGCCCTGACTCCCCCCTGCCCTCCCCCCAGGGAACGTGGTGCATCTGGTAGCGGCTGGGGGGCAGCACCCGCTCCTGGGCCCCCCCGCCCACGGCACCCTGCCGGCCCCCGTCGCCCCCCGGCCCCCGCAGGGGTCCCCCGCCGGGACCCCCCAGCCCCCTCCCACCATCGGCCTCCCCATCACCGCCGCCCAAGGTAAGAAAGGGGTGGGGGTCTCTGGGTGCCCCCCCCAAGTTGCTGGGACCCCTCTGGGTGCCCCTGAGTCCCACCCAGACCCCCTGGGTGCCTCTGGGACCCCCACCCCAACACCCTTAGGTCCCCCTGGGACCCCCAAGATGCCCCTGGGCCCCCTTGGGACCCCTTAGCCCTCCTCTGGGTGCCCCTAAGCCCCTGGGACCCCCAGGACCACCCTGGGTCCCCCAGGACCCATCTAGGTGCCCCTGAGCCCCCCCAAGACCAGTCTGGGTGCCCCTGGACCCCACAGATTTCTCTGGGTGCCCCCAGGGACCCCCTAACCCCTCTGGGTGCCTCTGGGACCCCTCCCAGACACCTTTGGGTGCCCCTTAACCCCTCTGGTGGTCTCCTGGACCCCCTGGGTGCCCCTGAGACCTCCTCGACCCCCAGGAGCCCCTTGGGTGCTCCTAGGACCCCCAGGACCCCTTTGGGTGCCCCTGTAACCTCTCTGGGTGCCCTCAGGACCCCGCCTGGGTGCCCCCGAGCCCCCCAGATGCCCCAGGACCCCTTTGGGTGCCCCCAAGCCCCCCAGATGCCCCAGGACCCCTTTGGGTGCCCCTGAGCCCTCCCTAGACTCCTCTGAGTACCCTCGGGACACCCTTGGGTGCCCCTGGGACCCCCCAGAACGCTCTCAGGACCCCTCTGGGTGCCTCTGGGACCCCTCCCAGACAGCTTTGGGTGCCCCCATAACCCCTCTGGGGGCCTCCAGGACCCCCTGGGTGCCCCTGAGCCCCCTCGAACCCCCCAGGATCCCTCAGGGTGCCTCTAAGCCCCCTTGGGTGCTCCTAGGACCCGCAAGGACCCCTTTGGGTGCCCCCAAGATCCCTCTGGGTGCCCCTGAGCCCCCTTGGGACACCCCAGGACCCCCTTGGGTGCTCCTAGGACCCCCAGGACTACTTTTGGGTGCCCTTGTACCCCCTGGGTGCCGCTGAGCTCCCCCAGATGCCCCAGGACCCCTTTGGGTGCCCCTGAGCCCTCCCTAGACTCCTCTGAGTACCCTCGGGACACCCTTGGGTGCCCCTGGGACCCCCCAGAACGCTCTCAGGACCCCTCTGGGTGCCTCTGGGACCCCTCCCAGACAGCTTTGGGTGCCCCCATAACCCCTCTGGGGGCCTCCAGGACCCCCTGGGTGCCCCTGAGCCCCCTCGAACCCCCAGGATCCCTCAGGGTGCCTCTAAGCCCCCTTGGGTGCTCCTAGGACCCCCAAGGACCCCTTTGGGTGCCCCCAAGATCCCTCTGGGTGCCCCTGAGCCCCCTTGGGACACCCCAGGACCCCCTTGGGTGCTCCTAGGACCCCCCCAGGACTACTTTGGGTGCCCTTGTACCCCTCCTGGGTGCCGCTGAGCTCCCCCCAGATGCCCCAGGACCCCTTTGGGTGCCCCCGAGCCCCCCAGATGCCTCAGGACCCCTTTGGGTGCCCCTGAGCCCCCCAGATGCCCCAGGACCCCTTTGGGTGTCCCAGAGTCCGCCCCAGGACCCCTTTGGGTGCCCCCGAGCCCCCCAGATGCCTCAGGACCCCTTTGGGTGCCCCCAAGCCCCCCCAGATGCCCCAGGACCCCTTTGGGTGCCCCTGAGCCCTCCCTAGACCCCCTGAGTACCCTCAGGCCACCCTTGGGTGCCCCTGGGACCCCCCAGAACGCTCTCAGGACCCTTCTGGGTGCCCCTGACCCCCCCATAGACCCTTCTGGGTGCCCCCAAGATCCCTCTGGGTGCCCCTGAGCCCCCTTGGGACACCCCAGGACCCCTTGGGTGCTCCTAGGACCCCCCAGGACTCCTTTTGGGTGCCCTTGTACCCCCTGGGTGCCGCTGAGCTCCCCCAGATGCCCCAGGACCCCTTTGGGTGCCCCCGAGCCCCCCCAGATGCCCCAGGACCCCTTTGGGTGCCCCAGAGCCCCCCAGGACCCCTTTGGGTGCTCCCGAGCCCCCCCAGATGCCTCAGGACCCCTTTGGGTGCCCCTGAGCCCCCCCCAGATGCCCCAGGACCCCTTTGGGTGCCCCAGAGCCCCCCAGGACCCCTTTGGGTGCTCCCGAGCCCCCCCAGATGCCTCAGGACCCCTTTGGGTGCCCCTGAGCCCCCCCAGATGCCCCAGGACCCCTTTGGGTGCCCCAGAGCCCCCCCCAGGACCCCTTTTGGGTGCCCCTGAGCCCCCCAGATACCCCAGGACCCCTTTGGGTGCCCCTGAGCCCTCCCTAGACCCCCTGATTACCCTTAGGCCACCCTTGGGTGCCCCTGGAACCCCCAGAACGCTCTCAGGACCCCCTTTGGGTGCCCCCGAGCCCCCAGATGCCTCAGGACCCCTTTGGGTGCCCCTGAGCCCCCCCCCAGATGCCCCAGGACCTCTTTGGGTGCCCCCGAGCCCCCCCAGATGCCCCAGGACCCTTTTGGGTGTCCCAGAGTCCGCCCCAGGACCCCTTTGGGTGCCCCCGAGCCCCCCTAGATGCCCCAGGACCCCTTTGGGTGCCCCTGAGCCCTCCCTAGACCCCCTCTGGGTGCCCCCAAGATCCCTCTGGGTGCCCCTGAGCCCCTTGGGACACCCCAGGACCCCCTTGGGTGCTCCTAGGACCCCCAGGACTCCTTTTGGGTGCCCTTGTACCCCCTGGGTGCTGCTGAGCTCCCCAGATGCCCCAGGACCCCTTTGGGTGCTCCCGAGCCCCCCAGATGCCTCAGGACCCCTTTGGGTGCCCCTGAGCCCCCCCAGATGCCCCAGGACCCCTTTGGGTGCCCCAGAGCCCCCCAGGACCCCTTTGGGTGCTCCCGAGCCCCCCCAGATGCCTCAGGACCCCTTTGGGTGCCCCTGAGCCCCCCCAGATGCCCCAGGACCCCTTTGGGTGCCCCGGAGCCCCCCAGGACCCCTTTGGGTGCCCCGAGCCCCCCAGATGCCCCAGGACCCCTTTGGGTGCCCCTGAGCCCCCCCCAGATGCCCCAGGACCCCTTTGGGTGTCCCAGAGTCCCCCCAGGACCCCTTTGGGTGCCCCCGAGCCCCCCCAGATGCCTCAGGACCCCTTTGGGTGCCCCTGAGCCCCCCAGATGCCCCAGGACCCCTTTGGGTGCCCCTGAGCCCTCCCTAGACCCCCTGAGTACCCTCAGGCCACCCTTGGGTGCTCCCTGGGACCCCCAGAACGCTCTCAGGACCCTTCTGGGTGCCCCTGACCCCCCCCATAGACCCTTCTGGGTGCCCCCAAGATCCCTCTGGGTGCCCCTGAGCCCCCTTGGGACACCCCAGGACCCCTTGGGTGCTCCTAGGACCCCCCAGGACTCCTTTTGGGTGCCCTTGTACCCCCTGGGTGCCGCTGAGCTCCCCCAGATGCCCCAGGACCCCTTTGGGTGCCCCCGAGCCCCCCCAGATGCCTCAGGACCCCTTTGGGTGCCCCTGAGCCCCCCAGATGCCCCAGGACCCCTTTGGGTGTCCCAGAGTCCGCCCCAGGACCCCTTTGGGTGCCCCCGAGCCCCCCCAGATGCCTCAGGACCCCTTTGGGTGCCCCTGAGCCCTCCCTAGACCCCCTGAGTACCCTCAGGCCACCCTTGGGTGCCCCTGGGACCCCAGAACGCTCTCAGGACCCTTCTGGGTGCCCCTGACCCCCCATAGACCCTTCTGGGTGCCCCAAGATCCCTCTGGGTGCCCCTGAGCCCCCTTGGGACACCCCAGGACCCCCTTGGGTGCTCCTAGGACCCCCCCAGGACTCCTTTTGGGTGCCCTTGTACCCCTCCTGGGTGCCGCTGAGCTCCCCCAGATGCCCCAGGACCCCTTTGGGTGCCCCGAGCCCCCCCAGATGCCCCAGGACCCCTTTGGGTGTCCCAGAGTCCGCCCCAGGACCCCTTTTGGTGCCCCGAGCCCCCCCAGATGCCTCAGGACCCCTTTGGGTGCCCCAAGCCCCCCAGATGCCCCAGGACCCCTTTGGGTGCCCCTGAGCCCTCCCTAGACCCCCTGAGTACCCTCAGGCCACCCTTGGGTGCCCTGGGACCCCCAGAACGCTCTCAGGACCCTCTGGGTGCCCGGGAGGGCTTGGGGGGCTTTTTTTGGGGGGGGTGACGCTCCTGTCCCCCTCCCGCAGTGCCGACGCCGCTGGTGAACAGCGGGGGTGGTGAAGATCGTGGTGCGGCAGGCACCCCGCGACGGGCTGGCAGCCCCCCGCCCCCCCCAGCACCCCCACCCGCACCCCGACCCCCCGGCCCCCCGGGCGACCCCTGCTGCGGGTGCTGCCCGCGCCCCCCGCCGGCGTCCCCCCTGCCGCCGCCACCACAGCCGCCGCCGGCCCCGATCTGATGGGTGAGTGTCTGACCCCCTCCCCCAGCACCCATGGGTGCCCCCCCCCCCTTTGGGGCCCTACCCCATTCTTCTGGGGGTCCCACGTGGCCGTGGGTGCCCCCACACCCATGGGTGCTCCCACGTGCCCTTGCGTGCCCCTCTGCACCCGTGGGGGCCCCCCGCTCTCCTGGGGGCCCCCCCATGCTGGGGGGGTGCCCCACATGTCCTTGGGTGCCCACCACACCCATGGGTGCCCCTATATGCTATGGGGTGCCCCAAATCCCCCTGGGTGGCCCCACCCCGAACCCTGGGTGCCCCCCAACACCCATGGGTGCCCCTAACATGCTATGGGGTGCCCCAAATCCCCCTGGGGGCCCCCCAACACCCACGGGGGGCCCCACCCTGAACCCTGGGTGCCCCCCAACACCTATGGGTGCCCCTGCATGCTATGGGGTGCCCCAAATCCCCCTGGGTGCCCCCCAACACCCATGGGTGGCCCCACCCCAAACCCTGGGTGCCCCCAACACCTGTGGGTGCCCCAAATCCCCCTGGGTGCCCCCCAACACCCATGGGTGGCCCCACCCCAAACCCTAGGTGGCCCCCAACACCTATGGGTGCCCCTGCATGCTATGGGGTGCCCCAGATCCCCTGGGTGCCCCCCAACACCCATGGGTGCCCCAAATCCCCTCTGGGTGCCCCCAACACCCACGGGTGGCCCCACCCCAAACCTTGGGTGCCCCCCAACACCTATGGGTGCCACTGCATGCTATGGGGTGCCCCAAAACCCCCTGGGTGGCCCCACCCCAAACCCTGGGTGCCCCCAACACCCATGGGTGCCCCTATATGCTATGGGGTGCCCCAAATCCCCCTGGGTGGCCCCACCCCGAACCCTGGGTGCCCCCCAACACCCATGGGTGCCCCTATATGCTATGGGGTGCCCCAAATCCCCCTGGGTGCCCCCCAACACCCATGGGTGGCCCCACCCTGAACCCTGGGTGCCCCCAACACCTATGGGTGCCCCTGCATGCTATGGGGTGCCCCAAATCCCCTCTGGGTGCCCCCAACACCCATGGGTGTCCCCACCCCGAACCCTGGGTGCCCCCCAACACCCATGGGTGCCCCTGCATGCTATGGGGTGCCCCAAATCCCCTGGGTGCCCCCAACACCCATGGGTGGCCCCACCCGAACCCTGGGTGCCCCCAACACCTATGGGTGCCCCTGCATGCTATGGGGTGCCCCAAATCCCCCTGGGTGGCCCCCAACACCCACGGGTGGCCCCACCCCAAACCTTGGGTGCCCCCAACACCTATGGGTGCCACTGCATGCTATGGGGTGCCCCAAATCCCCTGGGTGGCCCCACCCCAAACCCTGGGTGCCCCCCAACACCCATGGGTGCCCCTATATGCTATGGGGTGCCCGTATATGCTGTGGGCCCCCTCCCCGGGTACCCCCCTGCACCCATGGGTGCTCCCCCCACCCTGGGTGCTCCCCCACGCTATGGGGTGCCCCCCAAGGCTCAGGGTGCCCCCCGGGTACCACCAGCCCCCCCGACCCCCTTCTCTCCCCCTCCCCTGCAGCACCCGTAGCACCCGCAGCACCCACAGCACCCGCCGCCCCACCGTCGCCGCCGCCGCCCCCCGGGGCTCCCCCGGCCCCCCGCTGCCGCCGCCGCCCCCGGGAGGAGCCCGAGGGGCCGGGGGACCCAGCCCCCCAGCACCCACCCCCACCGGCCGCCCCCCGCCGCCAGCCCCCGCCCCGCCACGCTCCCCTTCTACCTGGTAAGCGCCCCAGGAAACGGGGGGCACCCATGGGTGGGGGCACCCATGGATGGGGGGCACCTATGAGGGGTGCTGGGGGGGGCACAATGAGGGGATAAGGGGTATTGGGGGCACCCATGGGTGGGGGGAGCACCCTGGGGTCCCTCTGGGAAGGTACGGGGCAACCGGGGTGGGGGGGAGCACCCAAGGGTGGGGGGTGTCCCAAGGGTCCCAATGGGGGGGGGGGGCACCCATGGGGGTGTAAGGGGGATTTGGGGGGGGCACCCGTAGGGAGACAACCGAGGAGGGGGTACCCAGGGGTCCTTATGGGGCGATTTGGGGGCCACCTGAGGGTAGGGGAGCACCCATGGGTGGGGGCACCCAGGGGTCTCCATGGTGGGGGGGGGCCTCGAGGGGAGGGGTCTGGGGTGCTGGGTGACCCCCGGGGGAGGGAATGCATGACATCCTGGGGGCAGATTTTGGGTGACGGGGGTCCTGGGTGACACCCAGCAGGGGGCACCCCAGGGTGGGGGTTCCCAGTTTCGGGGTCGTGCCCCTCCCCACAGGGGTGCGGGGGGGCTGCCCTGGGACGGGGAAGGTTTGGGGCTGCTCTGGGGGTACCAAGGTGGGTCTGGGGGTACTGGCGGGGGGTCGACCTCACCCCCCCACCCCCCATCCCGTGTCCCCCCCAGGAGTCCCTGGAGGCGAAGCGGGGCGGGGCGGGCGGAGCGGCTGGAGCGGCTGCTGCGGCTGAACGAGCTGCGCTGCGGGCTGGCCCCCCTCTACGGCAGCGCGGTGCTGGGGCTCTGCACCCTGCCCCCCCGCCCCCCCGGGGGGCGCCCTGGCCCGCGCCGCCCTCGCCCCCCCCCAGCGCCTGCAGCAGCTCCAGCCCCTCCCCGACAGGTACGGGGGGACCCAGGCGTCGGGGGGGGGGGGCGTAGGGTTTGGGGGACCTGAGCATTGAGGGGAGGGGTCAGGGGTTTGGGGGCCCAGGGTTTGGGGAGGGAGGGGGCCAGGGGGTTTGGGGGGCCCAGGGGTCTGGGGGACCCAGGCATTGAAGGAGGGAGCCAGGGGATTTGGGGGACCCAGGGTTTGGGGAGGGGTCCGGGGGGCCGTAGGGTTTGGGGGACCTGAGAATTGAGGGGAGGGGGCCAGGGGGTCTGGGGGGCCCAGGGGTCTGGGGGACCCAGGCATTCGGGGGACCCAGGCATTGAAGGAGGGAGCCAGGGGTTTGGGGGACCCAGGGTTTGGGGAGGGAGGGGGCCAGGGGGTTTGGGGGCCCAGGAGTCTGGGGAGGGGTCTGGGGGGCCGTAGGGTCTGGGGGGACCCAGGCATTCGGGGGGACCCGAGCACTGAAGGGGGGCCAGGAGGTTTGGGGGACCGAGGTGTTTGGGGGCACCCAGGGTTTGGGGAGGGAGGGGTCCAGGGGGTTTGGGGGCCCAGGAGTCTGGGGGGGCCATGGGGTTTGGGGGATCCAGGGTTTGGGGAGGGGTCTGGGGGGGCGTAGGGTTTGGGGGGACCTGAGCATTGAGGGGAGGGGGCCAGGGGTTTGGGGGACCCAGGGTTTGGGGAGGGAGGGGGCCAGGGGTTTGGGGGCCCAGGAGTCTGGGGAGGGGTCTGGGGGGCTGTAGGGTCTGGGGGACCCAGGCATTCGGGGGACCCGAGCATTGAAGGGGGGGCCAGGGGGTTTGGGGGACCCAGGGTTCAGGGAGGAGGGGTCCAGGGGTTTGGGGGGCTCCAGGGGTTTGGGGAGCCCAGGGTTTGGGGAGGGAGGGGGCCAGGGGGTTTGGGGGGCCCAGGGGTCTGGGGGGACCCAGGCATTCGGGGGACCCAGGCATTGAAGGAGGGAGCCAGGGGTTTGGGGGACCCAGGGTTTGGGGAGGGAGGGGCCAGGGGTTTGGGGGGCTCCAGGGGTTTGGGGGCCCAGGAGTCTGGGGAGGGGTCTGGGGGGCCATAGGGTTTGGGGGACCCAGGGTTTGGGGAGGGAGGGGTCCAGGGGTTTGGGGGTCCAGCAGATTTAGGGGTGTCCAGGGTTTTGGGGGTTCAGGCATCTGGGGGGGTCCAGGGGTTTAGGGGGATCTGGGGTTTTGGGGGGGGGGGGTCCAGGTCTCTGGGCGAGGGGTCCAGGGGTTTGGGGGGGGGGTCCAGGCATCTGAGGGGACCCAGGTATTTGGTGGGGGAGGGGCGTCCAGGGAATTTGGGGTGACCCAGGCCTCCGGGGCGGGGGGGGGGGGGGTCCCCAATCGTGTCCCCTCCCCGTGTGTCGTGTCCCCCCCAGGTTCATCTTCGTGCTGCCGCCGGTGGAGGCGCGGGGGTGGCCCTGCACAGCTGCCGGCCCCCCCCCTGGCGCCTGCGGCAGCGCGCCCAGCTGGAGCAGCGCCTGCGGGAGGAGCTGGCCCCCCGCGGGCGAGCCCTGCACCGGGTGCTGCGCAGCATGCGCACCCACTTCCCCGACCTGCGCCTCATCCAGTACGACTGCGGTACGTGGGGACAGCGGGGACGGGGGGGACAGCGGGGACGGGGGGCGTTGGGGACATTGGGGACGTTGGGGGTGTTGGGGACGTGGGGGACAGCGGGGAGCTGGGTGCTGCGCAGCGTGGGCACCCACTGCCCCGACCTGCGCCTCAGCCAGCGCGACTGCGGGACGTGGGGACAGCGGGGACGTTGGGGACGTGGGGGGCATTGGGGACATTGGGGACAGCGGGGATGTGGGGGGCGTTGGGGACGTTGGGGACATTTGGGACGTTGGGGGCGTTGGGGACGTTGGGGACAGCGGGGAGCTGGGTGCTGCGCAGCGTGGGCACCCGCTGCCCCGACCTGCGCGACTGCGGGACGTGGGGACAGCGGGGACATTGGGGACATTGGGGATGTCAGGGACGTGGGGGCGTTGGGGACATTGGGGGTGTTGGGGACGTGGGGGGCGTTGGGGGTGTTGGGGACATGGGGGGCGTTGGGGACATGGGGGACAGCGGGGAGCTGGGTGCTGAGCAGCGTGGGCACCCGCTGCCCCGACCTGCGCCTCATCCAGTGCGACCGCGGGACGTGGGGACATTGGGGACAGCGGGGACGGGGGGGACGTTGGGGACATTGGGGACGTTGGGGGTGTTGGGGACGTGGGGGGCGTTGGGGACAGTGGGGACGTTGGGGACAGCGGGGAGCTGGGTGCTGCGCAGCGTGGGCACCCGCTGCCCCGACCTGCGCCTCAGCCAGCGCGACTGCGGGACGTGGGGACGTTGGGGACGTTGGGGACAGCGGGGACGTGGGGGACATTGGGGACATCCGGGGCGTTGGGGACATCAGGGGGGTTGGGGACATCAGGGGGGTGGGGACATAGGGACACTGAGGACGTGGGGGACATCAGGGAACCGGGTGCTGCACCAGCACCCACTTCTCTGATCTCCCCCTGTTCCCCCTCCCCAGTCCTGGGGACACTGAGGACGTTGGGGACATCAAAGACATCGAGGGTGTTGCGGACATTGGGGACATCAAAGACATTGAGGGTGCTGGGGACATCAGGGACATTGGGGACATTGGGGGTGTCCGGGACGTCAGGGAGCTGGGGTGCACCCACGTCCCCCATCTCCCCCTAATCCCCCCTTCCCCAGTCCTGTGGACACTGGGGACACTTGGGGACACTGGGGATATCAAGGGCATTAGGACGTTGGGGACATCAGGCGTGTTGGGGACGTTGGGGACATGAGGGACACCCAGGACGTGGGGGACATCAGGGAGCAGGGGGTGGCACAAGCACCCACTTCCCCACCTCCTAGTGCCATCCCCGTGTCCCCAGCGATGTCCCCGTGTCCTTAGTGCCACCCCCGTGTCCCCAGCGACGTCCCCAGTGATGTCCCCATGTCCCTGGTGCCATCCTCACCCCGCCATGTCCCAAACGGGAGCTGTTGCCACCCCCCTGGGTGCCATCCTTATGTCCCCACCAATGTCACCGTGTCCCTGCTAATGTCCCCGTGTCCTTAATGACATCCCTGTGATGTCCCCGTGTCCCTAGTGCTGGCCCCGTGTCCCCACCGATGTCCCCATGTCCCTAGTGATGTCCCCACATCCCCGTTGATGTCCTCACTGATGTCCCCATGTCCCTACAGATGTCCCCATGTCCCCAGCGATGTCCCCATGTCCCTAATGATGTCCCCACTGATGTCCCCATGTCCCTAATGACGACCCCATGTCCCCACCGATGTCCCCATGTCCCTCGTGATGTCCCGATGTTCCTCATGCTGTCCCCACTGATGTCCCCATGTCCCCAGCGATGTCCCCATGTCCCTAATGATGTCCCCACTGATGTCCCCATGTCCCTAATGACGACCCCATGTCCCCACCGATGTCCCCGTGTCCCCAGTGATGTCCCCATGTCCCCAGCGATGTCCCCATTGCTGACCCCAAGTCCCCACCGATGCCCCTAGTGAAGTCCCCATGTCCCTAGTGATGTCACCACCAGTGTCCCCATGTCCCCAGCTAGGGCTCCATGTTCCTAATGATGTCCCCAGTGATGTCCCCATTTCCCTAATGATGTCCCCATGATGCCCCATGTCCCCAGTGTTGTCCCCGAATCTCTGTTGATGTCCCACTTGATGTCCCCATGTCACTAATGATGTCCCCACTGATGTCCCCATGTCCCTAGTATTGTCCCCATTGATCTCCCCATGCCCCACCGGTGTCCCCATGTCCATACTGATGTCCCCAATGATGTCCCCATGTCCATACTGATGTCCCCACGTCCCTAGTATTGTCCCCATTGATCTCCCCATGCCCCACCGGTGTCCCCATGTCCCCAGTGATGTCCCCAGTGATGTCCCCATGTCCATACTGATGTCCCCACGTCCCTAGTATCATCCCCATTGATCTCCCCATCGTGTCCGCATGTCCCCACACCGCCACCCCATCCCCCGTCCCCATCACGAAGGGGGGGGGGGGGGGTCACCCTGCCCCTCCCCCTTGGCGGTGGCCCCCGGTGACACCGGCGTCCCCCCCCAGGGAAGCTGCAGACGCTGGACGTGCTGCTGCGGCGCCTGAAGGCGGGGGCCCACCGCGTCCTCATCTTCACCCAGATGACCCGGATGCTCGACGTCCTCGAGCGCTTCCTCACCTACCACGGCCACATCTACCTGCGCCTGGACGGCAGCACCCGCGTCGAGCAGCGCCAGGTGGGGGGGGACCCAGGAGTTTGGGGGGGACCCTGGCATCTGGGCCACGACACCCTTGGACCTCCCCATGGAGACCCAGGTCTCCAGGAACCTCCCCCTGGTCCCGTCTTGGAGCCACATCTCAATGGCTTCATAGTGGTAGGTAGGACTCAGGTGTCCGGGGGGACCCAGGTGTCCAGGCACCCACACCCTTGGACCTCCCCATGGAGACCCAGGTCTCCAGGAACCTCCCCCTGGTCCTACCTTGGAGCTCCATCTCAATGGCTTTGTAGTGGTAGGGAGGACTCAGGTGTCCGGAGGGACCCAGGCATCTGGGCAACACCACCCTTGGACCTCCCCATGGAGACCCAGGTCTCCGGGAACCTCCCCCTGGTCCCATCTTGGAGCCACATCTCAAGGGCTTGATGGTGGCATGGAGGACTGTGGTGTCCAGGAGGGGACCCAGGTGTCCGGGGGGACCCAGGTGTCCGGGCACCAGCACCCTTGGACCTCACCGTGGAGACCCAGGTCTCCAGGAACCTCCCCCTGGTCCCGTCTTGGAGCCACATCTCAAGGGCTTGATGGTGGCATGAAGGATCCTGGTGTCCAGGAGGGGACCCAGGCATTTGGACACCAGCACCTTTGGACCTCCCCATGGGGACCCAGGTGTCCAGGACCCTCCCCCTGATCCCACCTTGGAGCCACATCTCAAGGGCTTCATAGTGGTAGGGAGGGCCCAGGCGTCCAGGCATGGGGATCCAGGTGTCCAGGAACCTCCCCCTGGTCCCACCTTGGAGCCACATCTCAAGGGCTTGATGGTGGCAGAGAGGACCTAGGTGTCCATGGAGGTCCCAGGTGTCCAGGAAGGGACCGAGGCATCCGGGCACCAACACCCTTGGACCTCCCCATGGAGACCCAAGTGTCCAGGAACCTCCTCCTGATCCCACCTTGGAGCCACATCTCAAGGGCTTGATGGGGGCAGGGAGGAACCTGGTGTCCAGGGGTGACCCAGGTGTCCAGAGGGGGACACCCAAGCATCTGGGCCCCCATCTAACGTGGGACCCCGGTGTCCGGGTCCCCCCTTGCAGGCCCTGATGGAGCGTTTCAACGCCGACAAGCGCATCTTCTGCTTCATCCTCTCGACCCGCAGCGGCGGGGTCGGCGTCAACCTGGCGGGTGCCGACACCGTCATCTTCTACGACAGCGACTGGAACCCCACCATGGACGCTCAAGCCCAGGACCGGTGCCACCGCATCGGCCAGACTCGTGATGTCCACATCTACCGGTAACGTTCAGTTCCCGGACTCCAGGGTCCTCGCCTGGACGCCTGGGTCCTCCATGGTCACCTCACCCCCACCGCTTTGTCCCCTCCTCAGGCTCATCAGTGAGAGGACGGTGGAGGAGAACATCCTCAAGAAGGCCAACCAGAAGAGGATGCTGGGAGATATGGCCATCGAAGGGGGGAACTTCACCACCGCCTACTTCAAGCAGGTAGATGAGGACCTGGGTGTCCAGAGCGGGGACCCAGGCGTCTGGGCCACGACACCCTTGGACCTCCCCATGGAGACCCAGGTCTCCAGGAACCTCCCCCTGGTCCCACCTTGGAGCCACATCTCAAGGGCTTGATGGTGGCATGGAGGATCCTGGTGTCCAGGAGGAGACCCAGGCATCCAGGAGGAGATCCAGGTGTCCGGGGGGACCCAGGCATCTGGGCACCCACACCCTTGGACCTCCCCATGGAGACCCAGGTCTCCAGGAACCTCCCCCTGGTCCCACCTTGGAGCCACATCTCAAGGGCTTGATGGTGGCAGAGGGGACCCAAGGTGTCCGGGGGGGACCGAGGTGTCCGGGCCTGGCACTGACCCCACCCCACCCCACCCCCAGCAAACGATCCGGGAGCTGTTCGACATGGCGCCGGAGGAGCCAGGGCGCCGGGAGCCGGACAAGGAGAAGGACAAGGACAAGGAGAGGGACAAGGACAGGGACGGGGACATCCCCCCCGATGAGGACGAGGACCCAGCAGCCACCCGGCGCACCCACATCCTCGAGCAGGTGGGGCCACGTGTCACCCCACGTCCCCCCGATATCACCCTGATGCCACCGCGTGTCCCCACATCCCCTGATGTCCCATGTCCCCTGGTGGCCCTGATGGCCCCAGCATCCCTGATGGCCCCAACATCCCCGATGTCCCCTCATCTCCCTGATGTTCCTGATGTTCCCAACATCCCCGATGTCCCCTCATCTCCCTGATGTTCCTGATGTCCCCGATGTCCCCTCATCTCCCTGATGTTCCTGATGGCCCCCTGATGTTACTCACATCCCTGTGTCCCCTGATGTCCCCCATGTCCCTGATGGCCCCAAAGACCCCTGATAGCCCCCACATCCCTGTGTCCCCTGATCTCCTTGATGTCCCCTGATGTCCCCCACATCTCCATGTCCTTAATATCCCTGCTGTCCCCTGATACCCTTGATGTCCCTCATGTCCTTGATGTCCACCTGTCTCCATGAAGCCCCTTGATCTCTTTAATGTCCCCAACATCTCAGATGTCCCCAACATCCCTGATGTCCCCCACATCCCTGTGTCCCCCTGATCTCCTTGATGTCTCTTGATGTCCCCTCATGTCCCTGATGTCCCTTCATGTCCCCTACATACCTGTGTCCCCTGCTGTCCCCTGATACCCTTGATGTCCCTCATGTCCTTGATGTCCACCTGTCTCCATGAAGCCCCTTGATCTCCTTGATGTCCCCAACATCTCAGATGGCCCCAACGTCCCTGATGTCCCCCACATCCCTGTGTCCCCTGATGTCCTTCATGTCCCCACTGGCCCCACCACCCCTCATGGCCACAACGCCCCTAACGTCCCCCGATATCCCTGATGTCCACCACGTCCCTGATATCACCCACATCCCTGTGTCCTCCGATGTCCCTCATGGCCCCTGATGTCCCTCATGTCGCTGATGTCCCCTTAACGTCCCCGCTGTCCCCAGGCGCTGTGCGGGGCGGAGGACCCCGAGGACATCCGGGCGGCCTCGCAGGCGCAGGCGGAGCGGGTGGCGGCGCTGGCCGAGTTCAGCGAGAGCCTCAGCCCCGAGGAGGAGCGGGGTGGCCCTGAGCCTGAGGAGGAACTCTCCAAGGCCGAGCAGGAGATCGCCGCCCTGGTTGAGCAGGTGGGGACCCAGGCGTCGGGGGGCTTGGGGGGGGACCCAGGTCTCCAGGGGCTTGAGGAGAACCTGGGTGGTTGGGGGTCTGGAGGGACCAAGGTCTCCAGGGGTTGAGGAGAACGTGGGTGGATGGGGAGCTGGAAGGACCAAGGTCTGCAGGGGGTTGAGGAGAACCTGGGTGGATGGGGAGCTGGAAGGACCAAGGTCTCCAGGGGTTGAGGAGAACCTGGGTGGTTGGGGTGTGGAGGGACCCAGGTCTCCAGGGGCTTGAGGAGAACCTGGGTGGTTGGGGGTGTGGAAGGACCAAGGTCTGCAGGAGGTTGAGGAGAACCTGGGTGGATGGGGAGCTGGAAGGACCAAGGTCTCCAGGGGTTGAGGAGAACCTGGGTGGATGGGGGTCTGGAAGGACCAAGATCTGCAGGATGTTGAGAAGAACCTGGGTGGTTGGGGGTCTGGAGAGACCAAGGTCTGCAGGGGGTTGAGGAGAACCTGGGTGGATGGGGAGCTGGAAGGACCAAGGTCTGCAGGGGGTTGAGGAGAACCTGGGTGGTTGGGGGTGTGGAAGGACCAAGGTCTGCAGGGGTTGAGGAGAACCTGGGTGGATGGGGAGCTGGAAGGACCAAGGTCTGCAGGGGGTTGAGAAGAACCTGGGTGGATGGGGGTCTGGAGGGACCAAGGTCTGCAGGAGGTTGAGGAGAACCTGGGTGGTTGGGGGTCTGGAGGGACCAAGGTCTCCAGGGGTTGAGGAGAACCTGGGTGGTTGGGGGTCTGGAGGGACCCAGGCGTCCGGGGAGGTTTGGGGCCACCCAGGGGGAGGTTGGGTGGACCCAGGCGTCCGTTGCGGCAGCTGACGCCCATCGAGCGCTACGCCATGAACTTCCTGGAGGCGTCGCTGGAGGACGTCAGCCGCGAGGAGCTGAAGCAGGCGGAGGTGCGTGGACGGGAGCACCCGTGGGTGGGGAGCACCCGTGGGTGGGGGGGGGGCACCCCTCAGGGTCTTGCCATGGGGTAGGGAGCAGCCAGGGTGGGGGGGCTGTGGGGGTCCCAGAGGGTCCCGCCTTGGGGTGGGGCCACCCATAGGGAGTCTCACTGTGGGGCAGGGAGCACCCATAGGTCCCTGGGTAGTGGCGGGGGCACCCATGGGTGCCCCAGTATGGTTTGGGGGGCACCTGCGGGTCCTGCTGTGGGGCAAAGAGCACCCACGAGGTCTCGCTGTGGGGCAGGGGGTACTCGGGGCGGGGTCCGGCCGTGGGTCGGGGGCACCCATGGGTGCTGCCTCCGCAGGAGCAGGTGGAGGCGGCGCGGAAGGACATCGACCAGGCCAAGGGGGGGGGGGCGCTTCCGCCTGCCCCCCAGGAGGAGGAGGAGGAGGAGGCGGCCGCCGCCCCGGGGGGGGACGAAGGCCCGGGGGGACCTCGCCGGCCCCGGCGGGTGCGGGGTCCCCCCCGGCCCCTCCCCGAGCGCCCCGGCACCCGCGCCAGCCGGCGCCTGCGGGCCGCCGGGACGGCCAACCGGGCCCCCCCGGCGTCCCCGCGGGTGACGCCGCCGCCGCCGCCGCGGGCCGCCCCGACGTCGCCGCGGGCCGCCCCGGCGTCCCCCGCACGCCACCCACGTCCCCCGGGAGCGGGACGTCCCCCGGCCTTCCCGGCCCCTCCGGCCGCGGCCACAGCCGCCCCGGTGACATCGCAAGCCAACGCGGTGACGTCGCAAGCGGCCCCGGTGACGTCGCAAGCCAACGCCACGACGTCGCACGCCGCCCCGGCGACGTCGCACGCGACCCTGCTCCTGCCCGCCGCCCCCGTGACGTCGCAAGCAATCCCTGTGTCATCGCAACCGGCCCCGGTGACGTCACAACCACCCCCAGTGATGTCACAAACACCCCCGGTGACATTGCAGCTGGCCCCGGTGACGTCACAATCGCTCCCATTGACGTCGCAACCGGCCCCGGCAGCCACCAAAGCAGCCGCAGTGACGCCGCAACCGCCCCTTGCCCCGTCCCAGGCACCGGTGACGCCCAGCACCCCGCCGCCGCCGCCGTCACACCCGGCGCCGGCGACATCGCACCTGGCACCGGTGACATCGCACCCAGCGCCGGCGCCATCCCAGGTGACTCCCCCGCCTTCCCAGGCGGCGCCGGCGCCACCAGACACAGCGCCGACGACGTCGGCCACGCCGCCGGCGACGTCACCGCCGCCGCCGGCGCCCTCGGAGGCATCGCCGGTGACGCCGGAGGGGCCGGGGGGGACGCCGGCGAGCGGGGCGGGACCGGGCGGGGCCGGGCGGGGCCCCCGCCGCCGCCGCAGCGCTGACGTGGAGATCCGGCAGAGCCGGGGGCCGGGACCGGCGGCCAAGGTGCTGCGGCAGCTGCCGGGGCGGTTGGTGACGGTGCTGGAGACCCCCGTCCCCGGCCGACCCCGGCGCCGCCGCCACGACCCCCCCGGCGCCAGCCCCAGCCCCGGCGCCAGCCCCGGCCCCCCCAAACGCCGCCGGGGCCGCCCCCCCAAGCGCCGGGGGGGACCGCGCCGCCGCCACCACGACCCCCCCAGCAAACGGCGGCGGGGGCGGCCGGCTGGGGGGGGGTCGGTGGCAACGGGGGCCCCCCAGAGCCCCGGCAAGCGGCGGCGGGGGCGGGCCCCTGCCGGGCGTCCCCCGACAGCAGCGCCTCGCCGCCCCGGCCCCCGCAGCACCCGCCGGCACCCCGGGGCCCCCCTCATGGCCCCCCTGGAGCGGGAGCCGGGCCGGCGCCGGCGGCGTTCTCCCCCGCCGTCCTCGGAGGAGGGGGGGAGCGGGGACGAGGGGGGCCGGCGGCGACCCCCGCCAGCGGCGCCGGCGGGCGGGTGGGGGCTTCCCGGCACCGCCGACGGCGGCCTCCGCCCCGGCCCGGCGGGGGCGGCAGCGGCGGCGGCAGCAGCCCCCGGCGCTGCGCGGCACCCCCCGCCGCCAACACCCGCTCGGCCACCGCCGCCCCCACCCCACCTGGGGGTCCCCCAGCGCCCCCCGACACCCCCTCGGCGGCGGTGGCGGCCGTCCGCGGCCGCAAGGCCAAGACGTGACCCGCCCGGCCGCCCCCCTGCGGTCCGAGGGGGCCGGCAAGATGGCCGACCGGGGCCCTACGAAGGGCTGAGTGGGGCGGCGTGGCGGGGGGGGGCGGGGGGCGGGGGCCACAAGATGGCCGGCGGGGTTGGTCCCGGAGGGTCTGGGCGGACGGGCCCAAAATGGCCGACCAGGCGCGCACAAAATGGCCGACCAGGCGCCCACAAAATGGCCGACTGAGCGCGTGCAGAATGGCCGATTTGGTGCCCACAAAATGGCTGACCAAGCACCTACCAAATGGCCGACTGGGCGCCCACAAAATGGCCAACTGGAGCCCCCTCAAAATGGCCGACCAGGCGCAGCTTCCGACTGGGCGGCCCTAAAAAGGCCGACCTGGCCCCGCCCTCAAAATGGCCGATCTGGCGCTTTCGAAGGAGCCCCCTCAAAGTGGCCGACGGGAACCGCCTCAAGATGGCCGACCGAGACGACCCTCCAGAACAGCCAAGCTGGTGGCCCCACAAGATGGCCGACGCGCCCGCTCAAAATGGCCGACTGGAGCCGCTCCAAAATGGCCGCCCGGGTGACCCCGAGATGACCGTCGGTGACCCCAAGATGGCCGACCTGGCCCACGCAAAATGCCCGATGGGGCCCCAAGATGGCCGACCGGAACATCCCAAAATGGCCGCCCAGGTGACCCCAAGATGGCCGACTTGGCAGAGGGATGATGTCAGGGGCGACGACTAGCTTGAACCCTGTGATGTCAGAATGGGCGCTCGTACTTGGTGATGGCTGAGCTGGCGATGTCGGAACCGGCAGCCATCTTGAAGGCAGTGATGTCAGAGGCGGTGGCCATCTTGGTCCAGGTGATGTCACAACCGGCAGCCATCTTCCATGCCGTAATGTCAGAGGCGGTTGCCATCTTGAACCCGGTGATGTCAGAAATGGCAGCCATCTTGAACGCAGTGATGTCAGAACCATGGAGTAGCTGTGTGATGTCAGAGCTGGCAGCCATCTTGAACGCAGTGATGTCGGCAGTGGCCATCTTGAGCAGTGATGTCAGAACCGGCAGCCATCTTGAACCAAGTGATGTCAGAGCCAGCAGCCATCTTGATCCCAGCGGATGTTAGAGCTGCCAGCCATCTTGATCTCAGTGGACGGCAGCGCGGGCGGCCATCTTGACCATGGCAGATGTGGGAACTAGCCGCCATCTTGACTCCAATGGATGTCATAACCAGCGGCCATCTTGAAACGCAGTCAGCGTCGCAGCCAGTGGCCATCTTGACCCCAGCGGACGTGAGACTCGGCGGCCATCTTGACCTCAGTGGATATCAGAGCCGGTGGCCATCTTGACTCTGGCAGACATGGCACCTGGCAGCCATCTTGGCTCCAGCAGACGCCAGCGCTGGCGGCCATCTTGATCCCAGCAGATATAGGACCTGGCGGCCATCTTGACTCCAGCGGACATCCAAGCCAGCGGCCATCTTGACTCCAGCGGACATCGGAGCCGGCGGCCATCCTGACCCTGGCAGGGATGAAACCCGGCGGCCATTCGATTCCGGTGGCCGGTCGGAGCCGGTGGCCATCTTGACTCCAGTGGACATCGGAGCCGGCGGCCATCTTGACCCTGGCAGAGATGAAACCCGGCGGCCATTCGATTCCAGTGGCCGGTCGGAGCCGGTGGCCATCTTGACCCCGGCAGCTACACCCACCCGGCAGCCCCCTCGCCCCACCCGCGGCCATCCCAACCGGCGGCCATCTTGCGGCGGGAGCTGGCGGAGTCGCGGGGCTCCGGGGGGGGACCCCGGGGGGTGCCGGGGGAGGGGGGGCGTTTTTTACCCGTGTACATTGGCGGGGGCCCGACCCCCTGTACAGCCCCATGTAAAATAGGTTCCTTTTGAACACGATCTATGCAAAGGTGCTTTGTGCTGGGCTGGGGGGCCGGAATTTGGGGGGGGGTGGGGGGGTGGCGGGGAAGGTTTTGGGGTGCCGGGGAGATGGGGGGGAT
Source organism: Ciconia boyciana (assembly GCF_034638445.1). Lineage (NCBI taxonomy): Eukaryota > Metazoa > Chordata > Aves > Ciconiiformes > Ciconiidae > Ciconia > Ciconia boyciana. The sequence continues at coordinate 105,540 of NC_132969.1, forward strand.
CATGGGGGGCCCCTCCCACCCCCCAGCGTGGGGCACCGTGTACAGATGGCGGCTGTAAGCTTTCCTGCGGGAGAATGCGATGAATAAAGGGTTGAAAATGGAGAGTTTTGGGGACCCCCTCACACCCACCCCCCCAGGAGATGGGGGTCCCGGGCATCCGGGGTGCCCATGGAGTTGAGGGGAGGGGTTAAGAGCGTATTTATGCAGTTAAGGGGGTCTCTGGGGGGGGGGGTGTCTTAAAATTTGGGGGGGTCCCAGAGGGTTGAGGGGATCCCCAAGGGGTTGGGGGGGGCCCCAAGGGGATCCCTGGGGTGGGGTTCCCGTGGGGTGAAGGGGGTCCCTTGGAGGGGGGGGGGGTGTCATGGGGTTGGGGGAGATCAGAGGAGGTTTGGGGGTGCCATGGGGCTCGGGGGGGTTTCTATGGGGCTGAGGGGATCCCATGGGGCTGGGGGGGGGGGGGCGTCCCTATAGACCTTGGTGTCGGGTCTCCGTGGGGCTGGGGAGAGATGGGGGGCTTCCGTGGGGAGAGGGGGGTCTCTGAGTGGGGCTGTGGGGCTGCAGGGGTCCCTATGGGGCGAAGGGGGTCCCTTGGGGGCCTTATGGGGCTGGGGGGTCCTTTGGGAGTCTTATGGGGCTGATGGGGTCCCTATAGGGCTGGGGGAGCCCTGGAGGTTGGAGGTCCCTATGGGGCGGGGGGGGTCCCCATGGGGTGAAGGGGTCCCTGGGGAGAGAGTTATGGGGTGGGGGGAGGTCAGAGGGGGTTTGGGGTGCCATGGGGCTGGGGGGTCCTTGTGGGGATGAAGAGGCCCCGGGGGGGGGGTGTCCCTGTGGCTCTACGGGGGACTTTGGGGGGGTCCCATGGGGCTGGGGGGATCTTAGGTGGTTTGGGGGTCCCCATGGGGTTAAGGGGGACCCTGGGGGGGGTCCTAGGGGACTTGGGGGACCCTGTGGGGCTGAGGGGGTCCCCATGGGGTCTCTGTGGGGCTGGGGAGCGCCCCGGGGGTCCCCGACCTCTCACGAACCCCTGCGGGGAGCGGGCGCGGCGTCGCCCCTTTAAGAGCGCCCGGCCCCGCCCTCCCCGCCCTCTCTCCTCTCCTGATTGGTCGCCGCGGGGACGGGTGGGGAGGGACCGCCTTCCGCCCCAGCCCCGCGGTTACCACGGCGACGGCGGCGAGGGGGGGCGCGGCTGCGCCTGCGCGGGGCGGGGGCGAGGCCTGCGCCTGCGCGGGGCGGGGTCTGCGCCTGCGCAGTGGCGGGGCCCGGCCCGGGGGCGGTGGCGGCAGCGGCGGCGGGGCGGGGAGGGGGGGGCCAGGCCCCTTCACACCCCCTATAGACCCCTACAGGCCCCTATAGACCCCTGCAGGCCCCTATAGCCCCCTACAGGCCCCCTGTCACCCCCCCCCGTCCCCAGGCAGGGCCATGTCGGGGGCGGGGACGAAGCGGGGGGCCGGCGATGGGGGTGGCGGCCCCCGAGAAGAAACCCCCGCGAGGAGCAGCCCCCACCACCCTCATCGAACCCCTGCGCCTCGGCGGCATCTCCTCCACGGTGGGTGCCCCCGACCTCCGCGGTCCCCCCGACCCCCGGGGACCCCCGAGCTCCTGGACCCCTCCCCCCACGGAACTTCTGGGGTCCCCCTGAACTCCTGGGCCCCTGACCCCCGGGGACCCCCCGAGCTCCTGGACCCCCCCACGGAACCTCCGGGGTCCCCCGAACTCCTGGATCCCCCCGACCCCCGGGGACCCCCTGAGCTCCTGGACACCCCTCCCCCACGGAACTTCTGGGGTCCCCCTGAACTCCTGGGCCCCTGACCCCCGACCCCCGGGTCCCCCCGAGCTCCTGGACCCCCCCACGGAACCTCCGGGGACCCCCTGAGCTCCTGGACCCCCCACGGAACCTCCGGGGACCCCCGAGCTCCTGGACCCCCCCACGGAACCTCCGGGGACCCCCTGAGCTCCTGGACCCCCCCCCCCGACCTCCGGGGTCCCCTGAACTCCTGGTCCCCCCCTGAACCTCCGGGTCCCCCCCAGATCTCTGGGGTCCCCCGAACTTCTGGTCCCCCTGAACCTCTGGGTCCCCCACAGGCCTTTGGGGTCCCCCGAACTCCTGCCCCCCCCCCGAACCTCTGGGGTCCCCCTCGAACTCCTGGACCCCCCCCCAGACCTCTGGGGTCCCCCCCGAACTCCTGCCCCCCAGACCTCTGGGTTCCCCCGAACCTCTGGGTCCCGTGTCCCCCCCCCCGAACTCCTGGGTCCCCCCCAGATGCCTCGGTTCCCTCCTGAACTCTTGGGTCCCCTCTGCCACCGTGAAGCCCTTGAGATGTGGCTCCAAGGTGGGACCAGGGGGAGGTTCCTGGACACCTGGGTCTCCACGGGGAGGTCCAAGGGTGTGGGTCCCCCCCCCGGACGCCTGGGTCCCCCCCCAAATGCCTGGGTGTCCCCCCAAATGCCTGGGTCCCCCCCAAATTCTTGGGTGCTGCTTGCCACCATCAAGCCCTTGAGATGTGGTTCCAAGGTGGGACCAGGGGGAGGTTCCTGGAGACCTGGGTCTCCATGGGGAGGTCCAAGGGTGTGGGTCCCCCCCCAAATGCCTGGGTCCCCCCGGACGCCTGGGTCCCCCCCCAAATGTCTGGGTCCCCCCCAAATTCTTGGGTGCTCTTTGCCACCATCAAGCCCTTGAGATGTGGCTCCAAGGTAGGACCAGGGAGAGGTTCCTGGAGACCTGGGTCTCCACGGGGAGGTCCAAGGGTGCTGGTGCCCGGATGCCTGGGTCCCCCCCGGATGCCTGGGTCCCCCCCCAAATGCCTGGGTCCCCCCCAAATTCTTGGGTGCTCCTTGCCACCATCAAGCCCTTGAGATGTGGCTCCAAGGTGGGACCAGGGGGAGGTTCCTGGAGACCTGGATCTCCACGGGGAGGTCCAAGGGTGTGGGTGCCCGGACGCCTGGGTCCCCCCCCGACGCCTGGGTCCCCCCCCGACGCCTGGGTCCCCCCCCGACGCCTGGGTCCCCCCTGACGCCTGGGTCCCCCCCCCAGGAGGAGATGGACCTGAAGGTGCTGCAGTTCAAGAACAAGAAGTTGGCCGAGCGGCTGGAGCAGCGCCAGGCCTGCGAGGACGAGCTGCGCGAGCGCATCGAGAAGCTGGAGAAACGACAAGCCACCGACGACGCCACCCTCCTGCTGGTCAACCGCTTCTGGGGACAGGTGAGGAACCCACCCCGGCACCCCCAATCGCCCCCCCCCCCCCCAGCACCCCAAAACCTCCCGACGTTACCCCGAACCCGGTCCGGACCCTCCAACCGCCGTGGGGCTGCGGCCGAGTGCCCCAAACGTTAAAAGAGATGAAAGTGGCCCGAAAATGGCTCTGGAGACCCCAAAAATGGGCCTGGAGACCCCAAAAATGGCTCTGGGGGCCCCAAAAATGCGCTTGGGGACCCCCGAAAGCTGTCAGGGGACCCCAAAATTGGCGCCAGCACCCCAAAACTTTGGGAGGTCTTTTAGCGTTTCCGGCTTGGTAGACGTGGATGGAACGCTCAAAAGGATTGAAAGTGCCCCAAAAAACTACTCGGAGACCCCAAAAGTGGCCCTGGGGACCCCAAAAGTGGCCCTGGGGACCCCAAAAATGGGCCTGGGGACCCCAGAAAGCTGTGAGGGGACCCCAAAATTGTCCCCAGTGCTTGAAAAGTTGCCCTGGGGTCCCTTGGGGCTCTTTTCGGGGGGCTCAGTTTGGTAGGCGCGTATGGGCTGTTCGAAAAGGCTGAAAGTGACCCGAAAATGGCCTTGGGGACCCCGAAAATGGCCTTGGGGACCCCGAAAATGGCCTTGGGGACCCCAAAAAGCTGTCAGGAGACCCCAAAATTGGTCTTGGTGTCCCAGAGATTATTTGGGGCTCTTCTGGGTTGTTTTGGTTTGGTAGATATGGATGGAGTGGTTAAAAGAGGTTTTGGGGACCCCCAAAATGGGTCTGAGGACCCCCAGAATAGACCCTGGGGCCCCCAAAATGGTCCGGCGGGGGCAAAAATTATGAGGGGACCCCAAAATTGGTGTTAGTGCCCTAAAAATCATCTAGGGTGCTTTGGGGTGCTTTGGAAGGTTCCAGGTTGTTAGCCATGGATGGAGGGTTCAAAATGGCGGAGAGCGGCCCAAAAATGGTTTTGGGGACCCCAAAAATGGGTCTGGGGACCCTAGAAAGCTGTGAGGGGACCCCAAAATTGGTTTAAGCACCCCAAAAGTTGCCTGAGGTATTTTAGGGGCTCTTTTTGGGGGTGGGGTTCGGTTTGGTAGAGCTGGACGGAGTGTTCAAAAAGGCTGAAAGGGCCCCAGAAATGGCCCTGGGGACCCCAAAACCACCCTGCCCCTCTCCAAGCGCCCTGGGGTCCCCCCAGACCTCTCAGGGCACCCCCAAATCTCCCCCGCCCCCCAAACGTCCCTGAGGCCCCCCTAAGCTGGGCCGGGATTTGGGGGTGTCCTGACCCTCCGCATCCCCCAAGCCCCCTGGGGTCCCCCCAAACCTTTCGGGGGCCCCCCCAAATCCCCCCGAGGGCCCCCCATGACCCCTCCCCGGGATTTGGGGGTGCCCTGACCCCCCAATCGTGTCCGTGTCCCCCCCCCCCCCAGCTGGACGCGGAGGTGCAGGCGCTGCTGCGGCGCCATGAGGGGAGGGGGGCACCCCTGCCCCCCGGGGATCCCCTGAACCCCGACCTGAGGGGCCTGAGCCCCCCTCTCGGCCCCCTCGGTGAGGCCGAGGGTCCCGACAGAAGGGGTGAGTGGGGCTGTGGGGAGCAATCGGGGGGGTCCTGGGGTGATTTGGGGGCTGTTGGGGGACCTAGGGGGCAATTTGGGGCCTTTTAGGGGCTGGGGGTGATTGTGGGGTCTTGGGGGCATTTAAGGTTCCGAGGAGCAATTATGGGGTGTTGGCAGTTTGGGGGGCTTTGGGGGTTAATTTGGGGGGTTATGGGGGGCCTGAGACTTAATTGGAGGCCATGGGGGCGAGTAAGGGTGCTAGGAGGCAATTTAGGGGTGCTGGGGACAGTTTGGGGGTTCTCGGGGTCACAAGGCGCAATTAGGGTTCCTAGAGAGCAATTTGAGGGGTGCGGGCGGCAGTTTGGGGGTCATAGGGCGCAATTTGGGGGGCGGGGGGGTCCTGGGGGTCTTTGGGGGTTGTGGGGGCTCTGGGGTGTTCTGGGGGGTCCTGGAGTCAATTAAGATTTCTATGGGGTAATTGAGGGGTGCTGGGGGCAGTTGGGGGGTCCTGGGGGCAATTGGGGTCCCTAGAGCAATTGAGGGGTGCTGGGAGCATTTTGGGGGGGTCCTGGGGGCAATTAGTGTCCCTAGAGCAATTGAGGGGTGCTGGGGGCAGTTTGGGGGTCCTAGGGGGCTCATGGGGGCAATTAGGGTCCTTAGAGTAATTTAGGGGTGGGGGAGCAGTTTGGGGGGTCCTGGGGGCAATTAGTGTCTCTAGAGCAATTGGGGGTGCTGGGAGCAGTTTGGGGGGGGGTCCTGAGGGGCTCGTGGGGGCAATTGGGGTCCCTAGAGCAATTGGGGGGTGCTGGGAGCAGTTTGGGGGTCCCGGGGGTCTCTTGGGGCTGCGGGGGCGGTTTTGGGAGGACAGGGAGGTCCTGAGGAGCATTTTGGGGTGCTGGGGGGGAGGCACTTTGGGTTCCAGGGGGCAATTTAAGGGTGCTGGGGGGAAGTTTAAGGGTGCTGGGGGCGGCAATTGGGGGTGTTGGGGGCAATTGGGGGTGTTGGGGGAAATTGGGGGTGTTGGGGGCAATTGGGGTGTTGGGGGTGCAATTGGGGTTTTGGGGGAAATTGGGGAGGCTGGGGGCACCCATGGGTGCTGGGGGGGGGAGGTGAGGTGATGATGCGGTCTCACCCTCTTCCCCCCCTCCCCAAAACAGAGCCCTGGGGGCCCCGGCGCCCCTCCCCCTCCCCAAGTGCCCCCCAGGAGGAGTCGGGGGGCGTCTGGGGGGGCCGGCGGCCGCTTTCGTGGCGGCGCTGAGCCGCAGCGGCCCCGAGGAGGGGGAGCTGCGCCTGCGCCCCCGCCTCGCCTTCGCCCCCGCCGCCGTCGCCCGCCTGGTGGAGGGGCTGGCCGGGGCCCACCGCCGCGCCCAGGAGCTGGGGGCCCGCCTGGCCGCCCGCCGTGAGTTTGGGGGGGCGCGGGGGGGGGTCCCCCCGGGTGCTTGGGGGCTTTGCCTTGGGGCCCTTGGGTGCCTGGGTCTCTGTTTTGGGGTCTCCGGCTGCCTGGGTCCTTATTTGGGGGCACCCAAATACTTGGATCTCTTTTTGGGGGCACCCAGATGCCTGGGTCTGGATTTTGGGGGGCACCCAGATGCCCAGGTCCCTGTTTTGGGGGCCCTTTGGGTGCCTGGGTCCCTTTTTGGGGGCCACCCAGATGCCTAGGTCCCCATTTTGGGGTCTCCGGCTGCCTGGGTCCTTATTTGGGGGCATCCAAATACTTGGATCCCTTTTTGGGGCCCCCCAGACATCTGGGTCCGAATTTTGGGGGGCACCCAGATGCCCAGGTCCCTGTTTTGGGGGCCCTTTGGGTGCCTGGGTCCCTGTTTTGGGGGCCCTTTGGGTGCCTGGGTCCCTTTTTGGGGGCCACCCAGATGCCTAGGTCCCCATTTTAGGGTCTCCGGCTGCCTGGGTCCTTATTTGGGGGCACCCAAATACTTGGATCTCTTTTGGGGGGCACCCCAGATGCCTGGGTCTGGATTTTGGGGGGCACCCCGCTGCCTGGGTCCCCATTTTGGGGTCTCCCAGATGCCTGGGTCTGGATTTTGGGGGGCACCCCGCTGCCTGGGTCCCCATTTTGGGGTCTCCCAGATGCCTGGGTCTGGATTTTGGGGGGCACCCCGCTGCCTGGGTCCCCATTTTGGGGTCTCCCAGATGCCTGGGTCTGGATTTTGGGGGGCACCCCGCTGCCTGGGTCCCCATTTTGGGGTCTCCCAGATGCTTGGCTCCCTTTTTGAGGAGCACCCAAATGCCTGGGTCCCCGTTTTGGGGTCTCCCCGATGCCTGGGTCCTTATTTGGGGGCACCCCAGATGCCTGGGTCCCCGTTTTGGGGGTTCCCCAGATGCCTGGGTCCCTGTGGGGTGGGTGGGTGCTGCGGGGGTCCCGGGGGGTCAGTGGGTGCTGGGGGAGGCGGGGGGGGATCCCCAGGGGTCCCGGACGCCTGGGTCCCTTGGTTGGGTGGGTGCTGAGAGGGTCTGCGGGTGGGGTGGGGGTCCTGGGGGGAGGGGGGTCAGTGGGTGCTGGGGGGTCCCGGAGGGGTCGGGGTGCCCGTCCCCCCCGCGGTCCCCGGACACCTGCGTGCCACAGCGGAGCTGGCGGAGCCGGGGCGGGCGCTGCTGCGGGAGCTGCTGCGGGAGCACCGGCGGCTGCAGGACCTCACCCTGCAGCTGCAGGAGAAGCACCACCGCGTCTCCTTGGAGGTACTGGGGGGCACTGGGAGGAACTGGGAGGGGATGAGGGAGGGCTGGGAGGCACTGGGAGGGGATTAGGGAGCACTGGGAGGGGAGCAGAGGGGACTGTGGGCACTGGGAGGGGATTAGGGAGCACTGGGAGGCACTGGGAAGGGATTAGGGGACACTGGGGAGGCATTAGGGGACATTGGGAGGGGACTGGGAGGCACTGGGAGGGGAATAGAGGGAACTGGGAGGCACTGGGAAGGCTTGAGGGGACACTGGGAGGGGATGGGAGGGGATTAGGGAGCACTGGGAGGGGATTAGGGGGCACTGGGGAGGCATTAGGGGACAGTGGGAGGAGATGGGAGGGGATTAGGGAGCACTGGGAGGCACTGGGAGGGGATTAGGGAGCACTGGGAGGGGAGCAGAGGGAACTGGGAGGGGACTGGGGGCACTGGGAGGGGATTAGGGAGCACTGGGAGGCACTGGGAGGGGAACAGAGGGAACTGGGAGGGGATTAGGGAGCACTGGGAGGCACTGGGGAGGCATTAGGGGGCACTGGGGAGGCATTAGGGGACACTGGGAGGGGACTGGGAGGCACTGGGAGGGGAATAGAGGGAACTGGGAGGGAACTGGGGGCACTGGGGATGCTTTAGGGGAGACTGAGAGGAGATTAGAGGGAATTAGGGGACACTGGGAGGGTATTGGGAGGGAACTGGGGGCACTGGGAAGGCGTTAGGGGAGACTGGGAGGGGACTGGGAGGCACTGGGAGGGGATTAGGGGAGACTGGGAGGGGATTAGAGGGGACTGGGAGGCACTGGGAGAGGCCATGGGGGCATTGGAAAGGGAGTGGGAGGCACTGGGAGGTACTGGGAAGGGATTAAGGGGGTACTGGGAGGCACTGGGAGGGGATTAGAGGGAACTGGGGGCACTGGGGAGGCTTTAGGGGACACTGGGAGGGGATTAGAGGGTATTTGGGGGCACTGGGAGGGAACTGGGGGCACTGGGAAGGCGTTAGGGGAGACTGGGAGGGGATTAGAGGGGACTGGGAGGTACTGGGAGAGGCCATGGGGGCATTGGAAAGGGAGTGGGAGGCACTGGGAGGTACTGGGAAGGGATTAGGGGGGTGCTGGGAGGGGATTAGAGGAGACTGGGAGGGGAGTAGTGAGGACTGGGAGGAACTGGGAGTGCAGTAGGGAGCACTGGGAGACACTGGGAGGGGATGAGGGGGCACTGGGATTGGTATTAGGAGGTGACTGGGGGGACTGGGCGGTCATTAATGGGCACTGGGAGGCACTAGGAAGGGAGTGGGATGCACTGGGAGGGGACTGGGAGCACTGGGAGGCACTGGAAGGGGGTGGGGGTGTCCCCACGATGTCCCTGCGGTGCCCTTGTGTCCCCAGTGGTAGGTGACGTGGTTGAGGTGCCCATGGGGTGACGTCAGCGTCGCCATGGGGTGACACGGTTGAAGTCCCCGTGTGGTGACGTGGTTGATGTCCCCATGGCGTGACATGGCCATCATCTCCATGGGGTTCCATGGCTGAGGTCCCCATGGGGTGACACGGCCAAGGTCCCCACTGGGGTGACGTGGTTGATGTCCCCATGGCGTGACATGGCCATCATCTCCATGGCGTTCCATGGCTGAGGTCCCCACTGGGGTGACGTGGTTGATGTCCCCATGGCGTGACATGGCCATCATCTCCATGGGGTTTCATGGCTGAGGTCCCCATGGGGTGACACGGCCAAGGTCCCCACTGGGGTGACGTGGTTGATGTCCCCATGGCGTGACATGGCCATCATCTCCATGGGGTTCCATGGCGGAGGTCCCCATGGGGTGACACTGCCAAGGTCCCCACTGGGGTGACGTGATTGATGTCCCCATGGCGTGACATGGCCATCATCTCCATGGGGTTCCATGGCTGAGGTCCCCATTGGGGTGACGTGGTTGATGTCCCCATGGTGTGACATGGCCATCATCTCCATGGGGTTTCATGGCTGAGGTCCCCATGGGGTGACGTGGTTGATGTCCCCATGGTGTGACATGGCCATCATCTCCATGGGGTTCCATGGCTGAGGTCCCCATGGGGTGACATGGTTGATGTCCCCTTGGGGTGACGCAGCTGTCATCTCCATGAGGTTCCATGGTTGAGGTCCCCACGGGGTGACATGTCCATAGATGAGGTCTCCATGGCGTGACATCATCATCATCTCCATGGGGTTCCATGGCTGAGGTCCCCGTGGAGTGACGTGGCTCATTTCCCCATGGGGTGGCACCACCAAGGTCCCCATTGGGTGACATGACCATCATCTCCATGGGGTGCCGTGGTTGATGTCCCCATCAGATGAGGTGGCCGAGGTCCTCGGGAGGGTCCCATGGTCGAGGTCCCCATGGGGTGACATAACTGAGGTCCCCGCAGGGTGCTGTGGGTGTCCCCGAGGGGGTACCGCAGGTGTCCCCATGGTGTCCCCGTGTCCCCCCGGCAGCTGGCGGAGCTGCAGGACAAGGCCACCTCGGCGGAGACCAAGGTGCTGGAGATGGGGACGACGGTGGAGGGGCTGCAGTGGGACAGCGCCAAGCTGCGCAAGCGCGAGGGACGCCTCGATCGCCACCTCGCCGAGGCCCTCGAGCAGGTGACCCCCGCGTCCCCCAGCGGTGGCCCCCACGTCCCCGGCGGTGGCCGTCATGTCCCCAACGTCCCCCAACCTGCTGAGGGGCCCCAGCACTCCCTGAGGGCCACCACCCTTGGTCTCTGGCACTTGGGGTCCCCTCAAGTCATTTGGGTGTCACTTGGGGTCCCCCTCTGTCACTTGCGTGTCACTTGAGGTCCTCCCATGTCACTTGGGATCGCCCTGTGTCACTTGGGGTCCTTCCATGTCACTTGGGGTCCTTCCATGTCACTTGGGGTTCTCCTTTGTCACTTGAGGTCCTCCCATGTCACTTGGGATCGCCCTGTGTCACTTGGGGTCCTTCCATGTCACTTGGGGTTCTCCTTTGTCACTTGAGGTCCTCCCATGTCACTTGGGATCGCCCTGTGTCACTTGGGGTCCTTCCATGTCACTTGGGGTTCTCCTTTGCCACTTGAGGTCCTCCCATGTCACTTGGGATCGCCCTGTGTCACTTGGGGTCCTTCCATGTCACTTGGGGTTCTCCTTTGTCACTTGAGGTCCTCCCATGTCACTTGGGATCGCCCTGTGTCACTTGGGGTCCTTCCATGTCACTTGGGGTTCTCCTTTGTCACTTGAGGTACCCCCATGTCCCTTGGGTTCATTTAATGTCACTTTAGGGTTCTCCTGTGTCACTTCAGGGTCACCCCCTGTCACTTGGGGTCCCTTTATGTCACTTGGGGTCCCCCTGTGTCATTTGAGGGCCCCCCATGTCACTCGGGTCCCCCTGTGTCCCTTGGGTCATGGCATGGCACTTGGGGTCACCCCTTTGTCACTTGGCATCGTTCCGCGTCACCTGGAGTCACCTCATGGCGCTTGCAGTCACCGTGTGTCACCTGGGGTCACCCCGCATCACTGGTTGTCCCTGATATCCCCGGGGTGTCCCCACTGTCCCCAGTGTCCCTGATGTCCCCTGGGTGCCCCTGATGTCCCCTGGGTTGTCCCCAAGATGCCGCAAATGTCCCTGGGGTGCCCCCAACATCCCCAGGGTGTCACCGCTGTCCCCAGGCTGTCCCCAGTGCCCCTTATGTCCCTGAGATGTCCCCGACGTCCCTGGGGTGCCTCCAACGTCTCTGGTGTCCCCCGGGTGTCCCAGCTGTTCCCGGTGTCCCTGATGTCCCCTGGGTGTTCCCAATATCCTTGGGGCGTCCTCAACGTCCCTGAGGTGTCCCTGGTGTCCCCAGCATGCTCAGGGTGCCCCCAAATGTCCCCAGAGTGTCCCCAAATGTCCCCAGTGACCCCAGGGTGTCCCCAGTGTCACTGGTGTCCCCAGGGTGTCCCGGGTGTCCCCAGTATCCCTGGTGTCCCCGGGGTGCCCTTGATGTCCCCGGGGTGTCCCCGGTGTCCCCAACGTCCCCATGTCCCCAGCTGACCTCGGGCTCCTACGGCTCCGGCAGCTCCGGGGGATTCCAGGGGGGACAGATCACCCTCAGCATGCAGAAGGTATTGGGGGGCCCTGGGGGGTGGGCGTCCCTAGGGGGCTTTGGAGGTCACTTGGGGGTTGGGGTCCCTTGGGGAAGTTGGGGGACCCTGGGAGGGTCCTGGGGGATCTGGGGGACTCAAGGGGGTGTTTGGGGGGGCTTAGGGGAGCCTGGGAGGGGTCTGGGGGTCCCTAGGAGGTGTTGGGGGACCCTTGGGGGAGACCTGAGGAGGTTTGGGGGACCTTGGGGGATCTGTGGGACTCAAGGGGGACCCTGGGGGCATTTGGGGGTCCCTGGGGGAATTTGGGGGACTCAAGGGGGTCCCTGAGGGGAGTTTGGGGGTCCCTGGGGGATTTGGGGGACTCGAGGGGGTCCCTGAGGGGAGTTTGGGGTCCCTGGGGGATTTGGGGGACTCGAGGGGGTCCCTGAGGCGAGTTTGGGGGTCCCTGGGGGATTTGGGGGACTCGAGGGGGTCCCTGGGGGATTTGGGGGACTCGAGGGGGACCCTGAAGGGGGCTGGGGAAGCTTGGGGGGCACAGGGAGAGGTTGGGGGATCCTGAGAGGATCTGGGGGTCCTGGGAGAGTTTGGGGGGTCCTGAGGGGCTTTGGGGGACCTTGGGGAGGTCCTGGGGTCCCTTGGGCAAGTTTGGGGGTGCTTGGGGGGGGTCTGAGGGCGTCGGTGTTTTTGGGGTGACCCCCGCATTTTAGGGGGGACCCCCCAGTTTGAGATACTGAACGCAGACCTGGGGGGCTTGGGATGGGTTTCGGGGGGTCCGGGGGGTTGGAGATGTCGGGGGGTCCGAGGGGGTCTGGGTTTTGGGGTGACCCCAGGATTTTGGGGGCCCCCCCCAGTTTGAGATGCTGAACGCGGAGCTGGAGGGGAACCAGGAGCTGGCCAACAGCCGGATGGCGGAGCTGGAGAAGCTGCAGCAGGAGCTCCAGCAGGCCGTGCGCGGCCACGAGCGCCTCAAGGTGACACGGGGACGTTGGGGACATCGGGGGCACTGGGGGCGTCAGGGACATGGGGGGCGTGGGGGATGTGGGTGACGCGAGGGACTTGGAGGATGTCAGGGATATCGGGGACAGCGGGGGCACGGGGGATGAAGGGGACGTCAGGGACGTGGGGGATGTGAGGCACATGGGGGACATCAGGGACGTTGGGGACATGAGTGATGAGAGGGACACGGGGGACAGCAGAGACATTGGGGACAGCAGAGACATTGGGGACATGAGTGATGTGAGGTGCAGTAGGGACATGGGGACATTGGGGATGTGGGTGACACGAGGGACTTGGAGGATGTTGGGGACATTGGGGACAGGAGGGACACGGGGGATGAAGGGGACATCAGGGACACTGGGGACATGGATGATGAGAGGGACACGGGGACATCAGGAACATAGGGGACAGCAGAGACATTGGGGACATAGGTGATGTAGGGGACATTGGGGACATCAGGGACATTGGGGACGTGGGAGGCATCGGGGATGTAGGAGGCAGCAGGGACATGGGGGACATCAGGGGCGTGGGGCACACGGGGGACGTCAGCAACATGAGGGACATTGGAGACAGCAGGAACACGGGGGACGGCAGGGACATGGTGGGGGACCCTGAGGGACATGGAGGGGACGCTGTGGCGACACCGGGAACATTTGATGACAGGAGGGTGACACCGATGACACGGCGCAGCCGTAGAGGCACAAAAAGGGGACATTTGGGGACCCAGGAGGACCCAGTGAGGACATCTGGGAACTCCAGGGGATGATGGGGGGGGGGAGGAGGGAGGACACGGACACGACACACGATGACATTGGGGACGCTGGGTGACACGGCTGGGGACGGTCCCCGCAGGTGGCCCTGCGCTCGCTGCCGGAGGAGGCGGTGAAGGAGACGCTGGAGTACAAGGTGCTGCAGTCCCAGTTCTCCCTCCTCTACCACGAGAGCCTCCAGGTGAAGACGCAACTGGACGAGGCCCGCGCTCTCCTCCTGGCCACCAAGAACAGCCACCTGCGCCACATCGAGCACATGGAGGTGAGGGGACGCGTCCCCGAGGTGGCCTTGGCCGTCACCGAGGCTCCTGAGGGTTCCCTCGGGTGTCCTGTTGGACCTGGGGGTTGTGGGATGTCATGGCGTCCAACTGTTGGCCATCCAAGATGGCCGTCTTCATCATGGTGAGAACATGGAGGTGGGTCTTGGTGTCACCAAGGTGTCCTCAAGGGTCCTTGGAGCTCCCTGGGGTGTCCCATTGGTCCTGGGGGTCATGGGACATCAAGGCATCCAACTGTTGGCCATCCAAGATGGCCACCTCCATCACATTGAGAATGTGGAGGTGGATCATGGTGTCCCCAAGTGTCCTCAAGGGACCTTGGAGCTCCCCAGGGTGTCCCGTTGGTCCTGGGGTCATGGGATGTCAAGGTGTCCCAACTGTTGGCCATCCAAGATGGCCACCTCCATCATGTTGAGAACGTGGGGGTGGGACTTGGTGTCACCAAGGTGTCCCCAAGGCTCCGCAGGGCTCCCTGGGATGTTCCGTTCATCCTGGGGGTCATGGGACATCAAGGCATCCAACTGTTGGCCATCCAAGATGGCCACCTCCATCACATTGAGAATGTGGAGGTGGATCATGGTGTCCCCAAGTGTCCTCAAGGGACCTTGGAGCTCCCCAGGGTGTCCCGTTGGTCCTGGGGTCATGGGATGTCAAGGTGTCCCAACTGTTGGCCATCCAAGATGGCCACCTCCATCATGTTGAGAACGTGGGGGTGGGACTTGGTGTCACCAAGGTGTCCCCAAGGCTCCGCAGGGCTCCCTGGGATGTTCCGTTCATCCTGGGGGTCATGGGACATCAAGGCATCCAACTGTTGGCCATCCAAGATGGCCACCTCCATCACATTGAGAATGTGGAGGTGGATCATGGTGTCCCCAAGTGTCCTCAAAGGGTCCTTGAGGCTCGCCAGGGTGTCCCGTTGGTCCTGGGGGTCATGGGACGTCATGGCGTCCAACTGTTGGCTGTCCAAGATGGCCACCTCCATCATCTTGAGAACGTGGAGATGGGCCTTGGTGTCCCCAAGGTGTCCCCAAGGCTCCTCAGGGCATCCCGTAGGTTCTGGACGTCATGGGATATCATGGTCCTACTGCTGGCCATCCAAGATGGCCACCTCCATCATGTTGAGAACGTGGGGGTGGGACTTGGTGTCACCAAGGTGTCCCCAAGGCTCCTTGGGGCTCCCCAGGGTGACCCATTTCTCCTGGGGGTCACGGGACACCATGGTGTCCAACTGTTGGCCGTCCAAGATGGCCACCTCCATCATCTTGAGAACGTGGAGGTGGGACTTGGTGTCCCCAAGGTGTCCCCAAGTGTCCTCAAAGGGTCCTTGAGGCTCGCCAGGGTGTCCCGTTGGTCCTGGGGGTCATGGGACGTCATGGCGTCCAACTGTTGGCTGTCCAAGATGGCCACCTCCATCATGTTGAGAACGTGGGGGTGGGTCTTGGTGTCACCAAGGTGTCCCCAAGGCTCCTTGGGGCTCCCCAGGGTGACCCATTTCTCCTGGGGGTCACGGGACACCATGGTGTCCAACTGTTGGCCATCCAAGATGGCCGTCACGATGGTATTGAGAACATGGAGGTGGATCATGGTGTCCCCAAGGTGTCCCCAAGTGTTCTTGGAGCTCCCTGGGGCCTCAAGTAGGTCCTGGAGGGCCATGGGGTGTCATGGCGTCCGGCTCATGGCCACCCAAGATGGCCACCTCGGTGACACTGACGTGTCTGTGTGTCTGTCCCCGTGTCCCCCCCCCATGTCCTTGGTGTCCCCATGGCCTCTGTATCCCCCGTGCCCCTCCTGTCCCTCCTGTCCCCGTGCGTTACCTGTCCTGTGTCCCCTGTGTCCTCCATGTTGCCATGTCCACGTCCTCCACGTCCTTCATGTCCCCGTGTCCCCCACGTCCCCCACGTCCCCCACGTCCCCCACGTCCCCCACGTTCTCCACGTCCTCCCCGTCCCCTGTCCCCCACGTGTCCCCTATCTCCCTGTGTCCTCGTGTCTCCGATGTCCCCTGTCTCCTCCATGTTGTCATGTCCACGTCCCCCACGTCCTTCATGTCCCCATGTCCCCCACGTCCTCCATGTCCCCCACGTTCTCCACGTTCTCCACGTCCCCTGTCCCCCACATGTCCCCTATCTCCCTGTGTCCTTGTGTCTCCGATGTCCCCTGTCTCCTCCATGTTGTCATGTCCACGTCCCCCATGTCCTCCATGTCCCCCACGTCCCCCACGTTCTCCACGTCCTCCACGTCCCCTGTCCCCCACGTGTCCCCTATCTCCCTGTGTCCTCGTGTCTCCGATGTCCCCTATCTCCTCCATGTTGTCATGTCCACCTCCTCCACGTCCTCCGTGTCCTTCATGTCGCCCCGTGTCCCCCACATCCTCCATGTCCCTGTGTCCTCGTGTCTCCGATGTCCCCTATCTCCCTCGTGTTCTCCATGTCCCCGATGTCCCTCATGTTCTCCGTGTCCCCATGTTCTGTCCCCTATCTCCTCCATGTCCCCCATCTCCCTCATGTTCTCCATGTCCCCTTTGTCCTCGTGTCCCCTATGTTCTCCATGTCCCCTATCTCCCCCGTGTCCTGCATGTCCCCATGTCCCCTATGTTCTTCATGTCCCCATGTTCTCCATGTCCTCCGTGTCCCTCATGTCCTCCATGTCCCTCATGTCCTCCATGTCCCCATGTCCTCCATGTCCCCCGTGTCCCTATGTTCTCCATGTCCCTGTGTCCCCGTGTCCCCCGTGTCCCCCATCTCCCTCCTGTCCCCCGTGTCCCTATGTTCTCCATATCCCTGTGTCCCCATGTCCCCATGTTCCCCGTCCCCCACATCCTCCATGTCCCCATGTTCTCCATGTCCCCATGTTCTCTGTTCCCCACATCCCCCATGTCCCCCGTGTCCTCCATGTCCCCCATCTCCCTCCTGTCCCCTGTGTCCCCATGTCCCCCATCTCCCTCATCTCCCCGGTCTCCTCCATGTCCCCCGTGTCCCCCATGTCCCTCATGTCCCCATGTTCCCCGTCCCCCACATCCTCCATGTCCCTGTGTCCCCATGTCCTCCATGTCTTCCATGTTCTCCATGTCCCCATGTTCTCTGTTCCCCACATCCTCCATGTTCTCCATGTCCCCCATGTCCCCCGTGTCCTCCATGTCCCCCATGTCCCCCGTGTCCCCCATCTCCCTCCTGTCCCCCGTGTCCCTATGTTCTCCATGTCCCTGTGTCCCCGTGTCCCCCGTCACCCACATCCTCCATGTCCCTGTGTCCTCCATGTCTTCCATGTTCTCTGTTCCCCACATCCTCCATGTCCCCCGTGTCCTCCATGTCCCCCGTGTCCTCCATGTCCCCGTGTCCTCCATGTCCCCCATCTCCCTCATGTCCCCCGTGTCCTCCATGTCCCCCGTGTCCTCCATGTCCCCCGTGTCCTCCATGTCCCCCGTGTCCCTGTGTCCCCCATCTCCCTCATGTCCTCCATGTCTCCTATCTTCCTCATCTCCCTCCTGTCCCCATGTCCCTATGTTCTCCATATCCCTGTGTCCCCGTGTCCCCCGTCCCCCACATCCTCCATGTCCCTGTGTCCTCCATGTCTTCCATGTTCTCTGTTCCCCACATCCTCCATGTCCCCCGTGTCCCCGTGTCCTCCATGTCCCCCATCTCCCTCATGTTCCCTGTGTCCCCCACATCCCCCATGTTCTCCATGTCCCCCGTGTCCCTGTGTCCCCCATCTCCCTCATGTCCTCCATGTCCCCCATCTCCCTCCTGTCCCCCGTGTCCCTATGTTCTCCATGTCCCTGTGTCCCCATGTCCCCCATGTCCCCATGTTCCCCGTCCCCCACATCCTCCATGTCCCTGTGTCCCCATGTCCTTCATGTCCTCCATGTCTTCCATGTTCTCCATGTCCCCATGTTCTCTGTTCCCCACATCCTCCATGTTCTCCATGTCCCCCATCTCCCTCATGTTCCCTGTGTCCCCCATGTCCTCCATGTCCCCCGTCTCCCTCATGTCCTCCACGTCCCCCGTGTGCCCCGTGTCCCTCATGTCCTCCATGTCTCCCATCTTCCTCATCTCCATCCTGTCCCTGTGTCCCTCTGTTCTCCATGTCCCTGTGTCCCCATGTCCCCCGTCCCCCACATCCTCCATGTCCCTGTGTCCCCATGTCCTCCATGTCTTCCATGTTCTCCATGTCCCCATGTTCTCTGTTCCCCACATCCCCCATGTCCCCCGTGTCCTCCATGTCCCCCGTCTCCCCCGTGTCCCCCCCGGGGCAGAGTGACGAGCTGGGGGTGCAGAAGCGCCTGCGGACGGAGGTGATCCAGCTGGAGGACACGCTGGCCCAGGTGCGCAAGGAGTACGAGATGCTGCGCATCGAGTTCGAGCAGAACCTGGCGGCCAACGAGCAGGCGGGTGAGACCCACGGCGCCACCCGCGGCGCCACCCGCGGCCTCCCTGGAGGACCCGCCAGGGCGCGGGGCCGTAGAGCGGGGGAGAGAGGGGCCGCGGAGAGGCGGGCTGGGCTGGGGATGCTCTGGGAGGGTCCTTCTGGGGCTCTCTGGTGGGTTGGGCGCTCTAGGGTGGTCCTCCTAGACGTCTATGGTGGGTTGGGGTGGTCCTCCTAGATGTCTATGGTGGGTTGGGCGCTCTAGGGTGGTCCTCCTAGATGTCTATGGTGGGTTGGGCGCTCTAGGGTGGTCCTCCTAGATGTCTATGGTGGGTTGGGCGCTCTAGGGTGGTCCTCCTAGATCTCTATGGTGGGTTGGGATGGTCCTCCTAGATGTCTATGGTGGGTTGGGCACTCTATGATGGTCCTCCTAGACGTCTATGGTGGGTTGGGTGCTCTAGGGTGGTCCTCCTAGATGTCTATGGTGGATTGGGCGCTCTAGGGTGGTCCTCCTAGACGTCTATGGTGGGTTGGGCACTCTATGATGGTCCTCCTAGATGTCTATGGTGGGTTGGGCGCTCTAGGGTGGTCCTCCTAGATCTCTATGGTGGGTTGGGATGGTCCTCCTAGATGTCTATGGTGGGTTGGGCACTCTATGATGGTCCTCCTAGACGTCTATGGTGGGTTGGGTGCTCTAGGGTGGTCCTCCTAGATGTCTATGGTGGATTGGGCGCTCTAGGGTGGTCCTCCTAGACGTCTATGGTGGGTTGGGCACTCTATGATGGTCCTCCTAGATGTCTATGGTGGGTTGGGCGCTCTAGGGTGGTCCTCCTAGATCTCTATGGTGGGTTGGGATGGTCCTCCTAGATGTCTATGGTGGGTTGGGCACTCTATGATGGTCCTCCTAGACGTCTATGGTGGGTTGGGTGCTCTAGGGTGGTCCTCCTAGATGTCTATGGTGGATTGGGCGCTCTAGGGTGGTCCTCCCAGACGTCTATGGTGGGTTGGGCACTCTATGATGGTCCTCCTAGATGTCTATGGTGGGTTGGGCGCTCTAGGGTGGTCCTCCTAGATCTCTATGGTGGGTTGGGATGGTCCTCCTAGATGTCTATGGTGGGTTGGGCACTCTATGATGGTCCTCCTAGACGTCTATGGTGGGTTGGGTGCTCTAGGGTGGTCCTCCTAGATGTCTATGGTGGATTGGGCGCTCTAGGGTGGTCCTCCTAGACGTCTATGGTGGGTTGGGCACTCTATGATGGTCCTCCTAGATGTCTATGGTGGGTTGGGCGCTCTAGGGTGGTCCTCCTAGATCTCTATGGTGGGTTGGGATGGTCCTCCTAGATGTCTATGGTGGGTTGGGCACTCTATGATGGTCCTCCTAGACGTCTATGGTGGGTTGGGTGCTCTAGGGTGGTCCTCCTAGATGTCTATGGTGGATTGGGCGCTCTAGGGTGGTCCTCCTAGACGTCTATGGTGGGTTGGGCACTCTATGATGGTCCTCCTAGATGTCTATGGTGGGTTGGGCGCTCTAGGGTGGTCCTCCTAGATCTCTATGGTGGGTTGGGATGGTCCTCCTAGATGTCTATGGTGGGTTGGGCACTCTATGATGGTCCTCCTAGACGTCTATGGTGGGTTGGGTGCTCTAGGGTGGTCCTCCTAGATGTCTATGGTGGATTGGGCGCTCTAGGGTGGTCCTCCTAGACGTCTATGGTGGGTTGGGCACTCTATGATGGTCCTCCTAGATGTCTATGGTGGGTTGGGCGCTCTAGGGTGGTCCTCCTAGATCTCTATGGTGGGTTGGGATGGTCCTCCTAGATGTCTGTGACGGGTTGGGCGCTCTAGGGTGGTCCTCCTAGATCTCTATGGTGGGTTGGGCGCTCTGGGTTGGTCTCCAAGATCTCTCTGGGGGGTTGGTGGGTCTGGGGCTGCTCTAGGATGCTCCTCCCACTCCTCTATGGTCCCCTCCCGCACCCCACCTCTACGGTCACAGCACCATAGACCGCTCTGCTCCTTCTTCCCCCGGTCTCTATGACCCTGCGTGAATCTGGAGGGGGTAGGGCTGGATTTGGGGGCCCCCCCCCGGATTCCTGGGTCCCCCCCGGACGCCTGGGTCCCCCCGCAGGCCCCATCAACCGGGAGATGCGGCACCTGATCAGCAGCCTGCAGAACCACAACCACCAGCTCAAGGGCGACGTCCAGCGCTACAAGCGGAAGCTGCGGGAGGTGCAGGCTGAGATCAACAAGGTGGGCGGGGCCTCGGGGAGGGCGGGGCACCCGGGGGGTGTGGCCCCTTTAAGGGGCGGGGGGGAGAGGGGGGTAGCAGATCCAGCCCCACTCCATCGTTCAATGAGGACTTGGTGGCGTAGCCCCTTTAAGGAGGTGGGCGGGGGGGTGAGGGGCCCACTCCATCGTTCAATGAGGACTTGGTGGCATAGCCCCTTTAAGGAGGTGGGCGTGGGGGGGAGGGGGCGGAGCTGGCCCCTGCGAGGGGATTGGGTGGTGGTTTCCCGCCTTCTGCTGGAGGGGCGGAGTCTTGGGGAGGCGGGGCTTAGAGGGGCTGTGCTGGTGGGCCCCACCCACAGGAATCTGTAGCCCCTTTAAGGGGGCGGGGCTATGAGGAGGGGCGGGGCCAGCCCTGTGGGATGAGAGAGTGGAGAGTGGCCATTGGCTGTTGCCCCTTTAAGGGGCGGGGCCAGGCCTAGAGGCGGGATTGGGTGCTGTCTCCCTGTGGCTACCAAGGGGAGGGTGGGGCCAGGTCTTAAAAGGGCCATGGCGGGAGGGTGGGGGGTGTGCTGGGGTGGGCCCCACTAAAGGGGCGGGGTTTGGGGAGGGCAGGCCCTGGGATCTTCTCTTTTAATGGGGTGTGGCTATGCTGCGGGGGCGGGGCCTTAAAAGGGCTATGCCAGTGGGTGGGCGGTGGGCTTAATAGGGCTGTACCAAGGGGGGGAGGGGGCGTTAAAAGGGTCATGCCAACAGCCGGGGGGTGGGGCCTCTGAGGGGAGGAGCCTAACGAGGGGTGGGGGCTGGGGTTGTTCTTTTTAAGGAGATGGACCTGAGGGGGGAGGGGCCTTAAAGGGCCACATGGGGGGGTAGTGAGCCCCACCTTGGAGGAGTGCTGCTTCTTAAAAGGGCCACACCACCCCATGTTCATGGGTGTGGCCTGCTGACCGCACCCTGTCTCTTCTAGCTCCGCCTCCAAGCCAGCGGCGCCCCGCCCCCTCAAGGCACCGCCCCGCCTCCTCCGCCCCCAGCCGCCGCCGCCGCCACCGTCGCCGCCCCCCCGGAGGAGACCACCGCTGCCGGGGGGGGCCCGGGCCCCGCCCCCATCAAGGAGGAAGAGGGTGGGGCCCCCCCAGGCCCCACCCCCCCGGAGCCCAAGCGGGAGGCGGCCGCCACGCCCGCCCCGCCCGAAGCGGCCCCCCCGCGACGACCGGCCGAGGAGGAGGAGCCCCCCCTCCCTCCGCCGCCGCCGCTCCCCCTCCGCCCCACCCCACCGCCCCCCCGGCGCAGCCCCCTCCCCGGGTCAAGGAGCCCCCCCGCCCCCCGCCCCGGAGCTTCCCGGGGGCCCCGAGCGGGAGCGGGAGCGGCTGCGGGAGCGGGAGCGCCCCAAGGGCCCCCCGAGGAGCCCAAGAAGAAGGACTCGGAGGTCCTCCAAGCAGCTGCGGGGGAGCTCAAGTGAGGGGAGGGCGGTGGGGGGGCGGTGTTGGGGGTGGGTTTAGGGGCTGGGGGGCTGTTGGGGGTCTGGGGAAGGGGGTGGTTTGGGGGGCTGTTGGGGGAGGTTTTGGGGGGTGGGTTTAGGGGCTGGGGGGCTGTTGGGGGGAGGTTTTGGGGGCTGTTGTGGGGTTCTGGGGAGGGGGCGGTTTTGGGGGCTGTTGGGGGAGGTTTTGGGGGGTGGGTTTAGGGGTTGGGGGCTGTTGTGGGGGTTGGGGGAGGTTTGGGGGGCTGTTGTGGGGGTTTGGGGAGGGGAGGTTTTGGGGGTTTAGGGGCTGGGGGCTGTTGTGGGGGTTTGGGGAGGGGGGCGGTTTGGGGGGCTGTTGTGGGGGTTGGGGGAGGTTTTGGGGGGTGGGTTTAGGGGCTGGGGGCTGTTGGGGGAGGTTTTGGGGGGCTGTTGGGGGGTTGGGGGGGGCTGTTTTAGGGGTCCCGGGGGGCATTGTGGGGGGTTTAGGGGGTGGGTGAGTCTGGGGGTATCGAAGGGGGGCTGTTTTGGGGGGTCGGGGGGGCAACGAAGGGAGCTGGGGCACTGAGGGGGGGGGTCTACGAAAGGGGGCCCAAGGGGGGAGTGGGGTATGCAAATGAGATGCTAATGAGGCGGTGGCGGGGCGGGCAGGAAGGCGCAGGAGAGCCAGAAGGAGATGAAGCTGCTGCTGGACATGTACAAGTCGGCCCCCAAGGAGCAGCGGGACAAGGTGCAGCTGATGGCGGCCGAGAGGAAGAGCAAGGCCGAGGTCAGCGCCGCCGCGCCAACGACGCGCTAACGCACGCTAACACACGCTAACGCACGCTAAGGCCGCGCGAACGCACGCTAAGGCCACACTAACGCACGCTAACGCCGCGCGAACGCGCGCCAACGCGGGCTCACGGCGGCCTAACCCGCCCGCGCGCCGTCTCCGCCCGCGCCCTTCCCTGACGTCGCGGCCCGCCGCGACCTCGCGGCGTGGGGCCGCGCCCTCGGGTCGCGGCGTTTCCTCCCACCCCCGCCGCGCGCCGTTTCCGCGGCCGTTACCTCGTCGTCGCCTCATTGGCTCGTGCCGGCGCCCCGGGTCGTGCGCTCGCGCCTTTCCCTCGTGCGATTGCGTCACACTGTGGCCTCGGGGCGCTCGGCCGCGCCGTGACCTCACCCCGTTACCTCCCCATCGCCTCGTGTGATTGGCTCGCGCCATGACCTCACGTGATTATGTCATGCCGTTATTTCGTGTGATTGGCTCGCGCCATGACCTCACGTGATTATGTCATGCCGTTACTTTATGTGATTGGCTCACGCCATGACCTCACGTGATTATGTCATGCCATTATTTCGTGTGATTGGCTCGCACCATGACCTCACGTGATTATGTCATGCCGTTATTTCGTGTGATTGGCTCACGCCATGACCTCACGTGATTATGTCATGCCATTACCTCAGGTGATTGGCTCGCGCCATGACCTCACATGGTTATGTCATGCCATTACCTCGTGTGATTGGCTCGCGCCATGACCTCACGTGATTATCTCATGCCGTTACCTGGTGCGATTACCTCACACCACGACCTCACGTGATTATGTCATGCCATTACTTTATGTGATTGGCTCACGCCATGACCTCACGTGATTATGTCATGCCATTACCTCGTGTGATTGGCTCGCGCCATGACCTCACGTGATTATGTTATGCCATTATCTCATCTGATTGGCTCGCGCCATGACCTCACATGGTTATGTCATGCCATTACCTCGTGTGATTGGCTCGCGCCATGACCTCACGTGATTATGTCATGCCGTTACCTCATCTGATTGGCTCGCGCCATGACCTCACGTGATTATGTCATGCCATTACTTTATGTGATTGGCTTATGCCATGACCTCACATGATTATCTCATGCCGTTGCCTCGTGTGATTGGCTCGCGCCATGACCTCACGTGATTATCTCATGCTGTTACCTGGTGCGATTACCTCACACCACGACCTCACGTGATTATGTCATGCCATTACCTCATCTGATTGGCTCATGCCACGATCTCACGTGATTATGTCATGCCATTACCTTATGTGATTGGCTCACGCCATGACCTCACATGATTATGTCATGCCATTACCTCGTGTGATTGGCTCGCGCCATGACCTCACATGATTATGTCATGCCATTACCTTATGTGATTGGCTCACGCCATGACCTCACATGATTATGTCATGCCATTACCTCGTGTGATTGGCTCGCGCCATGACCTCACATGATTATGTCATGCCATTACCTCGTGTGGTTGGCTTACGCCATGACCTCACGTGATTATCTCATGCCGTTACCTGGTGCGATTACCTCACACCACGACCTCACGTGATTACCTCACCCCATTACCTCACGCCATTTTCTCCCGCTGTTCCCTCACCGCATTACATCACCATATTACGTCACGCCATTACCTCACGTGGTTATCTCACCCCGTTACCTCACACTGTTCCCTCACGTGATTATCTCACGCCATTACGTCACGCCGTGACCTCACGTGATTATCTCGCGCCGTTACCTCACGCCATGGTCTCACGTGATCGATTATCTCAGCCGTTATGTCACGTGATTATCTGACTCCATTACCTCACGCCGTTAGGTGACATCATTATCTCACGGCCTTACATCACCCCGTTATGTCATAGCGTGATCTGACATGATTGCCTCATCCCGTTACCTCACGCCATCACCTCACGCCACGAGCTCCCATGATTATCTCAGCCCCTCATTTCACGCCATGACCTCATACGATTATCTCACGCCATTAACGTCACGCCATTATCCCATGTCGTGATGTCACGTGATTACCTCACCCCAGGACCTCACACCATGACCTCACGTGATTACCTCACGCTGTCACGTCACGTGATTATCTCACCCCCCTGATTTCACGCCATGACCTCACATGATTATCTCCCGCCTTTACGTCAACAAGTTATCCCGTGTCGTGACCTCACGCGATTCCCTCACCGCGTTACCTCGCGCGGGTACCTCACCGCGTTACCTCACGCGATGACCTCACCCCGTTACCTCACGCGGTTACCTCACCGCGTTACCTCACGCGATGACCTCACCCCGTTACCTCGCGCCGTTACCTCACCCCGTTACCTCACGCGGTTACCTCACCCCGTTACCTCACCCCGTTACCTCGCGCCGTTACCTCACCCCATTACCTCACCCCGTTACCTCACGCGATGACCTCACCCCGTTACCTCGCGCCGTTACCTCACCCCGTTACCTCACGCGATGACCTCACCCCGTTACCTCGCGCCGTTACCTCGCGCCGTTACCTCACGCGGTTACCTCACCCCGTTACCTCATGCGATTACCTCACCCCGTTACCTCACCCCGTTACCTCACGCGATGACCTCACCCCGTTACCTCACGCGATGACCTCACCCCGTTACCTCACCCCGTTACCTCACGCGGTTACCTCACCCCGTTACCTCATGCGATTACCTCACCCCGTTACCTCACCCCGTTACCTCACGCGATGACCTCACCCCGTTACCTCACCCCGTTACCTCACGCGGTTACCTCACCCCGTTACCTCGCGCCATGACCTCACGCAATGACCTCACCCCGTTACCTCGCGCCATCACCTCACCCCGTTACCTCACGCGGTTACCTCACCCCGTTACCTCGCGCCGTTACCTCACCCCGTTACCTCACGCGATGACCTCACCCCGTTACCTCACGCGGTTACCTCACCCCGTTACCTCGCGCCGTTACCTCACCCCGTTACCTCACGCGATGACCTCACCCCGTTACCTCATGCGATGACCTCACCCCGTTACCTCACGCGGTTACCTCGCCGCGTTACCTCACGCGGTTACCTCACCCCGTTACCTCACGCGATGACCTCACCCTGTTACCTCGCGCGGTTACCTCGCTGCGTTACCTC
The DNA here is from genome assembly GCF_034638445.1 of Ciconia boyciana. Taxonomy (NCBI): domain Eukaryota; kingdom Metazoa; phylum Chordata; class Aves; order Ciconiiformes; family Ciconiidae; genus Ciconia; species Ciconia boyciana. The sequence goes on from NC_132969.1 coordinate 131,045, forward strand.
ACGCGGTTACCTCACCCCGTTATCTCACGCGATGATCTCACCCCGTTACCTCATGCGATGACCTCACCCCGTTACCTCACGCAGTTACCTCACCGCGTTACCTCACGCGATGACCTCACCCTGTTACCTTGCGCGGTTACCTCACCCCGTTACGTCACGCAGTTACCTCACCCCCTTACCTCACGCCGTTACCTCACCCCGTTACCTCGCGCTGTTACCTCACGCGGTTACCTCACCCCGTTACCTCACGCGATGACCTCACCCTGTTACCTCGCGCGGTTACCTCGCTGCGTTACCTTGCGCCGTTACCTCACCCCGTTACCTCACGCGGTTACCTCACCCCGTTACCTCGCGCCATTACCTCACCCCGTTACCTCACGCGGTTACCTCGCGCCGTTACCTCGCGCGGTTACCTCACCCCGTTACCTCGCGCCGTTACCTCGCGCCGTGACCTCACGCGGTTCCCCCCCCGGCCCCTGGCGGGTGCCGTGGGGGCGGGCTGACGTCACGGTGGGGGGGTGTGACGTCAGGCGGAGGAGCTGCGGGCGCGGGCGCGGGAGCTGGAGGAGCGGGAGCGGCGGGAGAGCAAGAAGCTGGCGGACGAGGAGGCCCTGCGGCGCCTGCGCCACGCCGAGGAGCAGATCGAGCACCTCCAGCGCAAGCTGGCCGCCACCAAGCAGGTGGGCGGGGCCTCGGGGGGCGGAGCCTCGGGGGCGGGGCCTGGGGCGGAGCTTCCCCAATGGGGAGGGGGAAGGAGGGAGGTCCGAGGGGGAGCGTGGGGCGTTAAGGGAGGGGCGTGGCCTGAGGGGAGGGGTGTGGCCTGAGGGGGGGCCTGGGGAAGGAGGTTGTTGTGGGAGGGGCGTGGATTTGTGGGAGGGGTGCGGCTGTAGGGGCGTGGCCTGAGGGGAGGGGTGGTGCCAGGGGTATTGTGGGAGGGGCGTGGCTTTACGGGAGGGGGTGTGGCTGTGGGGGCGTGGGCGGAGGGAGGGGCTGGGGGAGGCAAGGGCTTAGGGAAGGGAGGATATTGTGGGAGGGGCGTGGCTTTAAGGGGGCGGGGCCTGTGGGTTGGGGCGGGGCTGGATGGGGTGGTTAGGGGCGGGGTCTTAAGGGTGGGGCGGGGCCTTGAGGGGAGACAAGGTCTTAGGGGAGTTAGCGTGGGGCGTGGCTTAAGGGGCGGGGCTTGTGGGTTGGGGTGGGGCCACATGGAGTGTTATGGGGTGGGGTCTTAAGCGAGGCGGGGCCTTGAGAGGAGGCAAGACCTTACGGAGGTTAGAGTGGAGGGGGCGTGGCTTTAAGGGAGGGGGCGGGGCCTGTGGGTTGGGCAGGACCTTTGGGGAGGGCGGTTACAGGGAAGGGGCGGGGCTTTGGGAGGGGTGTGGCGTTACAGGAGGGGGTGTGGCCTGAGGCTTTGGGGCATGGCTTTCCCAGGGCGAGCCTATGAGAGCAGGACTTGGGGGTGGTGGGCGTGGCCTCTAAGGGAGGAGACGATGGGAGAGGAGGGGCTTGGGGAAGGGGGGTGGGACAGCACTTATGACAACATAGGTAGGCAGTGTGATGTCATAGGCGTGTCTTGTGTTGTGACATCATAGATATACCTTGTGATGTCATAAGTACGTTTTTGTTATCTGGGGGAGGGGAAACGCCTGGGGGGGGGGCGGGGTCAGTGTTTAGGGTTGCCAGGCGGCGGCCTGTGACATCACGGGCAGGCTGTATGACATCATAGGCACGTCCTGTGATATTGCAGACGTAGCTCATGACGTGCCGAGGGCGTTTCGGCCCTACGACGCGTAGGCGGGCGGTGGGAAGCATCTGTGGGGGGCGGGGGCGGGGCTGGTGACGTCACCGGCGCGCCGTATGCCTTCAGGAGCGCGTTCGGTGACATCACGGGCTGGGTTTGCGACGTCGTAGTCGTACCGCAGGCCACGCCGGGCAGGGAAGGGCGGTGCGGAGGAAGGGGTCGGAGGGGCGGCGGGTTGGTGGCGGGCGGTGACGTGGCGGGGGATGGCGCGTGACCTCACGGCGGCCGTGCTGCGCCGGGGGGGGCGGGGCAGGAGGAGGAGGCGCTGCTGTCGGAGATGGACGTGACGGGCCAGGCCTTCGAGGACATGCAGGAGCAGAACCTGCGGCTGCTGCAGCAGCTGCGGGAGAAGGACGACGCCAACTTCAAGCTGATGTCGGAGAGGATCAAGGCCAACCAGATCCACAAGCTGCTGCGGGAGGAGAAGGACGAGTTGGCCGAGCAGGTCCTCGCCCTCAAGGCCCAGGTGGGACCCAGGCGTCCAGGGAGGACCCAGATGTCCAGGGGGGTCCAGGGGAACCAAGATGGTTGGGGGGCTGGAGGAACCCAGGTGGTCAGGAGAAGGAGAAGTTGGCTGAGCAGGTTCTCACCATCAAGGTCCAGGTGGGACCCAGGCGTCCGGGGAGGACCCAGATGTCTGGGGGGCTTGGGGAAACCCAGATGGTTGGGGGGCTGGAGGAACCCAGGTGGTCAGGAGAAGGAGGAGGTGGTGGAGCAGGTTCTCACCGTCAAGGTCCAGGTGGGACCCAGGTCTCCAGGGAGGACCCAGATGTCCAGGAGGGTCCAAGGGGAACCAAGATGGTTGGGGGGCTGGAGGAACCCAGGTGGTCAGGAGAAGGAGGAGGTGGCTGAGCAGGTTGTCACCATCAAGGTCCAGGTGGGACCCAGGTCTCCAGGGAGGACCCAGATGTCCAGGAGGGTCCAAGGGGATCCAAATGGTTGGGGGGCTGGAGGAACCCAGGTGGTCAGGAGAAGGAGGAGGTGGTGGAGCAGGTTCTCACCATCAAGGTCCAAGATCCAGGTGAGAGCCAAGTCTCCAGGGAGGACCCAGATGTCCAGGAGGGTCCAGGGAACCAAGATGGTTGGGGGCTGGAGGAACCCAGGTGGTCAGGAGAAGGAGGAGGTGGTGGAGCAGGTTCTCACCATCAAGGTCCAAGGTCCAGGTGAGAGCCAAGTCTCCAGGGAGGACCCAGATGTCCAGGAGGGTCCAGGGGAACCAAGATGGTTGGGGGGCTGGAGGAACCCAGGTGGTCAGGAGAAGGAGGAGGTGGTGGAGCAGGTTCTCACCATCAAGGTCCAAGGTCCAGGTGAGAGCCAAGTCTCCAGGGAGGACCCAGATGTCCAGGAGGGTCCAGGGGAACCAAGATGGTTGGGGGGCTGGAGGAACCCAGGTGGTCAGGAGAAGGAGGAGGTGGCCAAGCAGGTTCTCACCGTCAAGGTCCAGGTGGGACCCAGGCGTCCGGGGAGGACCCAGATGTCCAGGAGGGCCCAGGGGAACCCAGATGGTTGGGGGGCTGGAGGAACCCAGGTGGTCAGGAGAAGGAGGAGGTGGTGGAGCAGGTTCTCACCGTCAAGGTCCAAGGTCCAGGTGAGAGCCAAGTCTCCAGGGAGGACCCAGATGTCCAGGAGGGTCCAAGGGGATCCAGATGGTTGGGGGGCTGGAGGAACCCAGGTGGTCAGGAGAAGGAGGAGGTGGCCGAGCAGGTTGTCACCATCAAGGTCCAGGTGGGACCCAGGTCTCCAAGGGAGGACCTGGGGGTCCAGGGGGACCCAAGTGTCCAGGGGGTCCAGGGGAACCCACATGGTTGGGGGACTTGAGGAACGTAGATGTCCAGTAGAAGGATGAGGTGGTGGAGCAAGTGCTCCCCATCAAGGTCCAAGGTCCAGATGGGACCCAGGTCTCCAGGGAGGACCCAGATGGTTGGGGGGCTGGAGGAACCCTGGAGGAACCACTTGGTCAGGAGAAAGATGAGATGGTGGAGCAGGTTCTCGCTATCAAGGTCCAGGTGGGACCCAGGTCTCCAAGGGAGGACCTGGGGGTCCAGGGGAACCCAGTTGGTTGCGGGCCTTGAGGAACTCAGATGTCCAGAAGAAGGATGAGATGTTGGTGCAGGTTCTCACCATCAAGGTCCAGGTGGAACCCAGGGTCCGTAGGTGGCCACCCAACTACTGATGGTGCAGAACCTGGAGGAGAAGGAGCCGGGGGTGTCCAGGAGGAACCGGGGGGACCCCAGCATCCAGGTTGGGTGGGGACCCAGTCACCCGGACAGGGGACCCAGGTGTCCGGTGGGGGTTGTCCCCAGGTGGACGCCCAGTTGCTGGTGGTGCAGAAGCTGGAGGAGAAGGAGCGGGGATTGCAGAGCAGCTTGGCGGCGGTGGAGAAGGAGTTGGCCCTGCGCACCCAAGCCCTGGAGCTCAACAAGAGGAAGGTGGGACAAAGGGTGGGCACCCAAGGGTCCTGGTGGGCACCCAAGAGTCTTGGTGGGCACCCAAGAGTCCGGGTGGGCACCCAAGAGTCTTGGTGGGCACCCAAGAGTCCTGGTGGGCACCCAAGAGTCTGGGTGGGCACCCAAGAGTCCGGGTGGGCACCCAAGAGTCCGGGTGGGCACCCAAGAGTCCTGGTGGGCACCCAAGAGTCTTGGTGGGCACCCAAGAGTCCTGGTGGGCACCCAAGAGTCTTGGTGGGCACCCAAGAGTCCTGGTGGGCACCCAAGAGTCTGGGTGGGCACCCAAGAGTCTGAGTGGGCACCCAAGAGTCCTGGTGGGCACCCAAGAGTCTGGGTGGGCACCCAAGAGTCTTGGTGGGCACCCAAGAGTCCTGGTGGGCACCCAAGAGTCTTGGTGGGCACCCAAGAGTCCTGGTGGGCACCCAAGAGTCCGGGTGGGCACCCAGGCATCCAGGTGGGCACCCAAGAGTCCGGGTGGGCACCCAAGAGTCCTGGTGGGCACCCAAGAGTCTTGGTGGGCACCTAAGAGTCTGAGTGGGCACCCAAGAGTCCTGGTGGGCACCCAAGAGTCCTGGTGGGCACCCAAGAGTCTTGGTGGGCACCCAAGGGTCCTGGTGGGCACCCAAGAGTCCGGGTGGGCACCCAAGAGTCTGAGTGGGCACCCAAGAGTCTTGATGGGCACCCAAGAGTCCTGGTAGGCACCCAAGAGTCCGGGTGGGCACCCAGGCATCCGGATGGGCACCCAAGAGTCTGGGTGGGCACCCAAGTGTCTTGGTGGGCACCCAAGAGTCTTGGTGGGCACCCAAGAGTCCGGGTGGGCACCCAAGAGTCCTGGTGGGCACCCAAGAGTCTTGGTGGGCACCCAAGAGTCCTGGTGGGCACCCAAGAGTCCGGGTGGGCACCCAAGAGTCCTGGTGGGCACCCAAGAGTCTTGGTGGGCACCCAAGAGTCCTGGTGGGCACCCAAGAGTCTTGGTGGGCACCCAAGAGTCCTGGTGGGCACCCAAGAGTCTGGGTGGGCACCCAAGAGTCTGAGTGGGCACCCAAGAGTCCTGGTGGGCACCCAAGAGTCTTGGTGGGCACCCAAGAGTCTGGGTGGGCACCGAAGAGTCCTGGTGGGCACCCAAGAGTCTTGGTGGGCACCCAAGAGTCCTGGTGGGCACCCAAGAGTCTTGGTGGGCACCCAAGAGTCCGGGTGGGCACCCAGGCATCCAGGTGGGCACCCAAGAGTCTGGGTGGGCACCCAAGAGTCCTGGTGGGCACCCAAGAGTCTTGGTGGGCACCTAAGAGTCTGAGTGGGCACCCAAGAGTCCTGGTGGGCACCCAAGAGTCCTGGTGGGCACCCAAGAGTCTTGGTGGGCACCCAAGGGTCCTGGTGGGCACCCAAGAGTCCGGGTGGGCACCCAAGAGTCTGAGTGGGCACCCAAGAGTCTTGATGGGCACCCAAGAGTCCTGGTAGGCACCCAAGAGTCCGGGTGGGCACCCAGGCATCCAGGTGGGCACCCAAGAGTGTGGGTGGGCACCCAAGTGTCTTGGTGGGCACCCAAGAGTCCTGGTGGGCACCCAAGAGTCCGGGTGGGCACCCAGGTGTCCGTGGAGGCGGCAGAACCCCTCCCAGTGGCCCTCGGCATCCGGGTGGTGGGGCTTGGGGTGGTGGGACCCCGACGTCCGGGTTGGGGACCGGCGGTGGCACCCCAGCACCCATGTCGGGGGCACCCAGGCGGTGGAGGCGGCGCAGCTGGCGGAGGATTTGCGGGCGCAAGGGGAGCACGTCCAGGCCCGGCTGCGGGAGCTGCAGGCCTGCGCCGCCGAGAACCGGGCCGCCAAGGACAAGGAGTCCCTCAGCCTCAAGAGAGCCCAGGTAGGGACCCCTATGGCATCCATAGGGGAAGGAGCATGGCGGGGGGGGGTCCTTATGGGGCTCTGTGGGGGTGTGGGGGGTGTTAGGTGGGTGCTGGGGGCTGTTCGGGGAGTGTGGGGAGCTCTATAGGGTGCCTACAGCACCCTGTGGGTTCTATGGGGAAGCATGGGTGGGTGAGGGATGTATAGCGGGTCCTTATGGGGCTGTGTGGGGTGTTACGTGGGTTCCGGGGGCCCTATGGGGCTGTTTGGGGAGTCTGGGGGCTCTATAGGGTGTCTACAGCATCCTATGGGGATGTTGGGGGGCTATGGGTGGGTAACGGATGTGTAGGGGTCCTTACGGGGCTCTATGGGGGTGTGGGGGGTGTTATGGGGGTTCTGGGGGCTGTGGGGGAGTCTGGGGCTCTATAGGGTGCCTACAGCACCCTATGGCTTCTAAGGGGATCTGGGGGAAGTATGGGCGGGTAAGGGATGTATAGCGGGTCCTTATGGGGCTGTGTGGGGTGTTACGTGGGTTCCGGGGGGCCCTATGGGGCTGTTTGGGGAGTCTGCGGGGCTCTATAGGGTGTCTACAGCACCCTATAGGGTCTGTTGGGTATGTGAGGGGGCTATGCGCAGGTAAGGTATGTGTAGGGGGTCCTTATGGGGCTCTGTAGGGTGTTATGTGGGTCCTGGGGGCCCCTATGGGGCTGTTTGGGGACCTTGGAGAAGTCTATAGGCACCCTATGGGCTCTATAGGGAACCTGGAGAGAAATACGGGGGGGCTATGGGATGGCTGGGGGGTCCTTACGGGGCTCTGTGGGGGCTCTGAGGGGCCCTGTGGGGTGGTTATGGGGCTCTGGGTACTCTGTAGGACCCCTATGGCACCCTATGGGCTCTATAGGGTTCGGGGGCGGGGTACAGCTGCTGTGGGGTGGTATGGAGCCCTATGGGGTGGCATGGGGGGCTCTATAGGAGCATTACAGGGTTCCGCAGAGAATCTACGAGGACTTAAAGAAGCTCTAGAAGCTTCTGTGGCACCCTATAAGGGGTCTACGGGGACCTGTAGGTGCTTTGGGGGTCTCCATAGGAGGTCTGTGGGACCCATAGAGGCTCTCTTGGGCCCTATAGGGGTCTACAGGGCCCTATAGGGGGTCTGCAGGGACCTATAGGGGGATTGTGGCTCCCATAGAGGCTCTGTGGGGCCCTATAGGGGCTCTGTGGGGCCCTACAGGGGGTCTGCAGGGACCTATAGAAGGTCTACGGGGACCTCTAGGGGGTCTACAGGGACCTATAGGGGGTCTGTGGGGACCTATGGGGGCTCTACGGGGACCCACAGTGCCACCGTGGGTCAGCACCCCCCATCCCCGCAGGAGGAGCTGTCGCGGCTGCGGCGGAAGCTGGAGAAGCAGCGGAAGGTGGAGGTCTACGCCGACGCCGACCAGATCCTCCAGGAGGAGATCAAGGAGTACCGGGTGCGGTGGGGGGGCACCCATGGGTGCCAGGGGGTGTGGGCAGGGCTGGGGGGGGGCACCCCAGGGCTCCCTGCGGCCAAGCGAGGCGGCTGGAGGACCTTGGAAGGTGCTGGGGGACCTTGCAGTGGGGTTGGAGGATCTCAGTGGAGAGCTGGAGAACCTTGAGTGGGGCTTGGAGGACTTTGGACGGGGCTGGAGGACCCATGGGTGGGTGCTGGAGAACTTTGGGTGGAGTTGGAGGTCTTTGGGTGGGGCTGGAGGACCTTGCACTGGGGTTGGAGGACCCATGGGTGGGTGCTGAAGGACTTCGGGTGGGGTTGGAGGTCTTTGGGTGGGGCTGGAGGACCTTGCAGTGGGGTTGGAGGACCCATGGGTGGGTGCTGAAGGACTTCGGGTGGGGTTGGAGGTCTTTGGGTGGGGCTGGAGGACCTTGCAGTGGGGTTGGAGGACCCATGGGTGGGTGCTGAAGGACTTCGGGTGGGGTTGGAGGTCTTTGGGTGGGGCTGGAGGACCTTGCAGTGGGGTTGGAGGGCCCATGGGTGGGTGCTGGAGAACTTTGGGTGGAGTTGGAGGTCTTTGGGTGGGGCTGGAGGACCTTGCAGTGGGGTTGGAGGGCCCATGGGTGGGTGCTGAAGGACTTTGGGTGGAGTTGGAGGTCTTTGGGTGGGGCTGGAGGACCTTGCAGTGGGGTTGGAGGGCCCATGGGTGGGTGCTGAAGGACTTTGGGTGGGGTTGGAGGACCCATGGGGGGGTTCTGGAGGACTTTGGGTGGGGTTGGAGGTCTTTGGATGGAGTTGGAGGAGCTTGGGTGGGGTTGGAAGACTTTAGGTGGGGCTGGAGCACCCATGGGTAGGGCTGGAGAACTTTAGGAACCTGTTAGAGGACCTTGGGTGGGGGTTGCAGGACCTTGGGTGGGGCTGGAGCACCCATGGGTGGGTGCTGGAGGACTTTGGGTGGGGTTGGAGATCTTTGGATGGGAGTTGGAGGAGCTTGGGTGGGGTTGGAGGACCTTAGGTGGGGCTGGAGCACCCATGGGTAGGGCTGGAGGACTTTAGGAAGGGGTTGGAGGACCTTGGGTGGGGGTTGCAGGACCTTGGGTGGGGCTGGAGCACCCATGGGTGGGTTCTGGAGGACTTTAGGTGGGGCTGGAGCACCCATGGGTGGGTTCTGGAGGACTTTGGGTGGGGTTGGAGATCTTTGGATGGGAGTTGGAGGAGCTTGGGTGGGGTTGGAGGACCTTAGGTGGGGCTGGAGCACCCATGGGTAGGGCTGGAGGACTTTAGGAAGGGGTTGGAGGACCTTGGGTGGGGGTTGCAGGACCTTGGGTGGGGCTGGAGCACCCATGGGTGCTCCATGTCACGCCGTGGGGCCACCAGCCATCTTGTCCCGCTCTCCCCGTTGCCTCTCCACCATCTCCCGTAGGGTTGTAGGATCTCAGGTTGGGCTTGGAGAACCTCAAGGTGGGCTTGCAGAACCTCAGGGTGGGCTTGGAAGAGCATGGGTGGGCCCGGAGCACCCATGGGTGCCAGGAGGCAGGTGACAGGGTGCCCCAGCGGGGTTGACGGCCATCTTGCCCCATCCCCCAGGCCCGCCTGACCTGCCCGTGCTGCAACGCCCGCAAGAAGGACGCCGTCCTCACCAAGTGCTTCCACGTCTTCTGCTTCGAGTGCGTCAAGAGCCGCTACGACACCCGCCAGCGCAAGTGCCCCAAGTGCAACGCCGCCTTCGGCGCCCACGACTTCCACCGCGTCTACATCAGCTGAGCCCCACGGCCGCCCCACGGCACCCAACGGTGCCCCGCGGCACCCGTGGGTGCTCCCCGAGCCAACTGCGGGTGCTCCTTGTCCAACCGTGGGCCTTGGAGGTGGATCACCACCACCTTGGAGGACCACGGTTCCCTCTGTGTCTGTGTGAGCTGAACCCCGTGATGATCCTCGGCCACCCATGGGTGCCCCACGAGACCTATAGGTGCCCCATAGCGACCCACTGCACCCATGGGTGCTCCGTGGTCAACCGTGGGCCTTGGAGGTGGATCACCACCACCTTGGAGGACCACGGTTCCCTCTGTGTCTGTGTGAGCTGAACCCCGTGATGATCCTCGGCCACCCATGGGTGCCCCACGAGACCTATAGGTGCCCCATAGCGACCCACTGCACCCATGGGTGCTCCGTGGTCAACCGTGGGCCTTGGAGGTGGATCACCACCACCTTGGAGGACCACGGTTCCCTCTGTGTCTGTGTGAGCTGAACCCCGTGATGATCCTCGGCCACCCATGGGTGCCCCACGAGACCTATAGGTGCCCCATAGCGACCCACTGCACCCATGGGTGCTCCGTGGTCAACCACAGGTGCTCCCCAGCCAGCTGTGGGTCTTGGAGGTGGGTCAACCTCAACCTTGGAGGACCATATTTTTGTCTGTGTCTGTGTGAGCTGAACCCCATGGTGATCCTTGGCCACCCATGGGTGCCCCACGAGACCTATGGGTGCCCCAAGGTGACCCCCAGCACCTTGAGTGCCCCACGGTCAACCATGAGCCTTGCAGGTGGGTCAACATCACCTTGGATGACCATGGGGTTCCTTCATGTCCATGTGCGCTGAACCCCATGGTGATCCTTGGCCACCCATGGGTGCCCCACGGCACTTAAGGTTGCCCCGAGGTGACCCACAGCACCCGTGGGTGCCCCACGGTGAACCGCCGGTCTTGAAGGTGGGTCACCACCACCTTGGAGGACCACAGCTTGCCTCAGGTCTGCGTCGGTGAACCTTGTGGTGACCCGTGGGTGCCTGATGACACCCATGGGTGCCCCAAGGTGACCCATGGCACCCATGGGTGCCCCATGGTGACCTGTTGGTGGCCCCACACCTCCCTGTCCCGTCCCCCCCCCTCGTCCCACCCAATAAAGCGCTTGGAGCTGTGGCCGTGGCTGCGCGTCGCTGCTGGGGTCACCCAAGGTGGGGTGAGACCATAGAGAGGGGAGGGAAGAGGCTCCAGAGGGGCCATGTGACCATAGAGACGGGGGGAGGTGGCTTTGAGTAGGCTATGGTACCATAGAGAGGCGGGGAAGAGGTACCGGAGTGTCCGCATGACCATGGGGGGGGGGGGGGGCGGGCCTAGAGCGTCCCATGGAACCACAGAGACGTGGCACCACGCTGGCAACCATAGAGCGCCGGCGGACAGTTCTCCTAGAGTGGCCGCTGGGGGAGGCCATTGAGTTGGAGGACCTTCCTCCTAGACTGTCCCAGCGGAACCCATAGAGTTGGCGAGCCTCCCTACTAGAGCGTCCTACCGTGAGATGATAGAGACGGGGCCGGCTGTCCGCACAGACTGTCCCATTCGGAGACCATAGAGGCGTGGAGGACCTCCCGCCTAACCCGCCTCAACGGAGACCATAGATACCTGGCGGACCGCCGGCCCAGCCCGCCGCCCGGAAGCGCGCCGCGCCAGCAGGCCCCGCCCCGCCCGCCCCTTCCCGTCAGGCCCCGCGGCTGGCGGCGACGCGGGATGGAACCACCGGAGGGTACCGGGGGGGGGGCGGGACCCGAGACCCCCCCCGTGGGACCCCTCCGTGACCCCCCACGGCCCCAAGTGACCCCCCCCAATGTCCCCCCGGTGTCCCCAAGTGACCCCCGTACCCCCCAAATGTCCCCCAGCCCCCTGCCCCCCAAATTTCCCCCATGCCCCCAAATGTCTTCTCCACCCCCATGGCCCCCTCAAGACCCCTGACCCCCATTGCCCCCAAAATCCCCCCACCCCCCACCTCTGTGTGTGTGTCCCACGGCCCCCAAGCCCCCCATACCCCCCAATGTCCCCCATACCCATGCCCCCCACATGTCCCCCCACCCCTAAATATTCCCCCACCCCCCATAGCCCCCCAAGACGCCTCCCAACCCCTATGCCCCCAAATGTCCCCACCTCCCCATGGCCCCCCAAACCCCTTACCGCCCATAGCCCTGCCAAATGTCCCCCCATACCCCCAAATATCCCCCACCCCCACAGCCCCCCAAACATTCCCCCATGGCCCCCCAAGACCCTTTCCCCACCCCCACGCCCCCACAACGTCCCCCAATGGCCCCCAACCCCCCTGCCCCCAAATGTGCCCCCCACCCCCAAATATCCCCCCATGCCCCCTAAATGTCCCCCCATGTTCCACCTCAAGCCCCCTACCCCACAAAATGTCCCCCATGGTCCCCCACCCCCATGGCCCCCCATTGTCCCAACCCACCCCCATCCCTCGATGTCCCCCCAACCCCCCCCCATCCTTCCACGTCCCCCGCCGCCCCAAGGGACACCCCAGTGTCCCCCAGTGTCCCCCATGTCGTCTGTGTCCCCCCTCCCCCAGGCCCCCCACGCCCCCTCTGCCGGGAGCTGTGGGGTCCCCGCGAGGCCGCCCGCTATCGGGGGACCCCGGGGGGCTCCAGCGCCTCGTCCCCCCGGCGCCTGCCCGCAGTCCTGCCTGCGCCGCGCCGCCGCCGTGAGAGGGGGACGGGGGATAGCGGGGTGCTGGGGGGAAGTGGGGGACATTGGGGTGCTGGGGGAAATGGGGTGCTGGGGGGAATGGGGTGCTGGGAGGAAATGGGGGATATCGGGGTGCTGGGGGGAAAATGAGGGGATATCGGGGTGCTGGGAGGAAGTGGGGGATATTGGGGTGCTGGGGGATCCCTGGGGGATATCGGGGTGCTGGGGGGAGAATGGGGGATATTGGGGTGCTGGGGGAAATGGGGGGATATCGGGGTGCTGGGGGGGGAAGTGGGGGATATTGGGGTGCTGGGGGAAAGTGGGGGATATCGGGGTGCTGGGGGAATGGGGTGCTGGGGGGGAAATGGGAGGATATCGGGGTGCTGGGGGGGCAAATGGGGGGATATCGGGGTGCTGGGGGAAGTGGGGGATATTGGGGTGCTGGGGGATCCCTGGGGGATATCGGGGTGCTGGGGGAGCAAATGGGGGGATATCGGGGTGCTGGGGGGAAAATGGGGGATATCGGGGTGCTGGGGGGAAGTGGGGGATATCGGGGTGCTGGGGGAGAATGGGGGATATTGGGGTGCTGGGGGAAAATGGGGTGCTGGGGGGAATGGAATATTGGGGTGCTGGGGGGCAAATGGGGGGATATTGGGGTGCTGGGGGGAAGTGGGGTCCGGGGGGACAAGTGGGGGTTTGGGGGGTTATTGGGGTTCGGGGGGCTAATGGGGTCCTGAGGGGGAGATATTGGGGTGCTGGGGGTCCCTGGGGGATATCGGGGTGCTGGGGGGGAAATGGGGGTTGGGGGGTTATTGGGGTGCTGGGGGTCCTGGGGGCCCAAGGGGTTTGGGGGTCCCAGGGGAATTTGGGGTCCCCGGGTGTCCCTGACCCCGTGTCCCCCCAGCGGGTGCTGCTGCCCCAGGGGTACCCCGAGAGCGTCAGCCCCGACTACCTCCAGTACCAGTGCTGGGACGCACTCCAGGTGGCACTGGGAGGGACTGGGAGGGGACTGGGGGCACTGGGAGGGGACTGGGGGCATTGGGATGGACTGGGGGCACTGGGAGGGGACTGGGAGGCAGTTGGGGGCTACTGGGAGGGACTGGGAGGGAGGAAGGGTGGGTGGGGGCACTGGGTGGTAACTGGGAGTACTGGGATGGACTGGGGGGCGCTGGGAGGTAAGTGGGAGGCGGCTGGGGGCTACTGGGGTGGACTGGGGGGCACTGGGAGGGACTGGGGAGTGACTGGGAGGGAGGTGGGGTGGGCAAGGAGTACTGGGAGGTAACTGGGCAGCAGCTGGGAACACTGGGATGGGCTGGGGGGCACTGGAGTGTAACTGGGAGGCAGCTGGGGGCTACTGGAAGGTAACTGGGAGGGAGAGCGAGGAGCAGGGAGTGAGTGGGGAGTTACTGGGAGGTGACTGGGAGCACTGGGATGACGTGGGGGACACTGGGGCGTAACTGGGAGGCACCGGGAGGCGGCTGGGAGCTACTGGGAGGGAGGTGGGGTGGGCGGGGGGGTCACTGGGAGGGAGGCGGGAGGGGTAGGGAGTGAGCGGGGGGTTACTGGGAGGTAACTGGGAGGTAACTGGGAGCACTGGGCAGGCGCTGTGCAGCACCCTGACGGGCGCCCTGGCCACCCGGGCCGTGCTGCAGGCCGTGGGGGTGGGGGACAGCGCGGCCACCGTCACCGGGGCCACCCTGGCCTGGGTGCTGCGGGGTGAGTGGCCCCCGAACCCCGGGACCCCCCAGCCTCCCCCCAAAATCTCCCCGTTTCACCCCAAAATCTGCTCCGGCACCCCTAAAATCCCTTCATTTCACCCCAAAATCCTTCTCGGACCCCAAAATCTCCCAGTTTCACCCCAAAATCTGCTCAGGCACCCCCAAAATTCCTCCATTTCATCCTAAATTTCTCTTGGAACCCCAAAATGTCCCCGTTTGACCCCAAAATGTCCCGGTTTCACCTCAAAATCTGCTCCAGCACCCCAAAATCGCTCCCTTTCACCCCAAAATCCCTTGCGGACCCCAAAATTTCCAAGTTTCACCCCAACATGTCCCAGTTTGACCCCAAAATGTCCCAGTTTCACCCCAAAATCTGCTCAGGCACCCCCAAAATTTCTCCATTTCACCCTAAATTTCTCTTGGAACCCCAAAATGTCCCAGTTTCACCCCAAAATCTGCTCCAGCACCCCAAAATCGCTCCCTTTCACCCCAAAATCCCTTGCGGACCCCCAAAATCTCCAAATTTCACCCCAAAATGTCCCAGTTTGACCCCAAAATCTGCTCTAGCACCACCAAAATCGCTCCATTTCAGCCCAAAATCTCTCTTGGACCCCAAAATCTCCCAGTTTGACCCCAAAATGTCCCAATTTCACCCCAAAATCTGCTCAAGCACCCCAAAATCGCTCCCTTTCACCCCAAAATCCCTTGCGGACCCCCAAAATTTCCAAGTTTCACCCCAACATGTCCCAGTTTGACCCCAAAATGTCCCAGTTTCACCCCAAAATCTGTTCCAGCACCCCCAAAATTTCTCCGTTTCATCCTAAATTTCTCTTGGAACCCCAAAATGTCCCAGTTTGACCCCAAAATGTCCCGGTTTCACCCCAAAATCTTGCTCCAGCACCCCAAAATCGCTCCCTTTCACCCCAAAATCCCTTGTGGACCCCAAAAATCTCCAAATTTCACCCCAAAATGTCCCAGTTTGACCCCAAAATCTGCTCTAGCACCACCAAAATCGCTCCATTTCAGCCCAAAATCTCTCTCGGACCCCAAAATCTCCCAGTTTGACTCCAAAATCTCCCAGTTCCACCCCAAAATCTCCCAGTTTGACCCCAAAATCTCCCAGTTCCGACCCCAAATCTCCCAGTTTGACCCAAAATCTCCCAGTTTGACCCCAGCTCTCCCAGTTTGACCCAAAATCTCCCAGTTCCACCCCAAATCTCCCAGTTTGACCCCAAAATGTCCCAGTTCCGACCCAAACTCTTCCAGTTTGACCCCAACTCTCCCAGTTTGACCCCAGTTCTCCCAGTTTGACCCCAAAATCTCCCAGTTCCGACCCCAAATCTCCCAGTTCCACCCCAAATCTCCCAGTTTGACCCCAACTCTTCCAGTTTGACCCCAAAATCTCCCAGTTCCACCCCAAAATGTCCCATTTTCACCCCAAAATCTCCCAGTTTGACCCACAATCTCCCAGTTTGACCCCAAAATCTCCCAGTTCCATCCACAAATCTCCCAGTTTGACCCAAAATCTCCCAGTTTGACCCCAAAATCTTCAAGTTCCACCCTCAGATTTCCCAGTTTGACCCCAAAATCTCCCAGTTTCACCCCAAAATCTCCCAGTTTGACCCCAAATCTCCCAGTTCCAACCCCAAATCTCCCAGTTTGACCCAAAATCTCCGAGTTTGACCCCAGTTCTCCCAGTTTGACCCCAAAATGTCCCAGTTCTGACCCCAAATCTCCCAGTTCCACCCCAAAATCTCCCAGTTTGACCCCAAAATCTCCCAGTTTGACCCCAAGTCTCCCAGTTTGACCCCAAAATCTCCCAGTTCCACCCCAAAATCTCCCAGTTTGACCCCAAATCTCCCAGTTCCGACCCCAAAATCTCCCAGTTTGACCCCAAAATCTCCCAGTTCTACCCCAAAATCTACCAGTTTGACCCCAAATCTCCCAGTTCCGCCCCAAAATCTCCCAGTTTGACCCCAAAATCTCCCAGTTCCACCCCAAATTTCCCAATTTGACCCCAAAATCTCCCAGTTTGACCCCAAAATCTCCCAGTTCCACCCCCAAATTTCCCAATTTGACCCCAAAATCTCCCATTTTCACCCCAAAATCTCCCAGTTTGACCCACAATCTCCCAGTTTGACCCCAAAATCTCCCAGTTCCATCCACAAATCTCCCAGTTTGACCCAAAATCTCCCAGTTTCACCCACAAATCTCCCAGTTTGACCCCAAAATCTCCCATTTTCACCCCAAAATCTCCCAGTTTGACCCACAATCTCCCAGTTTGACCCCAAAATCTCCCAGTTCCATCCACAAATCTCCCAGTTTGACCCAAAATCTCCCAGTTTCACCCCAAAATCTCCCAGTTCCATCCACAAATCTCCCAGTTTGACCCCAAAATCTCCCAGTTTCACCCCAAAATCTCCCAGTTTGACCCAAAATCTCCCAGTTCCGACCCCAAATCTCCCAGTTTGACCCCAAAATCTCCCAGTTCCACCCCAAATCTCCCAGTTTGACCCCAAAATCTCCCAGTTCCACCCCCAAATTTCCCAGTTTCACCCAAAATCTCCCAGTTCCACCCCAAAATCTCCCAGTTTGACCCAAAATTTCACAGTTTGACCCCAGCTCTCCCAGTTTGACCCAAAATCTCCCAGTTCCACCCCAAATCTCCCAGTTTGACCCAAAATCTCCCAGTTCCGACCCAAACTCTCCCAGTTTGGCCCCAACTCTCCCAGTTTGACCCCAAATCTCCCAGTTTGACCCAAAATCTCCCAGTTTGACCCCAAAATCTCCCAGTTCCATCCACAAATCTCCCAGTTCCGACTCCAAATCTCCCAGTTCTACCCCAAAATCTCCCAGTTCCACCCCCAAATTTCCCAGTTTCACCCAAAATCTCCCAGTTCCACCCCAAAATCTCCCAGTTTGACCCCAAAATGTCCCAGTTCTGACCCCAAATCTCCCAGTTTCACCCCAAAATCTCCCAGTTTCACCCAAAATCTCCCAGTTTGACCCCAAAATCTCCCAGTTCCACCCCAAAATCTCCCAGTTTCACCCAAAATCTCCCAGTTTGACCCCAAAATCTCCCAGTTTGACCCCACATCTCCCAGTTCCCCCCCCAGTTGCCCCCCGGATCGGGCCCAGCGCCCCCTCCCCCCTCGCCCCCCGGACCCCAAATCGCCCCTTTTCACCCCAAAACCGCTGCCCCGCAGACGGGGTGGGGATGGTGACGCGCATCACCTTCGCCTGGCTGCAGGGGTGAGCGGGGGCACTGGGGGGACTGGGGGGGACTGGGATGGACTGGGGGGGCACTGGGAGGGACTGGGGGGACTGGGGGGGACTGGGATGGACTGGGGGGGCACTGGGAGGGACTGGGGGGGCACTGGGAGGGACTGGGGGGATTGGGAGGGGACTGGGGGGCACTGGGAGGGGACTGGGGGACTGGGGGGACTGGGGGGAGATTGGGAGGGGACTGGGGGGGACTGGGATGGACTGGGGGACTGGGAGCTACTGGGGGGCACTGGGAGGGGACTGGGGGATTGGGAGGGCCTGGGGGCACTGGGAGGGACTGGGGGACTGGGGGGCACTGGGAGGGGACTGGGGGGGGATTGGGAGGGACTGGGGGGGAGTGGGAGGGACTGGGAGGCACTGGGAGGCACTGGGATGGACTGGGAGGGCACTGGGATGGACTGGGAGGGGACTGGGGTGGACTGGGAGGGAACGGATGGACTGGGGAGGCACTGGGAGGGACTAGGATGGACTGGGAGGCACTGGGAGGGGACTGGGATGGACTGGGGGGGCACTGGGATGGACTGGGAGGGAACTGGGAGGCACTGGGAGGGGACTGGGAGGGACTGGGGAGGCACTGGGACTGGGAGGCACTGGGATGGACTGGGAGGCACTGGGAGGGGAATGGGAGGGACTGGGACGGACTGGGAGGGGAATGGGAGGGACTGGGATGGACTGGGAGGCACTGGGAGGGGACTGGGGGGGCACTGGGATGGACTGGGAGGGGACTGGGAGGGAACTGGGATGGACTGGGGGCCCACTGGGATGGACTGGGAGGGGACTGGGAGGGAACTGGGATGGACTGAGAGGGGACTGGGATGGACTGGGAGAGCACTGGGAGCATGAGGGGGACACTGGGATGGACTGGGAGGCACTGGGAGTTATTGGGAGTTACTGGGAGTTACTGGGAGCACTGGGACGTACTGGGAGGCAGCGCTGGGAGATACTGGGAGCACTGGGAGTTACTGAGAGGTGGCACTGGGCCTTACTGGGAGCACTGGGAGTTACTGGGAGGCGGCACTGGGAGTAACTGGGAGCTGCTGGGAGGGGGCACGGGGCCTTACTGGGAGCTCTGGGAGTTACTGGGAGGCGGCACTGGGAGATACTGGGAGCACTGGGAGCTGCTGGGAGGGGGCACTGGGCCTTACTGGGAGCACTGGGCCTTACTGGGAGCACTGGGATCCCCCCCGCAGGAGCCGCCTGGACTGCGAGGCCAAGCAGTGGCGGTGAGTCCCCGCCCCCTCCAGGCCCCGCCCCCGCGAAGCCACGCCCACCTCCTTTGAAGCCCCGCCTCCCTCCTCAAAGCCCCGCCTCGCGTCAGCACCGCCCCCTCCCCTTACCGTGGAGGCCCCGCCCCCCCCCCACGTGACACGGAGGCCCCGCCCAGGCTGGCGGCTGACGTGCTGAATGACGCGGCGCTCGTGCTGGAGCTGCTGGCGCCCTCCTGGCCGCGCGCCGGCCCCGCCCTCCTGACGCTGGCGGCGGCGACCAAGGTAACGCCACGCCCATCGCCACGCCCATCGCCACGCCCATCGCGCCTGGCGGGAGCGGGAGGGGGAGAGGGGGGGCACTGGGGAGTTACTGGGGGATACTGGGAGGCGCTGGGGTGATACTGGGAGGGTACTGGGGGCACTGGGGCGATACTGGGAGGGTACTGGGGAAACTGGGGGCACTGCGGCAATACTGGGAGGGTACTGGGGGTACTGGGGCGATACTGGGAGGGTACTGGGGGAAACTGGGGGCACTGGGGCGATACTGGGAGGGTACTGGGGGTACTGGGGTGATACTGGGAGGGTACTGGGGAAACTGGGGGCACTGGGGCGATACTGGGAGGGTACTGGGGAAACTGGGGGGCACTGGGGTGATACTGGGAGGGTACTGGGGGCACTGGGGCGATACTGGGAGGGTACTGGGGAAACTGGGAGGCACTGGGGTGGTACTGGGAGGATACTGGGAGGTACTGGGGGCACTGCGGCGATACTGGGAGGGTACTGGGGAAACTGGGGGCACTGCGGTGATACTGGGAGGGTACTGGGGGTACTGGGGCGATACTGGGAGGGTACTGGGGGTACTGGGGCGATACTGGGAGGGTACTGGGGAAACTGGGGGCACTGGGGTGATACTGGGAGGGTACTGGGGGAAACTGGGGGTACTGGGGTGATACTGGGAGGGTACTGGGTGAGGCTGGGGTATAATGGGAGGCACTGGGGGGACACTGGGAGGCACTGTGGTCATATTGGGGGAAACTGGGAGGCACTGGGGTGGTACTGGGGATACTGGGAGGTACTGGAGCATACTGGGAGGCACTGGGGGATGCTGGGAGGCACTGGGGGACCCTGGGAGGTACTGGGCAGGCACTGGGGTGGTACTGGGAGACACTGGGAGGATATTGGGAGGTGCTGGGGTGATGCTGGGGAAACTGGGAGGCACTGGGGGGGTACCGGGAGGTGGTGGGGTGATACTGGGGGAAACTGGGAGGCACTGAGGGCTGCTGGGATATACTGGGCGCTACTGGGAGGCACTGGGGCGTCACTGGGGGATACTGGGAGACAGCAGGGGGATACTCGGTGGCACTGGGAGGATACTGGGAGGCACTGGGATCATGCTGGGGGAAATGGAGTCACTGGGGTGATACTGGGGGATACTGGGAGGCACTGGGGGGATACTGGGAGGCACTGAGGGCTGCTGGGATATACTGGGCGCTACTGGGAGGCACTGGGGCGTCACTGGGGGATACTGGGAGACAGCAGGGGGATACTGGGTGGCACTGGGAGGATACTGGGAGGCACTGGGATCATGCTGGGGGAAATGGAGTCACTGGAGTGATACTGGGGGATACTGGGAGGCACTGGGGGGATACTGGGAGGCACTGGGGTGACGTTGGGGCGATACTGGGAGGCACTGAGGGCTGCTGGGATATACTGGGCGCTACTGGGAGGCGCTGGGGGACACTGGGGATGTGGGGCGGCACTGGGGGATACTGGGGGATACTGGGGAGCACTGGGTGAGGCGGGTGTCCCACCCCAGTGCATTGTGGGAGTGGCGGGCGGGGCCACGCGGGCGGCGCTGGCCGTGCACCAGGCGCGGCGGGACAACATGGCCGACGTGGCCGCCAAGGACAGCAGCCAGGTAGGGCACTGGGAGCACTGGGAGGGACTGGGAGGCACTGGGAGGGGACTGGGGGGCAGCGAGAGGGAGGGTGGGCGATGGGGAGGGACTGGGAGGGCAAGTGGGTGGGACTGGGAGCACTGGGAGGGCAACTGGGAGGGACTGGGGCGGTGGGGAGGGACTGGGGCGATGGGGAGGGACTGGGAGGGCAACTGGGAGGGACTGGGGGCGATGGGGAAGGACTGGGAGGGCAACTGGGAGGGACTGGGGGCGATGGGGAAGGACTGGGAGGGCAACTGGGAGGGACTGGGGGCAATGGGGAGGGACTGGGAGCACTGGGAGGGCAACTGGGAGGGACTGGGGGTGGTGAGGAGGGACTGGGAGGGCAACTGGGAGGGACTGGGGGCGATGGGAAGGGACTGGGAGAGCAACTGGGAGGGACTGGGGGCAATGGGAAGGGACTGGGAGCACTGGGAGGGCAACTGGGAGGGACTGGGGGCGATGGGGAGGGACTGGGAGGGCAACTGGGAGGGACTGGGGGCGATGGGAAGGGACTGGGAGCACTGGGAGGGCAACTGGGAGGGACTGGGGGCGGTGGGGAGGGACTGGGAGGGCAACTGGGAGACAAAAAGGAGAAACTGGGAGAGGACTGGGGGACACTGGGAGGGCAACTGGGTTGGACTGGGAGGGACTGGGGGTGATGGGGAGGCACTGGGAGGGCAACTGGGTTGGACTGGGAGCACTGGGAGGCACTGGGAGGGGATTGGGGGATACTGGGGGCAGTGGGGGAGGGGAGGGACTGGGAGGGCAACTGGGGGAGGGGCAGCAGCATCCGGGGCTTACTGGTGCGGGGGAGGGGGTTACTGGTGTTACTGGTGCCGTACTGGTGGGACTGGGCAGGAGACGCTGGTGAACGGGGCGGGGCTGCTGCTGGCGCTGCTGCTGCTGCCGCTGCTGGAGGGGCGGCCATGGTGAGCCCCGGGGCATGCTGGGAGCGGGGGGCGGGGCCTGGGAAGGGGGCGTGGTCTCTGAGAAGGGGGTGTGGCCTCCGGGAAGGGGTGGGGCTTTGGGGAGAGGGAGGGAGGCTGCAGGAAGGGGGCTGGCTAGGGGGTGTGGCCTCGGGAGGGGGGCGTGGTCTCCTGAATGGGTGGGGTTCGGGGAAAGGGCGGGGCCTGGGGGAAAGGGCGGGGCCTCGGGGAGGGAGGTGAGTGGGAGGTTGGGGCGTGGCCTCAGGGAAGGAGGCGGGGTCTTGGAAATGGGGTGGGGCTCCAGAAAGGGGTGTGGTCACTGGGAGGGGGAGGAGCCTCAGAAATGAGGTGGGGCTCCAGAAAGGGGCGTGGTCACGGGGAAGGGGAGGGGTTTCTTGGAAGGGGCGGGGTCTTGAGAGGGAGGCAAGCTCCCGGGAAGGGGTGTGGCCTTAAGGGAAGAGGCGGGGCCTAGGCGTTGAGATGTGTCTGGGGTGGGGCTTAAAGGGAGGGCGGGGCCTCGGGGAGTCCATGAAAGGGGCGGGGCTTGGGGAAGGGTGGAGCCTCAGAGGGGTCTTTAGCAAGGGCGTGGCCCCGCGGGGGTCAGGGAGGGGCGGGGCCTCTGCGGTGTTCCCGGGGAGGGGGCGGGGCTTCACCGCGGGGTCTCAATGGAGGGGGCGGGGCTTAGCAGGAGGGGGCGGGGCTTTGCGGCCTGGGCTGGAGGGGGGGGCCCTGGGGCTCCAGGGCAAGTTCGGGGCCCCCCCCCGGGGGCTGATGGGGACCTTGGGGCCCCCCCGGGGCTGAGGGGGTTTGGGGGGACCCCGCCAGGGCCTGACGAGGTTTTGGGGCCCCCCCGGGGGCTGATGGGAAGGTTTTGGGGTCCCCCAGCACCCCCCCGCCCCCCAACCCTCCTCCGGGGGGGGGGGGGAGGGGCCCGATGGAAGATTTTTGGGGTCCCCCCCAGGGGCTGATGGGAAATTTGGGGAGCCCCAAGTGCTCATGGGAGTTTTGGGGTGTCCCCCCCCCGGTGACGGATTTTTGGGGGACACCCCCCCCCCCAACCCCAGGGTGACGTGGGGGGTGGTGACGCTGCTGCTGGGGACCCACCTGGGAGCCAACCTGGGGGCGGTGGGGGCCCTGCGCCTGCCCACCCTCAACAGGCCCCGCCTCCGCCTCGCCCTGGGCGGGGCCTTGAGGGGTGGGGCCCAGGGGGGTGGGGCTACCCGGCCCCACCCACCCAGGGAGGGCGGAGTCATCGTCACCGTCCCCGGGCCCGAGGAGGTCAACCCCCGTGAGCCCCTGCTGCCCGGTGAGTCACCCCCCCCAGTGTCACCCCCATGTCACCCCCCGGTGTCACCCCCGGTGTCACCCCTCCCAGTGTCACCCCCGTGTCACCCCCATGTCACCCCCCGCTGTCACTGCACCCCGTGTCACACCCCCTGGTGTCACCCCCCCCGGTGTCCTCCCCCCAGTGTCACCCCCATGTCACCCCCCGGTGTCACTGCACCCCGTGTCACCCCCCCTGGTGTCACCCCCCGGTGTCACCCCCCCTGGTGTCACCCCCCAGTGTCACCCCCATGTCACCCCCATGTCACCCCCCGTGTCACCCCCCATGTCACCCCCATGTCACCCCCCGGTGTCACCCCCCGGTGTCACCCCCTCAGTGTCACCCATCCCTGGTGTCACCCACCCCTGGTGTCACTCTCCCCCAGTGTCACCCCCCGGTGTCACACACCCCCTGGTGTCACCCCCCATGTCACACCCCCCGCGGTGTCACCGCACCCCATGTCACCCCCGCCTGGTGTCACCCCCCATGTCACCAGCTCCCGGTGTCACCCCAGCCAGTGTCACCCCGCTCCCGGTGTCACCCCCCATGTCACTCTCATCCAGTGTCACCCCCTCTGGTGTCACCCCTCTGGTGTCACCCTCCCCAGTGTCACCTCCCCATGTCACCCTCCCCGGCATCAACCCCCTGTGTCACCCCCTCTGATGTCACCCTCCCTCCGTGTCACCCCCTGGTGTCACCCCCTGTGTCACCCAGCGTCACCCGCTGTCACCCCCGCTGTGTCACCCGTGTCACTTAATGCCACCCCTCCCTGTGTCACCTGCTCTCACCCCCATCACTCCATGTCACCCCCATGTCACCTAGCGTCACCCAGTGTCACCCTCCCCCGTGTCACCCACTGCCACCCTCCCCATGGCACCGGGTGTCACCCCCCCGTCACTCGGTGTCACCTCCTGGTGTCACCCCGTGACTCCCCCATGTCAGTGTCACCCTCCCGTTGTCACCCATCCCTGTGTCACCCCCCCGGTGTCACCCAGTGTCACCTCTCCGTGACACCCCCCATGTTACCTGGTGTCACCCCCCTCAGTGTCACCCGGTGTCACCCGGTGTCGTTCAGTGTCACCCCCGTATCAACCACCCATGTCACCTGGTGTCACCCTCGCAGTGTCACCCGGTGTCACCCCCGTGTCACCTGGTGTCACTCCTGCCCTGGTGTCACCCCCATGTCAGCCAGTGTCACCCCGTGTCACCCGGTGTCACCCCCATGTCACCCAATGTCCCCCTCATGTCACTCAGTGTCCCTCCCGTGCCACCCAGTGTCACCCAATGTCACCCAGTGTTTTTCCTGTGTCACCTGTGTCACCCAGTGTCACCACCTATCACCCTGGTGTCACCCCCATGTCACCCAGCATCACCCAGTGTCACCCCCATGTCACCCATTGTCCCCCTCATGTCACTCAGTGTCCCTCCCGTGCCACCCAGTGTCACCCAATGTCACCCAGTGTTTTTCCTGTGTCACCCAGTGTCACCACCTATCACCCTGGTGTCACCCCCATGTCACCCAGTGTCACCCAGTGCCACCCCTGTGCTACCTGGCATTACCCCCATGTCACCCCCGCGTCACCTACTGCCACCCAGTGTCACCTGTTGTCCCCCCACTGTGTCACCCGATGTCACCCAGTGTCACCGCCACATCTCCTACCACCGCTTGGCGTCACCTTGTGTCACCTGGCACCGCCCAGTGTCACCCCCGTGTCACCCAACGTCACCCCTATGTCCCTCAGTGTCACCCCCACGTCACCCAGTGTCACCAGGCGTCGCCCAGTGTCACTCCCATGTCACTCAGTGTCACCTCCACGTCACCCAGTGTCACCAGACGTCACCCAGTGTCACCCGTATGTCACCCGGTGTCACCCCCACATCACCCAGTGTCACCCCCATGTCACCCAGTGTCACTGGGTGTCACCCAGTATCACCCCCACGTCACCCAGTGTCACTGCGTGTCACCCAGTGTCAGCAGACGTCACCCAGTGTCACCCCTATGTCACCCGGTGTCACCCCCACATCACCCAGTGTCACCAGATGTCACCCAGTGTCACTGGGTGTCACCCAGTGTCACCAGACGTCACCCAGTGTCACCCCCATGTCACCTAGTGTCACCCCCACGTCACCCAGTGTCACCAGATGTCACCCAGTGTCACCCCCACATCACCCAGTGTCACCCCTACGTCACCCAGTGTCACCCCCATGTCACTCAGTGTCACCCCCACGTCACTCAGTGTCCCCCCCACGTCACCCAGTGTCACTGGGTGTCACCCCCACGTCACCCAGTGTCACCAGATGTCACCCAGTGTCACCCCCACATCACCCAGTGTCACCCCTACGTCACCCAGTGTCACCCCCACATCACCCAGTGTCACTGGGTGTCACCCAGTGTCACCCCACATCACCCAGTGTCACTGGGTGTCACCCAGTGTCACCCCCACGTCACCCAGTGTCACTGGGTGTCACCCAGTGTCACCCCTTTGTCACCCAGTGTCACCCCCACGTCACCCAGTGTCACCCCCTGTGTCACCCGGCCTCACCCGCTGCCACCCCCCGTGTGTCACCCGTGGCTTCTCTGCGTCACCCCGCCTGTCCCCGTCTCCGCTCCCTCTCTTCGCCTTCACCCTGACGTCACCCCGCTGTCACCCGTCACCCCGCCATCCCTCTGATGTCACCCTGATGTCACTTCCTGTCCCCACAGGTTTCAGCACCCGCCTCAGCCTCCACCTGGGTGCTCCCCTGCACCGGCTGGTCAAGAGGTGAGGGGACCGGGGTGGGGGGGGCGATGACACCCACACATTTTGGGGGGGGGGAGCACCCTAGGGTGGGGGACCCCGACATCCACGTCTCCCCCTCCCCCACCCCCCAGCGAGGCCGAGTTCCGGAAAGCGCTAGAATGCGGCGCCGACGATTACATCATCGTGCTCCGCCCCTCCCAAGGTGGGCACCCAGGGGTGGGGTGGGGGGGGGGTCCCATGCACCCCAAATTTCTGGGGGGGGGGGCCATGGACCCCAAATGTCTGGGGGGGGGGAGGGGGAGGGGTCCCCACGTGTCCCGGAGAGGACCCAGGAGGGGACCCAGGGGTCTGGGTGACCCCCCCCCGCCCCCCCCCCACCCCAGGCTGGGTGGGGGTGGGGCTGCGGCGGGGGCTCCCCCGACACCCCCCTGCGAGCCTGCGCCCACGCCCTGCTGCTGGAGGAGCTGCTGGGTCCCGACCTGCCCCCGGGGGCACCCATGGGTGCTGCCCTGCGCCCGCTTCAGCACCGCCTGCGCCGCTGCCGTGAGTCCCCTGGGGTCGTTTTGGGGTCCCTGAGGGGTCCCTGGGGGGGTTTGGGGTCCCTGGGGTGATTTTGGGGTCCCTGGGGGTTTGGGGTTCCTGAGGTCATTTTGGGGGTCCCTGGGGGGTTGGAGGAGCCCTGGGGTGATTTTGGGGTCCCTGGGGTGGGTTGGGGTCTCTGGGGTCATTTTGGGGTCCCTGGGGGGTTGGGGGTCTCTGGGGTCATTTTGGGGTCCCTAGGGGGTTTGGGGAGCCCTGGGGTCATTTTGGGGTCCCTAGGGGGTTGGGGGTTCCTGAGGTCATTTTGGGGTCCCTGGGGGTTTGGGGAGCCCTGGGGTGATTTTGGGGTCCCTGGGGGGGTTGGGGTTCTCTGGGGTCATTTTGGGGGTGTCTGGGGGGTTGGGGATCTCTGGGGTCATTTTGGGGTCCCTGGGGGGTTTGGGGTCCCTGGGGTCATTTTGGGGTCCCTAGGGGGTTGGGGGTTCCTGAGGTCATTTTGGGGTCCCTGGGGTGATTTTGGGGTCCCTGGGGGGATTTGGGGTCCCTAGGGAGGTTGGGGTTCCTGAGGTCATTTTGGGGGTCCCTGGGAGGGTTTGGGGATCCCTAGGGTGATTTTGGGGTCCCTAGGGGGTTTGGGGAGCCCTGGGGTGATTTTGGGGTCCCTAGGGGGTTTGGGGGAGCCCTGGGGTCATTTTGGGGTCCCTGGGGGGGTTTGGGGTCCCTGGGGTGATTTTGGGGTCCCTAGGGGGTTTGGGGTCCCTAGGGAGGTTGGGGGTTCCTGAGGTCATTTTGGGGTCCCTGGGAGGGGTTTGGGGAGCCCTAGGGTGATTTTGGGGTCCCTAGGGAGGTTGGGGGTTCCTGAGGTCATTTTGGGGTCCCTGGGGGTTTGGGGATCCCTGGGGTGATTTTGGGGTCCCTAGGGGGGTTGGGGTCCCTGAGGTCATTTTGGGGTCCCTAGGGAGGTTGGGGGTTCCTGAGGTCATTTTGGGGGTGTCTGGGGGTCTGGGGAGCCCTGGGGTCATTTTGGGGTCCCTAGGGGAGGTTGGGGTTCCCTGGGGTCATTTTGGGGTCCCTAGGGGGGTTTGGGGAGCCCTGGGGTGATTTTGGGGTCCCTGGGGAGGTTTGGGGTCCCTGAGGTGATTTTGGGGGTGTCTGGGGGGGTCTGGGGTCTCTGGGGTCATTTTGGGGTCCCTAGGGGGTTTGGGGAGCCCTGGGGGTTTGGGGTCCCTAGGGGGGTTGGGGTTCCTGAGGTCATTTTGGGGTCCCTGGGGGGTTTGGAGGAGCCCTGGGGTGATTTTGGGGTCCCTGGGGTGGGTTTGGGGTCCGTGGGGTCATTTTGGGGTCCCTAGGGGGTTTGGGGTCCCTAGGGGAGGTTGGGGGTTCCTGAGGTCATTTTGGGGTCCCTGGGGGGTTTGGGGAGCCCTGGGGTGATTTTGGGGTCCCTGGGGGTTTGGGGTCCCTGGGGTCATTTTGGGGTCCCTAGGGAGGTTGGGGGTTCCTGAGGTCATTTTGGGGTGTCTGGGGGTCTGGGGAGCCCTGGGGTCATTTTGGGGTCCCTGGGGGGTTTGGGGAGCCCTGGGGGTTTGGGGTCCCTAGGGAGGTTGGGGGTTCCTGAGGTCATTTTGGGCGTCCCTGGGGGGTTGGGGGAGCCCTGGGGTGATTTTGGGGTCCCTGGGGTGGGTTTGGGGTCCCTGGGGTGATTTTGGGGTCCCTAGGGGGTTTGGGGTCCCTAGGGAGGTTGGGGGTTCCTGAGGTCATTTTGGGGTCCCTGGGGGGTTGGGGGAGCCCTGGGGTGATTTTGGGGTCCCTGGGGTGGGTTTGGGGTCCCTGGGGTCATTTTGGGGTCCCTGGGGGTTGGGGAGCCCTGGGGGGGTTGGGGGTCCCTGGGGGGGTTTGGGGGTCCCCAGGAGCGATTGTGGGGTCCCCGGTGCCATTTTGGGCTCCCGGGGGCAGTTTTGGGGTCCCTGGGGTGGGTTTGGGGGTCCCCTGGGGTAACTTTGGGGTCCCCGGGGCAATTTTGGGGGTCCCCGGGGGCGATTTTGGGGGTCCCCGGGGCAGTGACGGGCGTGGTTCCCCCCCAGCGCCGGGGACGGTCCCCTGGGGGGTCGTGGCCGAGAGCTCCCGCCTCTGGCGCACGCTGGGCCCCGCCTTCCTGCGCGGTACGTGTCATCACGCGTGTCATCGCGTGTGTCGGCGCGCGTGTCATAGCGGGGCAGTACTTGGGTCACACCCTCGCCTCCCCCCTCCCCCGCCAGATCCCCCTACATCCCCTTCCCCCGGGCCGTCGCGTGTCGTTGCGTATCGTCGCGTGTCGTCACGTGTCATCACGTGTTGTCGCGTGTCGTCACGTGTCGTCACGTGTCGTCGCGTCATTACATGTCGTCGTGTGTCGTCGTGTGTTGCCACGTGTCGCCACGTGTCGTCACATGTCGCCTGCCATCGCGTGTCGTCATGTTACCACGTGTTGGCATGTGTCATCACGTGTCGTCACGTTGTCGCGTGTCGTCACGTGTTATCACGTCCCGTGTCATCACGTGTCGTCACGTGTTGTGGTGTGTCGCCACGTGTCGTGTAGCATCACGTGTCGTCACGTGTTGTTGCATGTCACCGTGTACCGTCACGTGTCGTCACGTGTTGTGGCGTGTCACCACGTGTTGTCGCGTACCATCACGTGTTGTCGCGTGTTGCCACGTGTCGTCGTGTACTGTCACGTGTCGTCACGTGTTGTTGCGTGTCACCACGTGTCGTCGTGTGTCGTCGCGTGTCCCCTCCCCGCTTCCCCTCCCCGTGTCACGCCGCATCACCGCGCGTCGCGACGCGTGTCAGTGCCTCTCCGTGTGCCGTCGCGCGCGTCACCCCCCGGCTCATCACGCGTGTCACGGAGCGCCCTTGCCGCATCGCGCGTGCCGCCTCCGAGCCCCGCCCCCCCCCCGGTGACATCACACGTGTCGTCGCCTGTCGTCGCGTGCGCCCCCGCCCTGTGTCGTCGCGCGTGTCATCGCGCGTGTCACCACGTGTGTCATAGCGTGTTATGACGCGTCGCCCCCTGCCCCTCCCCACCCCCCCGTTGCTACGTGCCGTGACGCATCGTCACGCGCGGCGTCATCCCGTGATGTCACGCGTGTCATCCCGTGACATCACGCGCGGCGTCATCCCGTGACGTCACCGCCCCGCAGGGCTGGCGGCCGCCGGTTGGGAGACGCAGCGGCACCTCCTGGCTCTCGACGAATGGCAGCTCGAGTGGGCGGGGCCAGGGGGCGGGGCCTCGGAGGACAAGCCCCGCCCCCAATAACCAGCTCCCCCGGATTGACCCCGAACGGCCCCAAAACGGCGAAGGGGGGGGAGGGGGCGAAACCGCCATTTTTTCAACAACGGGTCCAAAACCCACCGGTTTGGGTCATTTATAAAAACGTGCGGGGGGTTGGGGAGGGAAATTTGGGGCATTTTGGGCCTTTTCCCAGAATTTTGGAGTCTTTCGCCGCCTTGGGGGCGTTTTGGGTTGATTTGGGGCTATTTGGGGCTCGTTTCGGGGTATTTTGGGCTCATTTCAGGGTATTTTGGGCTCGTTTCGGGTATTTGGCGCTCGGGGGGGCATTTCAGGCTCATTTCGGGGGGTTTCTCTCCCATTTTGGGGCGTTTTGGGCTGATTTTGGGGCGTTTCGGGCTGATTTGGGGCTCGTTTGGGGCCATTTTGGGGTTATTTTAGGGGGTTGGGGTTCAGGCCTCATTTTTTGGTTGTTTTGGGCCCGTTTGGGGGTATTTTAGGCTCATTTGGGGAATGTTTAGAGATTCTGAGGTTTTTAGAGATTTGGGTGGGTTTGGGGCACATTTTGGGGTGTTTCAGGGCGTTTTGGAGTCAATTTGGGGGCATTTCAGGCTCATGTTCTGTTTTAGGCTCATTTTGAGGCATTTTAGTCTCGGTTTGGGCTTGTTCGGGGGCATTTGGGGCTTTTAGGGGGTATTTGAGGGCGTTTTGTATGATTTTGAGGTAATTTGGGGGCATTTCAGGCTCGTTAGCTTCATTTTGACGAGTTTTGGGTTTATTTGGGGATGTTTTAGTCTTATTTTGGGCTTATTTGGGGCTCATTTGGGGTTTTCAGGATCATTTTGGGATCATTTTGGTGCCTTTGGGGGCATTTTGGGTTCATTTGGGCGAGTTTGGAGGCATTGGGGGCTCATTTTTAGGCTCATTTTGGGGAGGTTTGAGGCGTTTGGGGTTCGTTTTGGGGCATTTTAGTCTTGTTTGGGGGAGTTTTGAGGCGTTTGGGGCTCATTTGGGGCGTTTGGGGCTCATTTGGGGGCATTTTAGTCTCGTTTTGGGCCAGTTTTGGCTTATTTGGGGGCATTTTGTCATTTGGGGGGTTTCAGGATCATTTTGGGACATTTTGGGGCCTTTTGGGGAGTTTTGAGGCATTTGGGGCCCCTTTTGGGGGCATTTCAGGCTCATTTTGCAGAGTTTTGAGGCTTTGGGGCTCATTTTAGTCTCGTTTTGGGGAGTTTTGAGGCGTTTTGGGCTCATTTGGGGGCATTTCAGACTCATTTTGGGCCGGGTTTGGCATGTTTGGGGGCACTTTGATGTCATTTGGGGGGTTCAGGATAATTTTGGGACATTTGGGGCTCATTTTGGGGCGTTTTAGTCTCGTTTGGGGAGTTTTGGCTTACTTTGGGGCATTTAAATGTCATTTGGGGAGGTTCAGGCTCATTTGGGGTCTTTTCAGGCTCATTTGGGGGCATTTGGGGCTCCTTTGGGGGCGGGTTAGTGTCGTTTGGGGGCGTCTTGAGGCGTTTGGGGCTGATTTGGGGGCATTTCAGGGTGGTTTGGGGCCATTTGGGGGTGATTTGGGTGTTTGGGGGCTCCTTTGGGGGCATTTCAGGCTCATTTGGGGGAGTTTTGAGGCAGTTTGGGCTCATTTTGAGCCATTTTAGTCTTGTTCCAGGCCGGGTTTAACTTAGTTTGGGGCAGTTTGGGCTCATTTTGGGGGCACTTTCAGTGTATTTGGGGGGGTCTCAGGCAAAGTACCCCCAGAGGAAGACGGCGACGGCCATCAGGATCAAGGCGTTGACGTCCACCACGCGGCTCCACACCGCGTCTTCGAGGGGAGGGGTCGGGGGCTCAGCCCCGCCCCCTGTCCCCGGTGGCCCCGCCCCTTGGCCAACAGGCTCCACCCCCTGGCCAGCTGGCTCCGCCTCCACATCTGGAGAAGCGGGGATGGGAGGGGGTGAGTTCCAGAGCCTCCCCGCACCCCTGGGTCCCCTCCCCGCACCCATGGGTCCCCTCCCCGCACCCATGGGTCCCCTCCCCGGACACCCAGGTCCCTTACGCTGGAGCTGGACGCCGCCGGCCCCGTCTTTGGGCGGTTGTTGGTCAAGGTCAATCCGCGGTTCCCGGCTGTGTCGGAGGCTGAACACCAACCGGTGGAGCTGCGGACAACCGGACGTCTGGGTGTCCCCCCTCCAACATCTGGGTGTCCCCCCTCCAACATCTGGGTGTCGTCGTCCCCCCCCCCAACTTACGTGTTGGCGAGGGATGGGAGGGTAGCAGAGGGAGACGACGATGACGATGAGGCCGGTGGCGAGGAAGAGGAGGGCGGCGAAGTGGAGGTAATGGAGGCCGCAGACGAAGGAGGGACAACGGCCGGGGGAGCCGCACGTCCCCGTCCCCAGGGCGAATTCGGGCACCAGCCGGGCCAGCCCCAGCCCCAGCCCCCCAGGAGCCCCCAAAAAGCACCCTGGGGTGGTGGTGGGGGGGGACGCGTCAGCCACCCAGACCCCTGGGTGTCCGTCCCGTCGTCCCCCCCCCGCCCCATATCGCCGCCACCTCGAGTCACTCACGGGTTCGTTGACGCGGGGGACGAAGATGGCGAGGAAGAAGACGGCGGCGACGGGGGGGGCCAGGTAACTGGCGATGGCCTGGATGTAGTCGAAGAGTTGTCCCCCTCGCGCCGCCTCCACCACCGGCAGCCAGGCCAGGCTCAGCCCCACCATCGCCACGATCCACAGCCTGCGCAGGACACCCGCGCTCCCCCCGCTGTCCGGGGGGGGTCCCCCAGATTCCTGGGGGTGTGTGTGTCCCCCCCATCCCCGGACACCTTGGTCCCCCCACCTTCCAGCCATCAAGAGATGTCGGGGTCCGGCACGAGGCCGCAGGCGTTGGTAGACGTCGAGGGTGAAGAGGGCTCCGGAACTGGCGAAGATGGAGGCCAAGGAGGACATGAGGGCGGCCAGGACCACCGCCAGCATCAGCCCGCGCAGGCCTGGGGGGGGGGCATGGGGGTGAGGTTGGAATGAGGACCCCCCCAATAGCCCCCTAATAGCTTCTAATAACCTTTAAGAATGCCCTAGTAGCCATCTAATAGCCCTAATAGCCGCTAATAACCTCTAAGAATGCCCTAATAGTCCCCTAATAGCCCTAATAGCTGCTAATAGCCCCCAATAGCCCTCTAATAGCCGCTAATAACCCCCTAATAACCTCTAAGAATGCCCTAATAGTCCCCTAATAGCCCTAATAGCTGCTAATAGCCCCCTAATAACTTCTAAGAATGCCCTAATAGCCCCCAATAGCCCTCTAATAGCCCTATCAGCCGCTAATAACCCCATAATAGCCTCTAAGAATGCCCTAATAGCTCTCTAATAGCCGCTAATAACCTCTAAGAATGCCCTAATAGCCCTCTAATAGCCGTAAGAGCCTCTAATAGCCTCTAAGAATGCCTTAATAGCCCACTAATGGTCTTCTAAGAGCCCTAATAACCGCTAATAACCCCCTAATAACCTCTAAGAATGCCCTAATAGCCCCCTAATAGCCGCTAATAACGCCCTAATAACTTCTAAGAATCCCTAATAGCCCCCAATAGCCCTCTAATAGCCCTAATAGCCGCTAATAACTCCCTAATAACCTCTAAGAGTGCCCTAATAGTCGCCTAATAGCCCTAATAGCTGCTAATAGCCCCCTAATAACTTCTAAGAATGCCCTAATAGCCCCCAATAGCCCTAATAGCTGCTAATAGCCCCCTAATAACTTCTAAGAATGCCCTAATAGCCCCCAATAGCCTTCTAATAGCCCTAACAGCCGCTAATAACCCCCTAATAGCTTCTAAGAATGCCCTAATAGCCCTAATAGCTGCTAATAGCCCCCTAATAACCTCTAACAATGCCCTAATACCCGCTAATAACCCCTTAATAGCTTCTAAGAATGCCCTAATAGCCCCCAATAGCCCTCTAATAGCCCTAGTAGCCGCTAATAACCCCCTAATAGCCGCTAATAACCCCTAATAATCTCTAACAATGCCCTAATAGCCACTAATAACCCCCTAATAACCTCTAAGAGTGCCCTAATAGCCCTCTAGCACTGCTAATAGCCTTCTAATAGCAGCTAATAACCCCCAATAGCCTTCCAATAGACCCTAATAACCTCCTAATAGCCCTACTAGTCCCCTAATCGCCCTAATAGCTCCCAATAACGCACTAATAGCTCCTAGTAACACCCTAATAGCCCTAATAACACCCTAATAGCCCCTAATAACACCCTAATGGCCCTAATAACGCCCTAATAACGCCCTAGTAGCCCTAATAATGCCTTAATAACGCCCTAATACCCCTAATAACACCCTAATAGCCCTAATAATGCCTTAATAACGCCCTAATAGTCCCTAATGACTCCCTAATAGCCCCTAATAACACCGTAATGGCCCTAATAACGCCCTAATATCCCCTAAGAACGCCCTAGTAGCCCTAATAATGCCTTAATAACGCCCTAATACCCCTAATAACGCCCTAATAAGGCCCTAATAGCCCCTAATAACACTCTAATACCCCTAATAACGACCTGATAGCCCCTAATAAGGCCCTAATAGCCCCTAATAACACTCTAATACCCCTAATAACGCCCTAATAGTCCCTGATAACACCTTAAAAGCCTTAATAACGCCCTAATAACACCCTGATATCCCTAATAATGCCTTAATAACGCCCTAATAACACCCTGATATCCCTAATAATGCCTTAATAACGACCTAATACCCCTAATAACGCCCTAATGAGGCCCTAGTAGCCCCTACTAACGCCCTAATACCCCTAATAACACCCTAATAGCCCTAATAATGCCTTAATAACGCCCTAATACCCCTAATAACACCCTAATAGCCCTAATAAAGCCTTAATAACGCCCTAATAGCCCCTAATAACACCCTAATAGCCCTAATAATGCCTTAATAACGCCCTAATGGTCCCTAATAACGCCCTAATAGCCCCTAATAGTGCCCTAATAGCCCTAATAATGCCTTAATAACGCCCTAATAGCCCCTAATAACGCCCTAATAGCCCCTAATAATGCCCTAATAGCCCTAATAATGCCTTAATAACGCCCTAATATTCCCTAATAACGCCCTAATAGCCCCTAATAACACCCTACTAGCCCTAATAATGCTTAATAACGCACTTATAGTCCCTAATAACGCCCTAATAGCCCCTAATAACACCCTACTAGCCCTAATAATGCCTTAGTAACGCCCTAATACTCCCTAATAACGCCCTAATAGCCCCTAATACTGCCCTAATAGCCCTAATGAGGCGCTAATAGCCCCAATCGCGCGGCGGAGCGTACCGGGGGGCAGGAGGGTGAGGACCAGGCGGGGTAGGCGACGTTGGAGCAGCCCACGGGGGAGCCGCAGGCCCGCCGGCAGCCCTGCGGGTCCGCGCAGCCCACCACCTCTAGGGGGCAGCAGAGCGTCAGCGGGGAGCCCCCTGCTGGCCGCCGGGGGCACCGCGGGGGGGATTGTGGGGATGAGGGCGGGATTAGGGGAGATTAGGGGAGATTAACGGGGGGTTGAGGCGGGATTATGAGGGATTATGGGAAAGTAAGGCGGGATTATGGGGGATTCTAGCGGGATTATGGGACATTAGGGCGGGATTACGGGAGATTAAGGCGGGATTATGTGATATGGGAGATTAAGGAGGGATTACGGGGAATTAAGGCGGGATTATGAGGGATTATGGGAAAGTAAGGCGGGATTATGGGGGATTCTAGCTGGATTATGTGATACTAAGGCGGGATTACGGGAGATTAAGGCGGGATTATGTGATATGGGAGATTAAGGAGGGATTACGGGGGATTAAGGCGGGATTATGAGGGATTATGGGAGAGTAAGGCGGGATTATGGGGATTCTAGCGGGATTATGGGAGATTAAGACGGGATTACTGGGGATTAAGGCGGGATTATGTGATATGGGAGATTAAAGTGGGATTACGGGGAATTAAGGCGGGATTATGAGGTATTATGGGAGAGTAAGGCGGGATTATGGGGGATTCTAGCGGGATTATGTGAGATTAAGGCGGGATTATGTGATATGGGAGATTAAGGAGGAATTACGGGGGATTAAGGCAGGATTATGAGGTATTATGGGAGAGTAAGGCAGGATTATGGGGGATTCTAGCGGGATTATGGGAGATTAAGGCGGGATTACGGGGGATTAAGGCGGTATTATGTGATATGGGAGATTAAGGAGGGATTACGGGGAATTAAGGCAGGATTATGAGGGATTATGGGAGAGTAAGGCGGGATTATGGGGGATTCCAGCGGGATTATGTGAGATTAAGGCGGGATTACAGGAGATTAAGGCGGGTTTATGTGATATGGGAGATTAAGGAGGGATTACGGGGAATTAAGGCGGGATTAACGGGGGATTAAGTCTTGATTATGAGGGATTATGGGAGATTAAGGTGGGATTACGGGGAATTATAGGAGATTAAGGCGGTATTACGGAGTATTAAGGCAGGATTATGAGGTATTATGGGAGATTAAACGGATTACGGCAGGATTAGGAGGGATTATGGGTAGATTAAGGGGTATATCGGCATTAAGGCAGGATTAGGAGGGTTTATGGGTAGATTAAGGGGTATGTCGGAATTAAGGCAGGATTAGGAGGGTTTATGGGTAGATTAAGACGAGATTATGAGGGATTATGGGAGATAAAGGCGGGATTAGGGGGTTATGAGGGATTATGAGGATTAAAGTGGGATTATGTGGATTAGGACGGAATTATGAATTGTGGGACATCGATGCGGAATTATGGGGATTAGGATGGGATGATGGGAGATTAAGGCGGTATTATGGGGATTAAGGCAGGATTAAGACGGGATTATGGGGATTATGGGCAAATACGATGGGATTATGGGGGATTAAGGTGGGATTATGGTGATTACGGTGGGATGAGGGATTACGGGAGATTAAGACGGGATTACGGGGGATTAGGACGGGATTATGGGAGATTAGGGCGGTATTATGGGTATTAAAGCAGGATTAAGACAGGATTATGGGATTGGGAAAATTAGGGTGGGATTGTGGGGGATTATTGGAGATTAAGGGGGATTATGGCGGTATTATGAGGAATTATGGGGCATTAAGGTGAGATTGTGGGAGTATGGGGATTACGAGGGATTATGGGAGATTAAATCGCAATTATGGGGAATTAGGGCGGGATTATGGAAATTAAGGCGGGATTAGGGGGATTATGGGGATTAAGGTGGTATTATGGGGATTACGATGGATTATGGGAGATTAAGGCGGGATTATGGGGAATTAGGGCCGGATTATGGGGGATCATGGGGGATTAAGGCAGGATTACGAGGGATTATGGGGGATTAAAGCGGGATTATGGGGGATTAGGGTGGGATTATGGGGATCATGGGGGATTAAGGCGGGATTACTAGGGATTATGGGGGATTAAGGCGGGATTATGAGGGCTCATGGGGATTAAGGCGGGATTATGGGGATTATGGGATATAGGGGTGTTATGGGGGCCTATAGGGTGTCTGGGGAGCAACAGGGCTGGATTGGGGGGCGGGGGTGCTGGGGTTGGGGGTGTGGGGTGTGGGGAGTATGGGGGCTATAGGGGGCTATGGGGGTCTATAGGCAGCTATGGGGTGTTATGGGGGTCTATAGGGGCCTATGGGGGGCTATAGGGTCTATGGGGGCTATGGAGTCTATAGGGGGCTATGGGGGCTATAGGGCCCTATAGGGAGCTGGGGGCTATAGGGGGCTATGGGGTCTATAGGGGGCTATAGGGCCCTATAGGGGGCTATGGGGGGGGGCTATGGGGGCTATAGGGCCCTATAGGGGGCGTTGGGGGGGTCACAGTGGGGCTCGCTGGGGAAGAGGACCCAGCGGCCATCTTGGGCGGCCATCTTGAGTGGCCATGTTGGGTAGCCTCCTTGGGTAGCCATGTTGGGTGGCCATGTTGGGTAGCCATGTTGGGTGGCCATGTTGGGTGGCCATGTTGGGTAGCCTCTTTGGGTAGCCATGTTGGGTGGCCACATTGGGTAGCCTCTTTGGGTAGCCATGTTGGGTAGCCATGTTGGGTAGCCATGTTGGGCAGCCATGTTGGGTAGCCATGTTGGGCGGCCATGTTGGGCAGCCATGTTGGGTGGCCACGTTGGGTAGCCTCTTTGGGTAGCCATGTTGGACCGCCACATTGGACTGCCATGTCGGGTGGCTGTGTTGGGCAGCCATCTTGGGCAACCAAGTTGGGCGGCCATGTTTGGTTGGCCAAAGAGAGCCAGGGCAGAGCAGGGTGGCCGTGGGGTGGCCATGGGGGCAATTATGGGTCAAGATGGGTCTCCCCGGGGAAGAAGACATAGCGGCCATGTTGGGCGGCCATCTTGGGTCAACCAAGAATGGTCAGGGGACACCAAGGTGCTTGTGGGGTGGCCATGGGGGCAATTATGGGTCAAGATGGGTCTCCCCGGGGAAGAAGACATGGCGGCCATGTTGGGCGGCCATCTTGGGTCAACCAAGGATGGTCAGGGGACACCAAGGTGCTTGTGGGGTGGCCATGGGGGCAATTATGGGTCAAGATGGGTCTCCCCGGGGAAGAAGACATGGCGGCCATGTTGGGCAGCCATCTTGGGTCAACCAAGGATGGTCAGGGGACACCAAGGTGCCCGTGGGGTGGCCATGGGGGCAATTATGGGTCAAGATGGGTCTCCCCGGGGAAGAAGACATAGCGGCCATGTTGGGCGGCCATCTTGGGTCAACCAAGGATGGTCAGGGGACACCAAGGTGCCCATGGGGTGGCCATGGGGGCAATTATGGGTCAAGATGGGTCTCCCCGGGGAAGAAGACATGGCGGCCATGTTGGGCGGCCATCTTGGGTCAACCAAGGATGGTCAGGGGACACCAAGGTGCCCGTGGGGTGGCCAAGGGGGCAATTATGGGTCAAGATGGGTCTCCCTGGGGAAGAAGACATGGCGGCCATGTTGGGCGGCCATCTTGGGTCAACCAAGGATGGTCAGGGGACACCAAGGTGCTTGTGGGGTGGCCATGGGGGCAATTATGGGTCAAGATGGGTCTCCCTGGGGAAGAAGACATGGCGGCCATCTTGGACGGCCATCTTGGGCAGGTCAGAGTGGTGAGCGAGGGGTGGCTGACCAGGGAAGAGGACGCGGGCGGCCATGCCGGGCAGCACCATGAGGAACATGGGCAGCACTTTGAGGTAACCGCAGACGACGCAGCCGGCGCGGACGTGGGTCAGCGAGCGGCCAGCCAAGCACCGCTGCACGATCACCTGGGGGGGGGGCGGATTTGGGGATTGCCATGGCAACCGGGGGGCACAGCCCCCCTCCCCCTTCACTCCCCAGTGCTCCCAGTGCCTCCCAGTTACACCCCAGTGCCTCCAAGCGGCCTCCCAGTCCTCTCCCAGTGCCCTCCCAGCGTCTCCCAGTGCCCCTCAATCGCCTCCCAGTGCCTCCCAATCCCCTCCCAGTTCCTCCTAGCACCCCTCAAGCCTCTCCCAGTGCCCCCCAGTCCCCTCCCAGTGCCTCCCAGTCCCTGCCACCATCTTCCAATCCCCTCCCAGTGCCTCCCAGTCCCCTCCCAGTCTCCTCCCAGTGCCCCCAATCCCCTCCCAGTGCCTCCCAGTCCCCTCCCAGTGCCTCCCAGTGCCCCTAATCCCCTCCCAGAGCCTCCCAGCACCTTCCAATCCCTTCCCAGTCCTTCCCAGTGCCCCCTAATCCCTTCCCAGTGCCTCCCAGTGCCCCTCAATCCCCTCCCAGCACCTCCCAGTCCCCTCCCATTGCCTCCCAGTCCTCTCCCAGTGTCCCTCGATCCCCTCCCAGCGCATCCCAGTCCTCTCCCAGTGCCTCCCAATCCCCTGCCAGTGCCCCTCAATCCCTTTTCATGCCTCCCAGTGCCCTACCAGTGTCTCCCAGCACCTCCCAGTCCCCTCTCAGTCCCTTCCCAGTGCCTCCCAGTGTCCTTCAATCTCCTCCCAGCACCTTCCAGTCTACTTCCAGTGCCTCCCAGTGGCCCCCAATTCCCTCCCAGTGCCTCCCAGTCCCCTCCCAGTGCCCCCCAGTCCCCTCCCAGTGCCTCCCACTGTCCCTCAATCCCCTCCCAGCACC
The DNA here is from genome assembly GCF_034638445.1 of Ciconia boyciana. NCBI lineage: Eukaryota > Metazoa > Chordata > Aves > Ciconiiformes > Ciconiidae > Ciconia > Ciconia boyciana. The sequence continues at coordinate 170,132 of NC_132969.1, forward strand.
TTTCAGTGCCCTCCCAGTGCCCCCCAGTGGCCCCCAATTCCCTCCCAGTGCCTCCCAGTCCCCTCCCAGTGCCTCCCACTGTCCCTCAATCCCCTCCCAGCACCTTTCAGTGCCCCCCAGTGCCCCCCAATTCCCTCTCAGTGCCTCCCAATCCCTTCCCAGTGCCTCCCAGCACCCCTCAATCCCTTCTCAATGCCTCCCAGTGCCCTCCCAGTGCCCTCCCAGTCCCACCTGGTCGGTACACCAGTACCAGGCGGAGATGACGCCCAGTCCCAGGAGGAGGCCGGGCCAGGGCAGGTCCCCGGTACTGGGATGCCGCAGGAGGTGGAAGGCGTCGGGGCGGGGGCGACCGCAGGGACCCGTCACGTTGGGGGGCAGCGCCAGGGGGTAACGCTCCACCAGCCCCTCGTAGCCCCCCACGGCGCCCAGCGCTGCGGGTTTCCCAGTATGGACCAGTAAGGACCTGTATGGGGTGGGGGAAGGCACAGCGTGCCTTCCCAGGGCTCCTGCTGCCTCCTCCCAGTGCTCCCAGTACATCCCAGTGCCTCCCCCAGAGCTCCCCCACAAGGCCCAGCACCAGTAAGGATCAGTGTGGAACAGTAAGAACCAGTATGGACCAGTATGGACCAGTATGGGGTGGGGGAAGGCACAGCGTGCCTTCCCAGGACTCCAGCTGCCTCCTCCCAGTGCTCCCAGTACGGCCCAGTGCCCCTCCCCCCCCGAGCTCCCCCACAAGGCCCAGCACCAGTGTGGACCAGTAAGGACCAGTATGGACCAGTAAGAACCAGCATGGACCAGTATGAGATGGGGGGAGGCACAGCGTGCCTTCCCAGGGCTCCTGCTGCCTCCTCCCAGTGCTCCCAGTACATCCCAGTGCCTCCCCCAGAGCTCCCCCACAAGGCCCAGCACCAGTAAGGATCAGTGTGGAACAGTATGGACCAGTAAGAACCAGTATGGACCAGTATGGGGTGGGGGAAGGCACAGCGTGCCTTCCCAGGACTCCAGCTGCCTCCTCCCAGTGCTCCCAGTACGGCCCAGTGCGCCTCCCCCCCCGAGCTCCCCCACAAGGCCCCGCACCAGTGTGGACCAGTAAGGACCAGAATGGACCGGTATGGACCAGTAAGAACCAGCATGGACCAGTATGGGATGGGGGGAGGCACAGCGTGCCTTCCCAGGGCTCCTGCTGCCTCCTCCCAGTGCTCCCAGTACGGTCCACTGCCTCCCCCAGAGCTCCCCCACAATGCCCAGCACCAGTGTAGACCAATAAGGACCAGTATGGACCAGTACAGACCAGTATGACACTACAGTGCTGCCTTCCACTGCCTCCCAGTGCCTCCCAGTCCCTCCCAGTCCCCCTCAATCCTTTCCCAGTGCCTCCCAGTGCTTTCCGGTGCCCCAATGCCCTTCCAGCACCTCCCCAGTACCCCCCAGTCCTCTCCCAGTGCTCCCAGTGTCTCCCAGCACCTCTCCATTCCCCTCCCAGTATCCCCCAGTCCCCTCCTAGCATCTTCCAGTGCTCCCCAGTCCCCTCCCAGTGCTCCCAGTCCCCTCCCAGTATCCACCAGTGCCTCCCAGTCCCCTCCCAGTATCCACCAGTCCCCTCCCAGTGCCTCCCAGTCCCCTCCCCGTGTTCCCAGTCCCCTCCCAGTACCCACCAGTCCCCTCCCAGTGCTCCCAGTCCCCTCCCAGTACCCACCAGTCCCCTCCCAGTGCCTCCCAGTCCCCTCCCAGTGCTCCCAGTCCCCTCCCAGTATCCACCAGTGCCTCCCAGTCCCCTCCCAGTATCCACCAGTCCCCTCCCCGTCCCTCCCCGTCCCCCCCCCGCGTTCCCAGTCCCCTCCCAGTACCCACCAGTCCCCTCCCAGTGCTCCCAGTCCCCTCCCAGTACCCACCAGTCCCCTCCCAGTGCCTCCCAGTCCCCTCCCAGTGCTCCCAGTCCCCTCCCAGTATCCACCAGTGCCTCCCAGTCCCCTCCCAGTATCCACCAGTCCCCTCCCAGTGCCTCCCAGTCCCCTCCCCGTGTTCCCAGTCCCCTCCCAGTACCCACCAGTCCCCTCCCAGTGCTCCCAGTCCCCTCCCAGTACCCACCAGTCCCCTCCCAGTGCCTCCCAGTCCCCTCCCAGTGCTCCCAGTCCCACCGTAGCCGGCCAGGACGGAGGCCCCCACGACGATGATGAGGGTCTGCACCAGGTCCGCGTACATCAGCGCTGCCAGCCCCCTGCAGGCCACGCCCCCATTAGGCCACGCCCCCACCAGGCCACGCCCCCACAGCCCCTCCCACCACCAGACCACGCCCTCCCCTCTCAGGCCCCGCCCACGGGCCTTAAACCCGCCCCCATGCCACCAGCACACCTAAGCCCCCTTTAGCCACGCCCCTCAGAACACGCCCCGCCCTCTCGACTTAGCCCTGCCCTTGGCACCACTGGGTCCCACCCCATGGTCAACCGTTGGCCCTGCCTCCGTTGGCCACGCCCCTTACCAGGCCCCACCCCTCGCCTTTAGCCCCACCCCCAAACAGCATGTGAACCACCCTCGGCCCCGCCCCTCTCAGGCCCTGCCCCTTTGACCCCTGGCCACTTAGCCCCGCCCCTTTTGGGTCACACCCCCATCTGACCACGCCCATCTCGACCCTGCCCCTTCCCCGAACCCCACCAGCTCCCGCCCTCTTGGGCCCCACCCCTCTGTCTCCGCCCACACAAGCCACGCCCCTCCTTTGTGGCCACGCCCTGCCCTGGGCACCACCAACTCCCACCCGCATGCCAGCCCCCTTGGGCCCCGCCCCCTTTGACTCCGCCCCATGTAGACCCGCCCCTTCGCTGCGGCCCCGCCCATGCAAACCACGCCCTTCCTCTATGGCCACGCCCCTTCCCCGGACACCACCGACTCCCACCAGCACATGCACCCCAGGTCCCCGCCCCCTGTGGCCCCGCCCCACATGGCCCCGCCCCTTCGCTGCGGCCCCGCCCACGCAAGCCACTCCCCTCCTCTATGGCCACGCCCCCCGCCCCGGGCACCACCGACTCCCACCAGCACACGCACCCCTTGGGCCCCACCCCAGGTCCCCGCCCCCTTTTGGCCCCGCCCCCTTTGGCCCCGCCCCTTCCGGCCCCGCCCCCCTCCGGCCCTGCCCCCACCGGTGACGGTGTAGAGGGCGGTGACGGCCAGCAGGGCCCCCACGGCGGCGTAGAGGTCCCAGCCCAGCGCCTCCCGGATGAAGATGGCCCCCGAGTACATGGCCCCCTGCGGGGCGGCCCCTATAGCGACCCCATCGGGACCCCAGGGGCCTCCGGGGCCCCCGGCCCCACAGGGGCCCCCTGAGCCCCATAGGGACCCCTCCATCCCTATAGAGACCCCCCAACACCATAGAGATCCCTCCATCCCTATAGGGACCCCCCGACCCCACAGGGATCCGTCGGGCCCTATAGGGACCCCCCGACCCTATAGGGACCCTCCAAACCCCATAGGGACCCACAGACCCCACAGGGACCCCTCCACCCCTATAGGGACCCGTCAGTACCTATAGGGACTCCCAGACCCCACAGGGACCCTCGAAGCCCCATAGGGACCCACAGACCCCACAGGGACCCCTCCACCCCTATAGGGACCCGTCAGTACCTATAGGGACTCCCAGACCCCACAGGGACCCTCGAAGCCCCATAGGGACCCACAGACCCCACAGGGACCCGTCAGTACCTATAGGGACCCCCAGACCCCATAGGGACCCTCCAAACCCCATAGGGGCCCCTAGACCCCATAGGGACCCTTCCATCCATATATGGACCCCCAGACCCCATAGGGACCCTCCAAACCCCATGAGAATCCCTCAGTCCCTATAATGACCCCCAGACCCTATAGAGACCCCCCCAGGCCCTATAGGGAACCCTTCAGATCCCATAGAGACCCCAGATCCCATACCCCCCCCAAACCCCATAGAAGACCCTCCCAAGGACCCCTAGCCCCTATAGGTCCCATCCAGCTCCTATAGATCCCCCTAGCCCCTATAGGACCCCCTCATCCCCTACAGATCCCCCCAGCCCCCATAGGGTCCCCCAAAACCCAATAGAGGAACCCCCAAGGACCCCCAGCCCCTATAGGGTGCCCCCAGCCCCGTAGAAGCCCCCCCAGGACCCCCGGCTCCTATAGACCCCCCATCCCCTAAAGGTTCCCTATAGATCGCCTCCCAGCCCCTATAGATCCCCTATAGGTCCCCTAGGATCCCCCCAGCCCCTATAGGTCCCTCTTAACCCTCAGAGGGGCCCCCTCATCCCCCATAGAACCCCCCAGGATCCTCGGCCCCTATAGACCCCCGCAGCCCCTATAGGTCTTCTCCCACTCCTTATAGGTCCCCTTTAGCCCCCCAGGGTCACCCCCAGCCCCTATAGGTCTCCTATAGATCCTCCCCCAGCCCCTCTAGATCTCCTATAGGTCCCCTAGGGTCCCCCAGCCCCTATAGGTCCCCCCAACCCTCAGACGGGCCCCTCAGCCCCCTAGAAGCCCCTCCCTCTCCCCCCGGCCCCTATAGCCCCCCAGAGCCCCCTATAGGTCCCCTATAGGTCCCTAGGGTCCCCCAGCCCCTATAGGTCCCGTAAGGTCCCCCGCAGTCCCTATAGATCCCCTATAGGTCCCCTAGGGTCCCCCCAGTCCCTATAGATCCCCTACAGGTCCCCTAGGGTCCCCCAGCCCTTATAGGTCCCGTAAGGTCCCCCGCAGTCCCTATAGATCCCCTATAGGTCCCCCAGGGTCCCCCCAGCCCCCATAGGTCCCCTAGGGTCCCCTGCAGTCCCTATAGGTCCCTATAGGTCCCCTAGGGTCCCCCAGCCCCTATAGATCCCCTATAGTTCCCCTAGGGTCCCCGCAGTCCCTATAGATCCCCCCAACCCTCAGACGGGCCCCCTCAGCCCCCTAGAAGCCCCCCCGGCCCCTATAGATCCCCTATAGGTCCCCTAGCCCCTATAGATCCCCTATAGTTCCCTAGGGTCCCCCAGCCCCTCTAGGTCCCCCAACCCTCAGACGGGCCCCCTCAGCCCCCTAGAAGCCCCCCCGGCCCCTATAGCCCCCCCCCCCATAGGTGCCCTATAGGTGCCCCATAGGTCCCCGCGGACGTACCGCGATCTTGGTGGACACGTAGAGCCCCAGGGAGAGCAGCGCCAGGTACAGCCGGATCCGCGCCCCCCCGAAGCGCTTCCCCAGGTAGGCGGGCATCGTCGGCACCTGGGGGGCCGGGGGACCCCGGGTTTGGGGGGCTCGGGGGGCGGGGGGACCCCGGCTTTGGGGGGGCGGGGGACCCCGGCTTGGGGGGAAGGAGTTTGGGGGGCGGGGGGACCCCGGGTTTGGGGGGCGGGGACCCCGGGTTGGGGGGAAGGAGGGAGGGGAGGAGGGGGGAGGGTTTGGGGGCGGGGACCCCGGGTTTGGGGGGGAAGGAGTTTGGGGGGCGGGGGGAGGGGGGAGGGTTTGGGGGCGGGGGGGACCCCAGCTTTGGGGGGGGCGGGGACCCCGGCTTGGGGGGGAAGGAGTTTGGGGGGGACACGGGACCCCGGGTTTGGGGGGCCCGGGGGCGGGGGACCCCGGCTTGGGGGGGAAGGAGTTTGGGGGGGACACGGGACCCCGGGTTTGGGGGGCCCGGGGGCGGGGGACCCCGGCTTGGGGGAAGGAGTTTGGGGGCGGGGGACCCCAGCTTTGGGGGGGCGGGGGACCCCGGCTTGGAGGGGAAGGAGTTTGGGGGGGACACGGGACCCCGGGTTTGGGGGGCCTGGGGCGGGGGACCCCGGCTTGGGGGGAAGGAGTTTGGGGGGCGGGGGACCCCGGGTTTGGGGGGCGGGGACCCCGGCTTGGGGGGAGAAGGAGTTTGGGGGGCGGGGAGGAGGGGGGAGGGTTTGGAGGACCCGGGTTTGGGGAAGACGGGGGTCAGGGGTGGGGAGGGAAGAGGGGGCAGGAGTTTGGGGGCCCGGGGGGTCGGGGGGCAGGGTTTGGGGGACCCAGGTTTGGGGGCCTGGGGGGCAAGGGTGGGGGGACCCTGGTTTGGGGGCCCCAGGGGTGGGGGGACCTCGGAATTCCAGGGGGGCAGGGGTTTGGGGGGCCCTGGGGGTCAGGGGTGGGGGACCCCGGGGTGGGGGGGAAGGAGGGGCAGGGGTTTGGGGGCCCCGGGTTTGGGGGCGTCGGGGGGTCAGGAGTTTGGGGACCCTCCCCGATGCCCTCCCCGATGCCCCGCCCCCGATGCCCCGCCCACCGATACCCCTCCCCATGCCCCGCTCCCGATGCCCCGCCCCCGGTGCCCCTCCCCTAATACCCCTTCCCCATGCCCCCGGGTACCCCTCCCCCGATGCCCCTCCCCCGGTGCCCCGCCCCCTTGGCCACGCCCCCCTTGGCCACGCCCCCTTGGCCACGCCCCCCTTGGCCACGCCCCCGCTCACCCCCGCCCGCAGGTAGATGGGGACGAAGACCCAGCCCAGCAGCAGGACGATGAACATGCCCTGGGGCGGGGGGCGGGGGCGTGGTCACGGGGGGCGTGGCCAAGGGGGCGGGGCCAAGGGAAAGGGGCGGGGTAATTAGGGGCCATGGGGGATAATCAGGACTACGGGGGCTATAGGGGCTATAGGGGGTTCGGGGGGAGCCTATAGAGGGCTATAGGGGAGCTCTAGGAGCCATAGGGTCTATAGGGATCTATAGGGGGCTATATGGGCTATAGGGGGCTATAGGGGAGCTCTAGGAGCCATAGGGTCTATAGGGATCTATAGGGGCTATAGGGGCTATATGGGCCATAGGGGCTATAGGGGAGCTCTAGGAGCCATAGGGTCTATAGGGATCTATAGGGGCTATAGGGGCCAAAGGGGCTATAGGGGAGCTCTAGGAGCCATAGGGGCTGTAGGGATCTATAGGGGGCTATAGGGGGCTATATGGGCTATAGAGGGCTATAGGGGAGCTCTAGGAGCCATAGGGTCTATAGGGATCTATAGGGGCTATAGGGGTCTAAAGGGGCTCTAGGGGCTATATGGGCTATAGGGAGCTATAGGGGGGCTCTAGGAGCCATAGGGGCTGTAGGGATCTATAGGGGCTGTAGGGGCTCTAGGGGCTATATGGGCTATAGGGGGCTAGGGGGCTCTAGGGGCCATAGGGGCTATAGGGATCTATAGGGGTCTATAGGGGGCTCTAGGGAGCTATAGGGGTCTATAGCCATAGGGGCTACAGGGGGCTATAGGGGGTGTCTAGGGTCTATAGAATCTCTAGGGGGCTCTAGGGGCTCTAGGAGGCTCTAGGGTCTATAGGGGGTTATAGGGGGCTCCAGGGGTGTCTAGGGGTCTATAGGGGCTCTAGGGGCCTATAGGGCAGCTATAGGGGTCTATAAGGGCTCTAGGGGGCTCTAGGTGCTCTAGGGGCTATAGGGGTCTATAGGGGTCTATAGGGTCTCTAGAGGCTCTAGGGGGGTATAGGGGCTATAGGGGTCTATAGGGGCTATAGGGGCTCTAGGGGGTATAGGGGCTATAGGGGTCTATAGGGGCTCTAGGGGCCTATGGGGCTATAAAGGGTTCTATAGGGGCTCTAGGGGGGCTCTAGGGGCTCTAGGAGCTATAGAGGATCTATAGGGGTCTCTAGGGGCTGTAGGGGGTCTATAGGGGTCTGTAGGGGCTCTAGGGGCTATAGAGGTCTATAGGAGCTCTAGAGGCTCTAGGGGGCTCTAGGGGCTCTAGGGGCTATAGGAGAACTATAGGGGGCTCTAGGGGTCTCTGGGGGTCTATAAGGGTCGATATGGGCTCTAGGGCCTCTAGGCGGTCTATAGGGGCTGTAGGGGCTCTAGGGGCTCTAGGGGTCTATAAGGGTCTATAGGGGCTCTAGGGGGCTCTAGAGGGGTTATGGGGGTCTAGGAGCTGTAGGGGCTATAAGGGGGCTATCGGGGCTCTGTAGGGCTCTATAGGGGTCTATAGGGTCTATAGGGGGTCTCTAGGGGCTCTAGGGGTCTATAGGTGTCTGTAGGGGTCCATAGGGGTCTCTAGGGGTCTATAGGTGTCCATAGGGGTCTATAGGGAGTCTCTAGGGGTCCATAGGTGTCTCTAGGGGTCTCTAGGGGATCTCTAGGCTCCATAGGGTCCATAGGGGGTCCCTAGGGGTCTCTAGGGGGTTCCTAGGGTCCATAGGGGGTCCCTAGGGGTCTCTAGGAGTCTATAGGGTCCATAGGGTCCCTAGGGGTCTCTAGGGGGTCCCTAGGGTCCATAGGGGATCCCTAGGGGTCCATAGGGTCCATAGGGTCCATAGGGGGTCCCTAGGAGTCTATAGGGTCCATAGGGTCCCTAGGGGTCTCTAGGGGGTCCCTAGGGTCCATAGGGGGTCCCTAGGGGTCTATAGGGTCTATAGGGTCCATAGGGTCCCTAGGGGTCTCTAGGGGTCCCTAGGGTCCATAGGGGGTCCATAGGGGTCTCTAGGGGTCTCTAGGGTCCCTAGGGGTCTCTAGGGGTCCATAGGGGGTCCATAGGGGGTCCATAGGGGTCTCTAGGGGTCTATAGGGTCCCTAGGGGTCTCTAGGGGGTCCCTAGGGTCCATAGGGGGTCCATAGGGGTCCCTAGGGGTCTATAGGGTCCATAGGGTCCCTAGGGGTCTCTAGGGGGTCCCTAGGGTCCATAGGGGGTCCATAGGGGTCTCTAGGGGTCTATAGGGTCCCTAGGGGTCTCTAGGGGGTCCCCAGGGTCCATAGGGGGTCCATAGGGGTCTCTAGGGGTCTATAGGGTCCCTAGGGGTCTCTAGGAGTCTATAGGGTCCCTAGGGTCCATAAGGGGTCCCTAGGGATCTCTAGGAGTCTATAGGGTCCATAGGGTCCCTAGGGGTCTCTAGGGGGTCCCTAGGGTCCATAGGGGGTCCATAGGGGTCTCTAGGGGTCTATAGGGTCCATAGGGTCCCTAGGGGTCTCTAGGGGGTCCCTAGGGTCCATAGGGGGTCCCTAGGGGTCTCTAGGGGTCTATAGGGTCCCTAGGGGTCTCTAGGGGGTCCCTAGGGTCCATAGGGGGTCCATAGGGGTCTCTAGGAGTCTATAGGGTCCATAGGGTCCCTAGGGGTCTCTAGGGGGTCCCTAGGGTCCATAGGGGGTCCCTAGGGGTCTCTAGGAGTCTATAGGGTCCCTAGGGTCCCTAGGGGTCTCTAGGGGTCTCTAGGAGTCTATAGGGTCCATAGGGTCCCTAGGGGTCTCTAGGGGGTCCCTAGGGTCCATAGGGGGTCCCTAGAGGTCCCTAGGGGTCTATAGGGTCCATAGGGGGTCCATAGGGGTCTATAGGGTCCCTAGGGGTCTCTAGGGGTCTATAGGGTCCCTAGGGTCCATAGGGGGTCCCTAGGGGTCTATAGGGTCCATAGGGTCCCTAGGGGTCTCTAGGGGGTCCCTAGGGTCCATAGGGGGTCCATAGGGGTCTCTAGGGGTCTATAGGGTCCCTAGGGGTCTCTAGGGGTCCATGGGGGTCCATAGGGGGTCCATAGGGGTCTCTAGGGGTCCCTAGGGTCCCTAGGGGTCTCTAGGGGGTCCCTAGGGTCCATAGGGGGTCCATAGGGGTCTCTAGGGGTCTATAGGGTCCCTAGGGTCCCTAGGGGGTCCCTAGGGGTCTATAGGGTCCATAGGGTCCATAGGGGGCACTCACGCTCCACTCGAAGCCCCCCACGGCGATGCCGCCGGCCGCCCCCGTCCCCGCCAGCCCCACGAAGTGCCCCGAGCCGATGTTGCTGGCGAAGAGCGAGGCCCCCACCTGCCCCCGGCACCCGCGCGTCACCGCGGGACCCACGGGGGACCCACGGGGGAGCCACCCCGACCCACGGGGGAGCCACGGGGGACCCACGGGGGAGCCACCCTGACCCACGGGGGAGCCACGGGGGAGCCACCCCGACCCACGGGGGACCCACGGGGGAGCCACGGGGGAGCCACGGGGGAGCCACCCCGACCCACGGGGGAGCCACGGGGGAGCCACCCCGACCCACGGGGGAGCCACGGGGGACCCACGGGGGAGCCACCCTGACCCACGGGCCACCCACGGGAGAGCCACGGGGGACCCGCGGGGGAGCCACCCCGACCCACGGGGGACCCAACCCTGACCCACGGGGGACCCACGGGGGACCCACGGGGGAGCCACCCCGACCCACGGGGGACCCACCCTTGACCCATAGGGGACCCACGGGGGAGCCACCCTGACCCACGGGGGACCCAACCCTGAACCACGGGGGACCCACGGGGGAGCCACCCTGACCCACGGGGGAGCCACGGGGGAGCCACCCCGACCCACGGGGGAGCCACCCCTGACCCATAGGGGACCCACGGGGGACCGAACCCTGACCCACGGGGGACCCACGGGGGACCCACGGGGAGCCACCCCGACCCACGGGGGAGCCACGCCTGACCCACGGGGGACCCACCCTTGACCCACGGGCGGCCCACAGGGGACCCAGGCCTGACGCAAGGGGGACCCACGGGGGACCCACCCCTGACCCACGGGCCACCCACGGGGGACCCATGAGTGACCCACAAGTGACCCATAAGTGACCCACGGGTGGTTCACACGTGACCCACGAGTGACCCACGAGTGACCCGGAGGGGTCTCAGAGCTGTCCCATAGGTGCCCCAAGGATGCCACCCCCTGTCCCCACGTGTCCCCCCGTGTCCCCCCGTGTCCCGTGTCCCCACGTCCCCGTGTCCCCCCGTGTCCCCCCGTGTCCCCTGTCCCCGTGTCCCCACGTCCCCACGTGTCCCCCCGTGTCCCCCCGTGTCCCGTGTCCCCACGTCCCCGTGTCCCCCCGTGTCCCCACGTCCCCGTGTCCCCCCGTGTCCCCTGTCCCCGTGTCCCCACGTCCCCACGTGTCCCCATGTCCCCGTGTCCCCCCGTGTCCCCTGTCCCCGTGTCCCCACGTGTCCCCCCGTGTCCCCACATCTCCACGTGTCCCCCGTGTCCCCCCGTGTCCCCTGTCCCCATGTCCCCACGTCCCCACGTGTCCCCCCGTGTCCCCCCGTGTCCCCCCGTGTCCCCCCGTGTCCCCCGTGTCCCCACGTCCCCATGTCCCCCACAAGTCCCCAGTGTCCCTGTGCCCCCCGTGTCCCCACGTCCCCCCGTGTCCCCTGTCCCCGTGTCACTCATGGGGCCCCATGTCCCCACGATGCCATCTCATGTCCCCGTGTCCCCACGTGTCCCCACGTCCCCACGTCCCCTTGTGTCCCCAGGTCCCCTGATGTCCCCACATCCCCCGTGTCCCCTGATGTCCCCGTGTCCCCCATGTCCCCCTGACCCCCACATCCCCCGTGTCCCCCTGTGTCCCCTGATGTCCCCATGTCCCCACATCCCCCATGTCCCCGATGTCCCCATGTGTCCCCGTGTCCCCGTGTGTCCCCTGATGTCCCCGTGTCCCCCATCCCCCGTGTCCCCCGATGTCCCCGTGTCCCCCAGATCCCCCGTGTCCCCGTGTCCCCCATGTCCCCGATGTCCCCATGTCCCCCGTGTCCCCTGTGTCCCCCGTCTCCGTGTCCCTGCAATGTCCCCGTGTCCCCCCGTGTCCCCTGATGTCCCCGTGTCCCCCCATCCCCTGTGTCCCCGTGTCCCCATGTCCCCCGTGTCCCCGTTTCCCCGTGTCCCCACATGTCCCCATGTCCCTGTGTCCCCCCATCCCCTGTGTCCCCGTGTCCCCCTGTCCCCCGTGTCCCCCGATGTCCCTGTGTCCCCCAAATCCTCCCGTGTCCCCAATGTGTCCCCGTGTCCCCCTGTGTCCCCGTGTCCCCAATGACCCCGTGTCCCTGTGCCCCCGATGTCCTCATGTCCCCCACATCCCCCGTGTCCCCATGTCCCCCGTGTCCCCAATGACCCCCGTGTCCCCAATGTTCCCCGTGTCCCCATGTCCCCTGTGTCCCCGTGTCCCCAATGACCCCCGTGTCCCCGTGCCCCCGATGTCCCCGTGTCCCCCACATCCCCCGTGTCCCCATGTCCCCCGTGTCCCCAATGACCCCCGTGTCCCCAATGTCCCCCAGTGTCCCCATGTCCCTCCGTGTCCCCCATCCCCCGTGTCCCCGTGTCCCCTGATGTCCCTGTGTCCCCCACATCCTCCCGTGTCCCCAATGTGTCCCCGTGTCCCCCGTGTCCCCGTGTCCCCAATGTCCCCCGTGTCCCCCGATGTCCCCGTGTCCCCCACATCCCCCACATCCCCTGTGTCCCCGTGTCCCCAATGACCCCTGTGTCCCCGTGTCCCCGATGTCCCCGTGTCCCCCACATCCCCCGTGTCCCCAATGACCCCCGTGTCCCCATGTCCCCCGTGTCCCCGTGTCCCCACATCCCCCATGTCCCCGTGTCCCCCATGTCCCCCATGTCCGCAATGACCCCTGTGTCCCCAATGTCCCCCGTGTCCCCGATGTCCCTGTGTCCCCCACATCCCCCCGTGTCCCCAATGACCCCATATCCCCGTGTCCCCGTGTCCCCAATGACCCTGTGTCCCCGTGTCCCCAATGTCCCCCTGTGTCCCCAATGTCCCCCGTGTCCCCGATGTCCCCGTGTCCCCCACATCCCCCCGTGTCCCCAATGACCCCATATCCCCATGTCCCCGTGTCCCCAATGACCCCCGTGTCCCCGATGTCCCCCGTGTCCCCGTGTCCCCCGTGTCCCCTGTCCCCTGTCCCCGTGTCACTCACGGGTCCCCAGGCCATGCTCCTCCCGGCCAGGAAGTACCCGCTGAGGGTGCTGCGGCTCCCCCGGCGCAGGGACTGCGGGGCACCAGTGCTCCCAGTGCTCCCAGTACGGGCCACCAGGGCTCCCAGTATGGGGCCACCAGGGCTCCCAGGGATCCCAGTACGGGCCACCAGGGCTCCCAGCATGGGGCCACCAGGGCTCCCAGTATAGGACTCCCCAGTGCTCCCAGGGATCCCAGTATGGGGGCACCAGTGCTCCCAGTGCTCCCAGTATGGGCTCCCCAGTGCTCCCAGTATAAGAGTCCCCAGTGCTCCCAGTGCTCCCAGCATAGGGCTCCCCAGTGCTCCCAGTGCTCCCAGTATAGGAGTCACCAGGGCTCCCAGTGCTCCCAGTACAGGCCACCAGGGCTCCCAGTATGGGGGCACCAGGGCTCCCAGTGCTCCCAGTACGGGCCACCAGTGCTCCCAGTATAGGACTCCCCAGTGCTCCCAGTATAGGAGTCCCCAGTGCTCCCAGTGTTCCCAGTATAAGAGTCCCTAGTGCTCCCAGTGCTCCCAGTATGGGACCACTAGTGCTCCCAGTATAGGGCTTCCCAGTGCTCCCAGTATGCGGCCACCAGTGCTCCCAGTATGGGACCACCAGTGCTCCCAGTGCTCCCAGTATAGGACTCCCCAGTGCTCCCAGTGCTCCCAGTATAGAAGTCACCAGGGCTCCCAGTGCTCCCAGTATGGGCCACCAGGGCTCCCAGTATGGGGCCACCAGGGCTCCCAGTATAGGACTCCCCAGTGCTCCCAGTGCTCCCAGTATAGGGCTCCCCAGTGCTCCCAGTGCTCCCAGTATGGAACCACCAGTGCTCCCAGTATAGGAGTCCCCAGTGCTCCCAGTATGGGACCACCAGTGCTCCCAGTATAGGAGTCCCCAGTGCTCCCAGTATGGGACCACCAGTGCTCCCAGTGCTCCCAGCATAGGGCTCCCCAGTGCTCCCAGTGCTCCCACTATGGGACCACCAGTGCTCCCAGTGCTCCCAGTATGGGCTCCCCAGTGCTCCCAGTATAGGAGTCCCCAGTGCTCCCAGCATAGGGCTCCCCAGTGCTCCCAGTGCTCCCACTATGGGACCACCAGTGCTCCCAGTGCTCCCAGTATGGGCTCCCCAGTGCTCCCAGTATAGGAGTCCCCAGTGCTCCCAGTGCTCCCAGTATAGGGCTCCCCAGTGCTCCCAGTATAGGACTCCCCAGTGCTCCCAGTGCTCCCAGTATGGGACCACCAGTGCTCCCAGTGCTCCCAACATAGGGCTCCCCAGTGCTCCCAGTGCTCCCAGTATGGGACCACCAGTGCTCCCAGTGCTCCCAGCATAGGTCTCCCCAGTGCTCCCAGTGCTCCCAGTATGGGACCACCAGTGCTCCCAGTGCTCCCAGTATGGGCTCCCCAGTGCTCCCAGTATAGGGCTCCCCAGTGCTCCCAGTGCTCCCAGTATGGAACCACCAGTGCTCCCAGTATAGGAGTCCCCAGTGCTCCCAGCATAGGGCTCCCCAGTGCTCCCAGTGCTCCCAGTATAGGAGTCCCCAGTGCTCCCAGTGCTCCCAGTATAGGGCTCCCCAGTGCTCCCAGTGCTCCCAGTATGGGACCACCAGTGCTCCCAGTGCTCCCAGCATAGGGCTCCCCAGTGCTCCCAGTGCTCCCACTATGGGACCACCAGTGCTCCCAGTGCTCCCAGCATAGGGCTCCCCAGTGCTCCCAGTGCTCCCAGTATGGGACCACCAGTGCTCCCAGTGCTCCCAGCATAGGGCTCCCCAGTGCTCCCAGTGCTCCCAGTATGGGACCACCAGTGCTCCCAGTGCTCCCAGCATAGGGCTCCCCAGTGCTCCCAGTGCTCCCAGTATGGGACCACCAGTGCTCCCAGTGCTCCCAGCATAGGGCTCCCCAGTGCTCCCAGTGCTCCCAGTCACTCATTAACCCCGTGTGCGCCGGCCCCCAGCCGACCCCTCCTAATTGGGCCCCATTACCAGCCCCCGCCCAGGGCATTGTGGGTAATGATTAACCCCGCCCCCCCCAGGGGTCAGCGGGGTCAAAAAAACAACCGGGAGGGTGGGGGAGGGGCGGGGGGAGCAGCAAGGGATTGTGGGATACCCCGGGGGGAGGGGGGGCTGGGGGCAGCAAGGGGCGCTTCTAGGTCACTCAATGGGGCGGGGTCAATGGGGGGACCAATGGGGGGCCCAGGGGTGGGGGTGGGTGAGGGGGCGAGGGGGTCTTGGGGGTCTTGGGGTGTCATGGCGGCGCTGTGGGGTGCCCCATAGCGGACAGGGAGGGGTCTGGACCCATAATGGGGGCGGTTCTAGGTCACTCAATGGGGCGGGGTCAATGGAGGGGACCAATGGGGGGCCCAGGGGTGGGGGGCGGGTGGGGGGCGAGGGGGTTTTAGCGTGTCATGGCGGCGCTGTGGGGTGCCCCATAGCGGACGGGGAGCGGTGTGGGTCCATCATGGGGGAGGTTCTAGGTCACTCAATGGGGCGGGGTCAATGGAGGGGACCAATGGGGGCTCAGGGGTGGGGGGGCAGTTGTGGGGTGCAAGGGGGTCTTGGGGTGTCATGGGGGTCCCAGGGGGCAGTTAGGGGTCTGGAGGGCACTTAGGGGTCCCAAGGAGGGGTAGTTAGGGGTCTGGGGTGCAGTTAGGGGTCTGGGGGGCACTTAGAGGTCCCAGGGGTCAGTTAGGGGTCCCAGGGGGTAGTTAGGGGTCCGTGAGGGCACTTAGGGGTCTGGAGGGCACTTAGGGGTCCCAAGGAGGGGTAGTTAGGGGTCTGGGGGTGCAGTTAGGGGTCTGGGGGGCACTTAGAGGTCCCAGGGGGCAGTTAGGGGTCCCAAAGGGGTAGTTAGGGGTCCAGGAGGGTGGTTAGGGGTCTGGGGGTGCACTTAGGGGTCCCAGGGGGCACTTAGGGGTCCCAAGAGGGTAGTTAGGGGTCTGGGGTGCAGTTAGGGGTCTGGGGATCCAGTTAGGGGTCCCAGGGTGCACTTAGGGGTCCCAAAGTTGTGCTTAGGGTTTTCAGGGGGCAGTTAGGGGTCCCAGGGGAGTAGTTAGGGGTCCGTGAGGGCACTTAGGGGTCTGAGGGGCACTTAGGGGTCCCAAGTTGCACTTAGGGGTCTGGGAGGGCAGTTAGGGGTCTGGGGGTGCAGTTAGGGGTTCAGGGGGTAGTTAGGGGTCCCAGGGGGCAGTTAGGGATCCGGGGGTGCACTTAGGGGTCCGGGGGTGCACTTAGGGGTCAGGAGGAGTAGTTAGGAGTCCCAAGGGGTCAGTTAGGGGTCCGGGATGGGAGTTAGGGGTCTGAGGGGCACTTAGGGGTCCCAAGGTTGCACTTAGGGGTCCCAAGAGGGCAGTTAGGGGTCCGGGAGGGCAGTTAGGGGTCTGGGGAGCACTTGGAGGTCCCAAGGTTGCACTTAGGGGTCCAGGGCGGCAGTTAGGGGTCCCAAGAGGGTAGTTAGGGGTCCAGGGGGTGCACTTAGGGGTCCCAAGGTTGGGCTTAGGGGTCTGGGAGGTCAGTTGGGGGTCGGGGGGTGCACTTAGGGGTCCGGAGGAGTAGTTAGGAGTCCCAAGGAATTAGTTAGGGGTCCAGGAGGACAGTTAGGGGTCTGAGGGGCACTTAGGGGTCCCAAGGTTACACTTAGGGGTCCGGAAGGGCAGTTAGGGTCTGGGGGTGCAGTTAGGGGTCCCAAGGGGTCAGTTAGGGGTCCGGGAGGGAGTTAAGGGTCTGGGGGTGCAGTTAGGGGTCCAGGGGGCAGTTAGGGGTCCGGAAGGGCAGTTAGGGGTCTGGGCATGCACTTAGGGGTCCCAAGGGGTTAGTTAGGGGTCCCAGGTTTGCACTTAGGGGTCCCAGGGGGCAGTTGGGGTCCCAGGGTGTTAATAAGGAGTCCCAAGGTTGCACTTAGGGGTCCGGGGGTGCACTTAGGGGTCCGGAGGAGTAGTTAGGGGTCCCAAGAGGGTAGTTAGTGGTCTGGGGGCGCAGTTAGGGGTCCAGGGGGCAGTTAGGGGTCCCAAGGGGTTAGTTAGGGGTCCGGGAGGGCAGTTAGGGGTCTGGGCTTGCAGTTAGGGGTCCGGGGTGCACTTAGGGGTCCGGAGGAGTAGTTAGGGGTCCCAAGGAGTTAGTTAGGGGTCCGGGAGGGCAGTTAGGGGTCTGGGGGCGTAGTTAGGTGTCCGGGGGTAGTTAGGGGTCCCAGGGGGCAGTTAGGGGTCCCAAGGTTGCACTTAGGGGTCCCAGGGGCGTAGTTAGGGGTCCGAGAGGGCAGTTAGGGGTCTGGGGGGCACTTGGGGGTCCCAAGGTTGCACTTAGGCGTCCAGGGGGCAGTTAGGGGTCCGGGAGGGCAGTTAGGGGTCTGGGGTGCACTTAGGGGTCCCAAGGAGTTAGTTAGGGGTCTGGGAGGGCAGTTAGGGGTCTGGGGGTGCACTTAGGGGTCCCAAGGAGTTAGTTAGGGGTCTGGGAGGGCAGTTAGGGGTCTGGGGGTGCACTTAGGGGTCCCAAGGAGTTAGTTAGGGGTCCGGGAGGGCAGTTAGGGGTCTGGGGGTGCACTTAGGGGTCCCAAGGAGTTAGTTAGGGGTCCGGGAGGGCAGTTAGGGGTCTGGGGCGCAGTTAGGGATCCGGGAGGGCAGTTAGGGGTCCCAAGGTTGCACTTAGGGTCCAGAAGGGCGCTTAGGGGTCCCAGGGGGCAGTTAGGGGTCCGGGGTGCACTTAGGGGTCCGGAGGGGGGTGTGGGGAGGGGACGGTCGCGGCCCTACCCAGAGCCCCACGGCGAGGACGAGCAGGAAGTAGCCCCGATGACCCCCAAGTCCCAGGGGTCGCGGTCGTCGTCAGCTCCATCCCCCCACCCTGCGCCCCCCACCCTGCCCCACGGCTGCCCCTAAATACCCCCCCCCTCACCCCCACCCACGCCGCTCCCCGGGCGGGGACCCACGCGTCCGGCCCGGCCCCCGTGGGACGCATGGGTGCCCCCAAGTGGCCTCGGTGGACCCGGGGGCTGGGCCGCCACCCCTCCCCACCCCCCTGCAGGTGGCTGCACCTCCCCCACCCCCACCCCCACCCCCACCCCCATAGGGGACCCAGGGGTCCGGGACACCCTTGGGTGCCCCCGAGGTCCCCAAGTGTCCCATGGGTGCCCCTGAGGTCCCTTGGGTGTCTCTGGGGTCCCTTGGGTGTCCTTAGGGGTCTCCTGGGTGTCCCTGAGGTCCCCACGGGTCCCATGGGTGTCCCCACGGGTCCCTTGGGTGCCCCCGAGGTCCCCAGGGGTCCCTTGGGTGTCTCTGGAGACCCTTGGGTGTCCCTGAGGTCCCTTGGGTGCCCTGAGGTCCCCAGGGGTCCCTTGGTTGTCCCTGAGGTCCCATGGGTGCCCCTGAGGTCTCCACGAGTTCCTTGGGTCTCCGTGAGGTCCCTTGGGTGTCCTTAGGGGTCCCCTGGGTCCCCGAGGTCCCCACGGGTCCCCTGGGTGTCCCTGAGGTCCCTTGGGTGCCCCCTAGGTCCCCAGGGGTCCCTTGGGTGCCCCTGAGTTCCCTTGGGTGTCTCTGGGGTCCCTTGGGTGTCCCTGAGGTCCCATGGGTGCCCCCGAGGTCCCCACGAGTTCCTTGGGTGTCCTTAGGGGTCCCTTGGGTGCCCCCGAGGTCCCCACGTGTCCCTTGGGTGTCCCTGGGGTCCCTTTGGGGGTTCCTTGGGTGTCCCTGAGGTCCCTTGGGTGTCCCTGAGGTCCCCTGGGTGTCTCTCGGGTCCCTTGGGTGCCCCCGAGGTCCCCAAGTGTCCCATGGGTGTCACTGAGGTCCCTTGGGTGTCACTGAGGTCCCTTGGGTGGCCCTGAGGTCCCCAGGGGTCCCTTGGGTGTCTCTGGGGACCCTTGGGTCTCCCTAAGGTCCCTTGGGTGTCCCCAAGGTCTCCACGCATCCCTTGGGTGCCCCTGAGGTCCTCAGGGGTCCCTTGGGTGTCCCTGAGGTCCCTTGGGTGCCCCCGAGGTCCCCAAGTGTCCCATGGGTGTCACTGAGGTCCCTTGGGTGTCCTTAGGGGTCCCCTGGGTGCCCCCGAGGTCCCCACGGGTCCCCTGGGTGTCCCTGAGGTCCCTTGGGTGTCCCCATGGGTCCCTTGGGTGGCCCTGAGGTCCCCAGGGGTCCCTTGGGTGTCTCTGGGGACCCTTGGGTCTCCCTAAGGTCCCTTGGGTGTCCCCAAGATCTCCACGCATCCCTTGGGTGTCACTGAGGTCCCTTGGGTGTCCCCAGGGGTCCCTTGTGTGACTCTGGGGTCACTTGGGTGCCCTCAGGGTACCTTGGGTGTTCTCAGGTGTCCCTTGGGTGCCCCTGAGGTCCCTTGGGTGCCCCTGAGGTCCCCAGGGGTCCCTTGGGTGTCCCTGAGGTCCCTTGGGTGTCTCTGGGGTCCCTTGGGTGTCCTTAGGGGTCTCCTGGGTGTCCCTGAGGTCCCCACGGGTCCCATGGGTGTCCCCACGGGTCCCTTGGGTGCCCCCGAGGTCCCCAGGGGTCCCTTGGGTGTCCCTGGGGTCCCTTGGGTGCCCCCGAGGTCCCCACGGGTCCCTTGGGTGTCCCTGAAGTCCCCAGGGGTCCCTTGGGTGTCTCTGGGGACCCTTGGGTCTCCCTGAGGTCCCTTGGGTGTCCCCAAGGTCTCCACGCATCCCTTGGGTGTCACTGAGGTCCCTTGGGTGTCTCTGGGGTCCCTTGGGTGTCCTTAGGGGTCTCCTGGGTGTCCCTGAGGTCCCCACGGGTCCCTTGGGTGCCCCCGAGGTCCCCAGGGGTCCCTTGGGTGTCTCTGGAGACCCTTGGGTGTCCCTGAGGTCCCTTGGGTGCCCTGAGGTCCCCAGGGGTCCCTTGGGTGTCCCTGAGGTCCCATGGGTGCCCCTGAGGTCTCCACGAGTTCCTTGGGTGTCCCTGAGTTCCCTTGGGTCTCCCTGAGGTCCCTTGGGTGTCCTTAGGGGTCCCCTGGGTGCCCCCGAGGTCCCCAGGGGTCCCTTGGGTGCCTCTGGGGTCCCTTGGGTGTCCTTAGGGGTCCCCTGGGTGCCCCCGAGGTCCCCACGGGTCCCATGGGTGCCCCTGAAGTCCCTTGAGCTCATATTTTGGTCAGAAGAAGCTCTGAGGGAACCTCGGGGTTTGAGGAACCTCAACTTTTGGGTGGGGTCGAGATGGTTTTTTGGTGTCCACGTGGTTTTGGAGGACCACCTCGGCAGAAACCACCAGCAGGTCCCTTCTCCAGAGCTTTGTTTTTGTAGGGTCTTCTTCTGGAGGTTTCTCCTCCACGTCTTGATGGTCTCAGCGTCTGGTTTCTTCTCCATCCATCATCTGGAGGTCACTGGTGGCTTGGTCATGGGCCGTGACCTTCAACTCTTACCCAGGGCCACCACAGAACAGCCAAGCAAAACCTTGGGTGGAGCCAAGATGGATCTCAAGAGGTTCATCTACCACAACATCCTCGCGTAGGCTGGTTGGTGGGAACGGGGTGGAGCTACGGTGAGGAACATTCCAGAAACGAGGTGGTTGACCATCACCAAGACCTTGAGATGGTTTTTAATTAAAAAAAATAAAGAAAAAAACGAGGAGATTGGTTTTCTTCTGGTCAGCTTTGGTTGGTTTTTTTTTTCTTGAGGGCCTTCAGAAGCTTCTTGAGGGCCTCCATAGCTTCTTGAGGACCTTCAGAAGCTTCTTGAGGACCTTCAGAAGCTTCTTGAGGGCCTTCAGAAGCTTCTTGAGGGCCTCCATAGCTTCTTGAGGGCCTTCAGGAGCTTCTTGAGGGCCCTCGGGAGCTTCTTGAGGGCCTCCATAGCTTCTTGAGGGCCTTCAGGAGCTTCTTGAGGGCCTCCATAGCTTCTTGAGGGCCTTCAGAAGCTTCTTGAGGGCCTCCATAGCTTCTTGAGGACCTTCAGAAGCTTCTTGAGGGCCCTCGGGAGCTTCTTGAGGGCCTCCATAGCTTCTTGAGGACCTTCAGAAGCTTCTTGAGGACCTTCAGAAGCTTCTTGAGGGCCTTCAGAAGCTTCTTGAGGGCCTCCATAGCTTCTTGAGGGCCTTCAGAAGCTTCTTGAGGGCCTCCATAGCTTCTTGAGGGCCTTCAGAAGCTTCTTGAGGACCTTCAGAAGCTTCTTGAGGGCCTTCAGGAGCTTCTTGAGGACCTTCAGAAGCTTCTTGAGGGCCTCCATAGCTTCTTGAGGACCTTCAGAAGCTTCTTGAGGGCCCTCGGGAGCTTCTTGAGGGCCTCCATAGCTTCTTGAGGACCTTCAGAAGCTTCTTGAGAGCCTTCAGAAGCTTCTTGAGGGCCTTCAGAAGCTTCTTGAGGGCCTCCATAGCTTCTTGAGGACCTTCAGAAGCTTCTTGAGGGCCTTCAGGAGCTTCTTGAGGGCCCTCGGGAGCTTCTTGAGGGCCTCCATAGCTTCTTGAGGGCCTTCAGGAGCTTCTTGAGGGCCTCCATAGCTTCTTGAGGGCCTTCAGAAGCTTCTTGAGGGCCTCCATAGCTTCTTGAGGGCCTTCAGGAGCTTCTTGAGGGCCCTCGGGAGCTTCTTGAGGGCCTCCATAGCTTCTTGAGGACCTTCAGAAGCTTCTTGAGGGCCCTCGGGAGCTTCTTGAGGGCCTCCATAGCTTCTTGAGGACCTTCAGAAGCTTCTTGAGGGCCTTCAGAAGCTTCTTGAGGGCCTCCATAGCTTCTTGAGGGCCTTCAGAAGCTTCTTGAGGGCCCTCGGGAGCTTCTTGAGGGCCTCCATAGCTTCTTGAGGACCTTCAGAAGCTTCTTGAGGGCCTTCAGAAGCTTCTTGAGGGCCTCCATAGCTTCTTGAGGGCCTTCAGAAGCTTCTTGAGGGCCCTCGGGAGCTTCTTGAGGGCCTCCATAGCTTCTTGAGGACCTTCAGAAGCTTCTTGAGGGCCTTCAGAAGCTTCTTGAGGGCCTCCATAGCTTCTTGAGGACCTTCAGAAGCTTCTTGAGGGCCTTCAGAAGCTTCTTGAGGGCCTCCATAGCTTCTTGAGGGCCTTCAGGAGCTTCTTGAGGGCCCTCGGGAGCTTCTTGAGGGCCTCCATAGCTTCTTGAGGACCTTCAGAAGCTTCTTGAGGGCCCTCGGGAGCTTCTTGAGGGCCTCCATAGCTTCTTGAGGGCCTCCATAGCTTCTTGAGGACCTTCAGAAGCTTCTTGAGGGCCTTCAGAAGCTTCATGAGGACCTCCATAGCTTCTTGAGGGCCTTCAGAAGCTTCTTGAGGGCCCTCGGGAGCTTCTTGAGGGCCTCCATAGCTTCTTGAGGACCTTCAGAAGCTTCTTGAGGGCCCTCGGGAGCTTCTTGAGGGCCTCCATAGCTTCTTGAGGGCCTTCAGAAGCTTCTTGAGGGCCTCCATAGCTTCTTGAGGGCCTCCATAGCTTCTTGAGGGCCTTCAGAAGCTTCTTGAGGGCCCTCAGGAGCTTCTTGAGGGCCTCCATAGCTTCTTGAGGGCCTTCAGAAGCTTCTTGAGGACCTTCAGAAGCTTCTTGAGGGCCCTCGGGAGCTTCTTGAGGGCCTCCATAGCTTCTTGAGGGCCTTCAGAAGCTTCTTGAGGGCCTCCATAGCTTCTTGAGGGCCTTCAGAAGCTTCTTGAGGGCCTTCAGAAGCTTCTTGAGGACCTTCAGAAGCTTCTTGAGGGCCATCAAAGGTCCAGGGGTCCCAAGGTGATTTTGGGGGGGTCTGAGGGGTCCACAGGGATTTGGCAGGGGGGGCAGCGGGACAAATTGGGAGGCAGAGGGTTAAGATGGGGGGGTCCAGAGGTCCTGAGGGGCTTTGGGGTGGGGTGGGGACGGCCCGGACCCCCCCAGTTCTTCCCCTTCCTCCTCCGCCTCCAGGTCCTCCATCAGGCAGGGCTGCAGGCAGCGCATGGCCTGCAGGAACTGCCCGTGACCTCGCCGTCCCCAAGCCGGGGCGGTGGCCAAAAGTCGCCTCATCCGGTCCTGCGGGGTGGCGCCGGCGGCCACCGCGGCCACCTCTTCAGCGGTCAACACCCCCCCGGCTTCCAAGCGGTCCAACAAGGCGGCCACGCCCCGAACCCGTTGGATCAGGGCGAGGCGGTGACGCGTCACGAAGAGTTCGGCCGGCGACGGGGCGGTGATGTCGGCGGTGAGGTCACGGGTGCGGCCGGAGGCTGGCAGGGCGGAGACGGGGCGGGGGCGGGGGGTGAGGGTCCCTGACCCACGGCACCACCGACACGCGGCTCCCCGACCCTCGGTGTCACCCGTTGTACCGCCGCCCCCCGGCACGAGCCCCGGCACCCCGACCCGCGGCACAACCTGTTCCGTCCCCACCCCCGGCACAACCCCCGGCACCCCAACTGTTGGCAAAACACCCGGCACAACCCCCGGCACAACCCCTGGCACCACCAACCCCCGGCACCACCAACCCCTGGCACCTCTACATTTGGCAAAACCCCTGGCACAACCCTCGGCACAACCCTCACCAACCTAACTCATGCCACAACCCTTGACACCACCAACCCTCGGCACCACCAACCCCCGGCACCACCCTCGCCAACCCAACCCCCGGCACCACCCTCGGCACCACCAACCTCCGGCACAACCCCCGGCACAACCCTTGACACCATCAACCCCCGGCACAACCCTCGGCACAACCCTTGCCAACCCAACCCATGGCACAGCCACCACCACAACCCATTGAATCACCAACCCCCGGCACCCCAACCCATGGCACCACCCTCGGCACCACCAACCCCCGGCACCTCAACAGTTGGCAAAACCCCCGGCACAACCCTCGGCACAACCCCTGGCACAGCCCTTTCCAACCCAACCCCCGGCACAACCACCACCACAACCCTTGACACCACCAACCCTTGGTACAACCCTCGGCACCACCCTCGCCAACCCAACCACCACCACAACCCTCGGCACCACCAACCCTCGGCACAACCCTCACCAACCCAACCCCCGGCACAACCCCTGGCACCCCAACCCTTGGCACAACCCTCGGCACCACCCTCGCCAACCCAACCCCCGGCACCACCCTTGGCACCACCAACCCCCGGCACCTCAACAGTTGGCAAAACCCCCGGCACAACCCTCGGCACAACCCTCGGCACAACCCTCGCCAACCCAACCCATGGCACAGCCACCACCACAACCCTTGACACCACCAACCCTGGCCACCACCAACCCCCCGCACAACCCCCCGCACAACCCTCGGCACAACCCTCGGCACAACCCTTTCCAACCCAACCTTTGGCACAACCCTCGGCACCACCAACCCCCGGCACAACCCCCGGCACAGCCCTTTCCAACCCAACCCATGGCACAACCACCACCACAACCCTCGGCACCACCAACCCTCGGCACAACCCTCGGCACAACCCTCGCCAACCCAACCCATGGCACAGCCACCACCACAACCCATTGAATCACCAACCCTCGCCACCACCAACCCCCGGCACAACCCCCGGCACCCCAACCCTTGGCACAACCCTCGGCACCACCCTCGCCAACCCAACCCCCGGCACCACCCTTGGCACCACCAACCCCCGGCACCTCAACATTTGGCAAAACCCCCGGCACAACCCCCGGCACAACCCTCGCCAACCCAACCCATGGCACAGCCACCACCACAACCCTTGACACCACCAACCCTGGCCACCACCAACCCCCGGCACAACCCTCGGCACAACCCTCGGCACAACCCTCGGCACAACCCTTTCCAACCCAACCTTTGGCACAACCCTCGGCACAACCCTTGGCACCACCAACCCCCGGCACAACCCCCGGCACAACCCCCGGCACAGCCCTTTCCAACCCAACCCATGGCACAACCACCACCACAACCCTCGGCACCACCAACCCCCGGCACCACCCTCGGCACAACACTCGGCACAACCCTTTCCAACCCAACCTTTGGCACAACCCTCGGCACCACCAACCCCCGGCACCACCCTCGGCACAACCCTCGCCAACCCAACCCATGGCACAACCCTTGATACCATCAACCCCCGGCACAACCCAACCCTTCCGGCGCAACCGCCCCAACCCCCTCCCCTCCCCCGCCCCCCATCTCACCGTCATCCCCCACCAATCCGTCCGCCAAATCCCGCCGTTGGATGCGCCGCAGCGCCTCGGCCGTCACCGCCACCCCGTACCCTTCCCCGTAACACCCCGTCACCAAATCGGTGAGGTCGAGGGCGTCGGCCCCTTCCATCCTCCCGCGGGGACGGTGCCGTAACCCGCCGCAACCGGCAACCGGTTCAACGTCGCCTTCAACCGCCGCAGCTCGGCCGCCGAAAGCTCGTCCAAGGCCCGGAGGATTCGGTCGCGGCCTCCGGCCTGTTTGGGGAGGGGGAAGAAGGGGCGGGGGGGATGGGGAGCACCCTACGGGCGCTTGCGCCGTTGGCGGGGGAGAGGGGGTGGGGGAGGGGGAGGAAGGAAATAGGGGTGGGGGTGGGGGTGACTTGGGTGCAGGCGGCAATGGCGCCCGCCGGCAGCGGCGGCGCGGGAGGCATCGGCATCGTCGTGGCGTTGGTGACCGGTATGGGGGAGGGGGAGAAAAGGGGGAGGGGAGGGTCCTGCCCCCACCCCCCCCAAGGGAGTGGGGGGGCCCTGGGGTGGGGGAGGGGCGCCCCGAGGCTTGGGTGCTCTCCCACGGTTCGGGGAAGGAAGCGGGGCCCCCGGTAGCGGCCGCTGTGCCGTGGGGCAGGGGTGGGGAAGGGTTTGGGGGAGGTGGGGGGCTGGGGGTGAACCCCATCCCCTGGGTGCCCCCCACCCTGGGGTGCTCCCCCACCCAGATGCGTGGGTGCCCCCACCCCGCGCTCCCGGGTGCCCTCCCCACACGTGACGTGTGGGGCAGGGTGCTGCTATGGGGTGAGGTTCACCCTGCTCCCCCCCTTTCTCCCCCCGCCACGCTCTGCCCCATAGCGCTGCCCCACATCGGAGCCTTCAACATCCACCCGGCCCCACATCGCGTCCTGACCCACAGCGGCACCCGCAGCTTCGGGCACCAAGTGCTGCAGCTCAGCGGCTCCCGGTGGGTGTGGGGGTCCAGCACCCATGGGTGCTCTCGGGGATGTGGGGCCCGCACCCCTGGGTGCCCTCTGGGATGTGGGGCCCGGACCCATGGGTCCTCTCTGAGTTGTGGGTCCCGCACCCACGGGTGCCCTGGGGGATGTGGGGCCCAGACTCGTGCGTGCCCTTGGGGATGTGGGTGCTGCACCCATGGGTGCCTCGGGGATGTGGGTCCAGGATGGGGTCCCCCCTGACTTGTGGGTCCAGGACCCCTGGGTGCCCTCGCAGATGTGGGTCCCGCACCCCTGGGTGCTCTCAGGGATGTGGGTCCCGCGCCCATGGGTGCCTCACGGATGTGGGGCCCACACCTCTGGGTGCCCTCGCGGATGTGGGTTCCACACCCCTGGGTGCTCTCGGGGTTATGGGGCCCGGACCCATGGGTCCTCTCTGAGTTGTGGGTCCCGCACCCCTGGGTGCCCTCGGGCATGTGGGTCCAGGACCCATGGGTTTCCTCGCAGATGTGGGTCCAGGACCCATGGGTGCCCTCGCAGATGTGGGTCCCGCACCCATGGGTGCTCTCAGGGTTGTGGGTCCTGCACCCCTGGATGCTCTTGGGGTTATGGGGCCCGGACCCCTGGGTCCTCTCTGAGTTGTGGGTCCCGCACCCCTGGGTGCCCTCGCATATGTGGGTCCCGCACCCATGGGTGCCTCGGGGATGTGGGTCCCAGACCCCTGGGTGCCCTCTGAGTTGTGGGTCCCGCACCCATGGGTGCTTTGGGGAGTGTGGGTCCCAGACCCCTGGGTGCCCTCGGGGATGTGGGTCCAGGACTTGTGGGTGCTCTCGCAGATGTGGGTCCCAGACCTCTGGGTGCCCTCTGAGTTGTGGGTCCCGCACCCATGGGTGCTTTCGGGAGTGTGGGGCCCAGACCCCTGGGTGCCCTCGCAGATGTGGGTCCCGGACCCCTGGGTGCTCTCAGGGATGTGGGTCCAGGACCCCTGGGTGCCCTCTGAGTTGTGGGTCCCGCACCCATGGGTGCTTTCGGGAGTGTGGGGCCCAGACCCCTGGGTGCCCTCGCAGATGTGGGTCCCGGACCCCTGGGTGCTCTCAGGGATGTGGGTCCAGGACCCCTGGGTGCCCTCTGAGTTGTGGGTCCCGCACCCATGGGTGCTTTCGGGAGTGTGGGGCCCAGACCCCTGGGTGCCCTCGCAGATGTGGGTCCCGGACCCCTGGGTGCTCTCAGGGATGTGGGTCCAGGACCCCTGGGTGCCCTCTGAGTTGTGGGTCCCGCACCCATGGGTGCTTTCGGGAGTGTGGGGCCCAGACCCCTGGGTGCCCTCGCAGATGTGGGTCCAGGACCCATGGGTGCCCTCTCAGATGTGGGTCCCGGACCCCTGGGTGCCCTCTGAGTTGTGGGTCCCGCACCCATGGGTGCTTTCGGGAGTGTGGGGCCCGCACCCCTGGGTGCCCTCGCAGATGTGGGTCCAGGACCCCTGGGTGCTCTCAGGGATGTGGGTCCAGGGCCCCTGGGTGCCCTCTCAGATGTGGGTCCCGCACCCATGGGTGCCCTCGCGGATGTGGGTGCCTCACCCTCCCCTCCCCTCCCCCCAGGGTGGTGGTGGGAGCCCCGGCGGAGGCGGGGGAGGGGGGGCGGCTGTTCCAGTGCCGGGTGGAGAGCGGCGACTGCCAGGAGGTGGAGATAGAAGGTGGGCGTGGGAGCGGGATTAGGGTGGGATTAGGGTGGGATTAGGGTGGGCGTGGGAGCGGGATTAGGGTGGGATTAGGGTGGGCGTGGGAGCGGGATTAGGTGGGATTAGGTGGGATTAGGTGGGCGTGGGAGCGGGATTAGGGTGGATTAGGGTGGGATTAGGTGGGCGTGGGAGCCGGGATTAGGGTGGGATTAGGTGGGATTAGGGTGGGCGTGGGAGTGGGATTGAGATTAGGTGGGATTGGGATTAGGGTGGGATTAGGTGGGATTAGGGTGATCGTGGGAGTGGTATTGGGATTAGGGTGATTAGGTGGGATTAAGGCGTGCGTGGGATTGGGATTGGGATTAGGATGGGTGTGGGAGCGGAATTGGGGTGGGATTGGGATTAGGGTGAGATTAGGGTGGATTAGGTGGGCGTGGGAGCGGGATTAGGGTAGGATTAGGTGGGCGTGGGAGCCGGGATTAGGTGGGATTAGGGTGGGATTGGGATTAGGGTGGGATTAGGCGTGCGTGGGAGGGATTGGGATTAGGGGTGGGAGGGATGGGATTGGGATTAGGGTGAGATTAGGTGGATTAGGGTGGGCGTGGTAGCGGGATTAGGGTGGGATTAACGTGGGCGTGGGAGCCGGGATTAGGGTGGCATTAGGGTGGGATTAGGGTGGGCGTGGGAGTGGGATTGGGATTAGAGTGGGATTAGGGTGGGATTGGGATTAGGACTGGGACTGGGATTGGGACTGGGGGGATTGGGATGGGATTAGGATTGGGATTAGGGTTGGGATTAGGGTTGGGATGGGATTAAGATTGGGATTAGGACTGGGATTAGGATTAGGATTGGGATTAGTATTGGGATTAGGGTTGGGATTAGGGTTGGGATGGGATTAAGATTGGGATTAGGACTGGGATTAGGATTAGAATTGGGATTAGTATTGGGATTAGGGTTGGGATTAGGGTTGGGATGGGATTAAGATTGGGATTAGGACTGGGATTAGGATTAGGATTGGGATTAGTATTGGGATTAGGGTTGGGATTAGGGTTGGGATGGGATTAAGATTGGGATTAGGACTGGGATTAGGATTAAGATTGGGATTAGTATTGGGATTAGGGTTGGGATGGGATTAGGGTTGGGATTAGGGTTGGGATTAGGGTTGGGATTAGGGTTGGGATGGGATTAAGATTGGGATTAGGACTGGGATTAGGATTAGGGTTGGGATTAGTATTGGGATTAGGGTTGGGATTAGTATTGGGATTAGGGTTGGGATTAGGGTTGGGATGGGATTAAGATTGGGATTAGGACTGGGATTAGGATTAAGATTGGGATTAGTATTGGGATTAGGGTTGGGATGGGATTAGGATTGGGATTAGGGTTGGGATTAGGATTAGGATTGGGATTAGGGTTGGGATTAGGAAGGGGATTAGGATTGGGATTAGGATGGCGACGGCTCCGCCCACCCGGCCCCTCCCCCGCAGGCAACAGCACCCAGACCCACCTGGGCATGGCCTTGGCCCGCGACGGCAACATCACCATCGTAAGTCACCGGGGCGGGGGGGGAGGGGCTGGCCCCGCCCACCCGGCCACACCCGGCCACACCCACCCCCGGCCACACCCCCTTCCTGCCCCGCCCCCCCCCAGGCCTGCGGCCCCGGCCTGACCCGCGAGTGCGACCGCAACGTCTACACCAGCGGCC
Organism: Ciconia boyciana; assembly: GCF_034638445.1. Lineage (NCBI taxonomy): Eukaryota > Metazoa > Chordata > Aves > Ciconiiformes > Ciconiidae > Ciconia > Ciconia boyciana. The sequence goes on from NC_132969.1 coordinate 199,111, forward strand.
TCTGCCTGCTCCTGGGCCCGGAGCTGAAGCCCCAGCGGGTCCTGGCGCCCGGCTACCAAGGTGAGGGGCTGCGAGCCACGGGTCACCCCAGCCCACCCCGTGGCCACCACAGAGCCCATCCCACTAGCCAAGAGCTTGGCCGGCCCCCCGGGGAGGCTGGCAGCTGCCTGCTCCTTGGTGCTGCCAGGCCACCACCATGAAGCCCATGGTGGTCAACCCATGGAGATGTCATGGTGGGACCCATGGGGACCTGGTGACGCCGTGGCCACCACAGAGCCCGTCCCACTAGCCAAGAGGTTGGCCAGCCCCCCGGGGAGGCTGGCAGCTGCCTGCTGCTGCCCTCAGCCCATCATCACCATGAAGCCCATGGTGGTTGACCCATGGGGACGTCGTGGTGGGACCCATGGGGACGTTGAGGTGGGACCCATGGGGACCTGGTGACCCCGTGGCCACCACAGAGCCCGTCCCACTAGCCAAGAGCTTGGCCGGCCCCCCGGGGAGGCTGGCAGCTGCCTGCTCCTTGGTGCTGCCAGACCACCACCATGAAGCCCATGGTGGTTGACCCACAAAGACCACGGTGGTTGACCAACAAAGCCCATGGTGGTCAACCCATGGGGACGTCGTGGTGGGACCCACGTTGATGTGGTGGAACCCACAGTGAAGTTGTGGTGGGACCCATGGTGACGTCTTGGTGGGACCCACGGTGACGTCTTGGTGGGACCCATGGGGACGTCGTGGTGGGACCCACAGTGATGTGGTGGAACCCACGGTGATGTCATGGTGGAACCCACGTTGATGTGGTGGAACCCATGGGGATGTTGTGGTGGGACCCATGGTGACGTCTTGGTGGAACCCATGGGGACGTCGTGGTGGGACCCACAGTGATGTTGTGGTGGGACCCACGGAGACATCGTGGTGGAACCCACGGTGACGTCGTGGTGGAACCCATGGGGACGTTGTGGTGGGACCCACGTTGATGTGGTGGTGGAACCCACGGTGACGTCTTGGTGGAACCCATGGGGATGTTGTGGTGGGACCCACAGTGATGTTGTGGTGGGACCCACGGAGACATCGTGGTGGGACCCATGGGGACGTCGTGGTGGGACCCACAGTGATGTTGTGGTGGGACCCACGGAGACATCGTGGTGGGACCCATGGGGACGTCGTGGTGGTACCCACGTTGATGTGGTGGAACCCACGGAGACATCGTGGTGGAATCCACGGGGACGTTGTGGTGGGACCCACGTTGATGTGGTGGAACCCATGGGGATGTTGTGGTGGGACCCACAGTGATGTTGTGGTGGGACCCACGTTGATGTGGTGGAACCCATGGGGATGTTGTGGTGGAACCCATGGTGATGTCTTGGTGGAACCCATGGGGATGTCATGGTGGGACCCACAGTGATGTGGTGGTGGGACCCACGGTGACGTCGTGGTGGAACCCACGTTGATGTGGTGGAACCCATGGGGATGTTGTGGTGGGACCCACGGTGACGTCTTGGTGGAACCCATGGGGATGTCGTGGTGGGACCCACAGTGATGTGGTGGTGGGACCCACGGTGATGTCGTGGTGGAACCCACGTTGATGTGGTGGAACCCGTGGGGATGTTGTGGTGGGACCCACGGTGACGTCTTGGTGGAACCCATGGGGACGTCGTGATGGGACCCACGTTGATGTGGTGGAACCCATGGTGACGTCTTGGTGGGACCCATGGGGACGTCGTGGTGGGACCCACAGTGATGTGGTGGAACCCACGGTGATGTCATGGTGGAACCCACGTTGATGTGGTGGAACCCATGGGGACGTTGTGGTGGGACCCATGGTGACGTCTTGGTGGAACCCACGGTGACATCGTGGCGGGACCCACACTGACGTCGTGGCGGGACCCACGTTGATGTGGTGGAACCCATGGGGACGTCGTGGTGGGACCCACAGTGATGTTGTGGTGGGACCCACGTTGATGTGGTGGAACCCGTGGGGATGTTGTGGTGGGACCCACGGTGACGTCTTGGTGGAACCCATGGGGACGTCGTGATGGGACCCACGTTGATGTGGTGGAACCCATGGTGACGTCTTGGTGGGACCCATGGGGACGTCGTGGTGGGACCCACGTTGATGTGGTGGAACCCATGGTGACGTCTTGGTGGAACCCATGGGGACGTCGTGGTGGGACCCACAGTGATGTTGTGGTGGGACCCACGGAGACATCGTGGTGGGACCCATGGGGACGTCGTGGTGGTACCCACGTTGATGTGGTGGAACCCACGGTGACGTCTTGGTGGGACCCACGGAGACATCGTGGTGGAACCCACGCTGACGTCGTGGCGGGACCCACGGGGGATCCGGTGGCCCCACGGCCGCGCCGCGGGCAGTCTGGCAGCTGCCTGCAGCCGGGCGGTCGCTGCCCGCAGGCTGCCTGCCGGGGATGGTGGACCTGGTCTTCCTCTTCGACGGCTCCAACAGCATGAGCCCCCAGCAGTTCGGGGCCATCCGGGACTTCATGGTGGACGTCATGGAGAAGCTGGAGAACACCTCCATCCGCGTGGGTCCTCCCGGGCCTATGGGGGCTATAGGGGCTGGGGGGTGGGGGGTGTGGGGGTGGGGGGGTGTGGGGGAGGGATGGGGTGGGGAAGATGGGGGTGATGGGGGCGGGAGGCGGGGGGGTGTGGGGGTCATGGGGGGTGGAGGGGTGGGGGTAGAGGGGCTATGGGGGGGTATAGGGGCTATGGGGGGGTATAGGGGCTGTGGGGGCTGTAGGGGGGGTATAGAGGGGGTATGGGGGGGTATGGGGGTGTGGGGGGGGATGGGGTGGGGAAGATGGGGGTGATGGGGGCGGGGAGGTGGGGGGGTGTGGGGGTCATGGGGGAGTGGAGGGGTGGGGGTATAGGGGCTATGGGGGGCTGTGGGGGGGTATAGAGGGGGTATGGGGGGGTATGGGGGGGTATAGGGGGTGTGGGGAGGGATGGGGTGGGGAAGATGGGGGGTGATGGGGGCGGGGAGGTGGGGGCGTGGGGGTCATGGGGGAGTGGAGGGTGGGGTATAGGGGCTATGGGGGTATGGGGGGTATAGGGGCTATGGGGGCTGTAGGGGGGGTATAGAGGGGGTATGGGGGGTATGGGGGGTGTGGGGGGGGATGGGGTGGGGAAGATGGGGGGTGATGGGGGCGGGAGGTGGGGGGTGTGGGGGTCATGGGGGGTGGAGGGGTGGGGGTATAGGGGCTATGGGGGGCTATAGGGGCTGTAGGGGGTATAGAGGGGGTATGGGGGGTATAGGGGTGTGGGGAGGGATGGGGTGGGGAAGATGGGGGTGATGGGGGCGGGAGGTGGGGGGGTGTGGGGTCATGGGGGGAGTGGAGGGGTGGGGTATAGGGGCTATGGGGGGTATGGGGGGTATAGGGGCTATGGGGGGCTGTAGGGGGGGTATAGAGGGGTATGGGGGGTATGGGGGGTGTGGGGGGATGGGGTGGGGAAGATGGGGGTGATGGGGGCGGGGAGGTGGGGGGTGTGGGGGTCATGGGGGGTGGAGGGGTGGGGGTATAGGGGCTATGGGGGGCTATAGGGGGCTGTGGGGGGTATAGAGGGGGTATGGGGGGTATGGGGGGTATAGGGGTGTGGGGAGGGATGGGGTGGGGAAGATGGGGGTGATGGGGCGGGGAGGTGGGGGGTGTGGGGGTCATGGGGGGGGTGAGGGTGGGGGTATAGGGGCTATGGGGGCTATAGGGGGCTGTAGGGGGGTATGGGGGTCTATAGATTCTATAAGGTTGAAGGGGCTATAGGATCTATGGGGGCTATAGGGGCTATAGGGGTCTCTAGGGGCCGTGGGGCCGACTGCGCTGTGGGGCCATGGGGCTGTGGGGCTATAGAGTCTCTAGGGGTCTCTGGGGTCGTGGAGGCTATAGGGTCTATAGGGTCTCTAGGGGCCGTGGGGTTGTGGGGCTATAGGTTCTCTAGGGGTCTCTAGGGGCTGTGGGGCTGTGGGGGCTCTAGGGTCTATAGGGGTCTATAGGGTCTCTGGGGGCTGTGGGGCTGTGGGGCCACCCCTGCTGTGGGGCTGTGGGGGCTCTAGGGTCTATAGGGGTCTATAGGGTCTCTGAGGGCCGTGGGGCCGCCCCTGCCATGGGGCTGAGGCACTGTGGGGCTGCCCGTGCTGTGGGGCTGTGGGGGCTCTAGGGTGTATAGGGGTGTATAGGGTCTCTGGGGGCCATGGGGCTGAGGCGCCGTGGGGCTGTGGGGGCTCTAGGGTCTATAGGGGTCTATAGGGTCTCTGGGGGCCGTGGGGCCGCCCCCGCCGTGGGGCCGAGGCGCCGTGGGGCTGAGGCGCTGTGGGGCTGTGGGGGCTCTAGGGTCTATAGGGTCTATAGGGTCTCTGGGGGCCGAGGCGCCGTGGGGCTGAGGCGCCATGGGGCTGTGGGGGCTCTAGGGTCTATAGGGGTCTATAGGAGTCTATAGGGTCTCTGAGGGCCGCGGGGCCGCCCCCGCCGTGGGGCCGAGGCGCCGTGGGGCTGTGGGGGCTTTAGGGTCTATAGGGGTCTATAGGGTCTCTGAGGGCCTTGGGGCCGTGGGGCTGAGGCGCCGTGGGGCTGAGGCGCCGTGGGGCTGTGGGGCTCTAGGGTCTATAGGGGTCTATAGGGGTCTATAGGGTCTCTGGGGGCCATGGGGCTGGGGGGCCGTGGGGCCGAGGCGCCGTGGGGCCGAGGGGCCGTGGGGCTGTGGGGCCATGGGGCTGCCCGCGCCGTGGGGCTGTGGGGGCTCTAGGGTCTATAGGGGTCTATAGGGTCTCTGGGGGCCGTGGGGCCGTGGGGCTGTGGGGCCGAGGCGCCGTGGGGCTGAGGCACTGTGGGGCTGTGGGCGCTCTAGGGTCTATAGGGGTCTATAGGGTCTCTGAGGGCTGTGGGGCCGCCCGCCGTGGGCCCGAGGCGATGTGGGGCTGAGGCGCCGTGGGGCTGAGGCGCCGTGGGGCTGTGGGGGCTCTAGGGTCTATAGGGGTCTATAGGGTCTCTGGGGGCCGTGGGGCCGTGGGGCTGAGGTACCGTGGGGCTGTGGGGGCTCTAGGGTCTATAGGGGTCTATAGGGTCTCTGAGGGCCGTGGGGCCACCCCTGCCGTGGGGCTGAGGCATCGTGGGGCTGTGGGGGCTCTAGGGTCTATAGGGTTCTATAGGGGTCTATAGGGTCTCTGGGGACCATGGGGCCGTGGGGCTGTGGGGCCGAGGCACCGTGGGGCTGAGGCGCCGTGGGGCTGTGGGGGCTCTAGGGTCTATAGGGGTCTATAGGGGTCTATAGGGTCTCTGGGGGCCATGGGGCTGTGGGGCCGAGGCGTCGTGGGGCCGAGGCGCCGTGGGGCTGCCGGCGCCGTGGGGCTGACGCGCCGTGGGGCAGTTCGGGGCGGTGCAGTTCTCGGCGGCCGTGCAGACCCAGTTCACGCTCGGGGACTTCGCGGCTCGGCCCCGGCCCCGGGAGCTGCTGCGGGGCCTGCGCCAGCTCCGCACCCTCACCGACACCTTCGCCGCCATCGCCTTCGTCACGTGAGCGCCCCCGCCCCACACCTGCCCCACACCTGCCCCATAGCTGCCCCACAGCTGCCCCACGCCTGCCTCACTGCATCCCCCCCTGCCCCGCTGCTGCCCCGCACACACCTTCGCCGCCGTCGCCTTCGTCACGCGAGCGCCCCCGCCCCGCCCCTGCCCCACACCTGCCCCACACCTGCCCCATAGCTGCCCCGCCCCTGCCCCACACCTGCCCCACGGCTGCCCCACAGCTGCCCCATAGCTGCCTCACTGCATCCCCCTCTGCCCCGCTGCTGCCCCACACACACCTTCACCGTCACACCTACATTGCATGAGCAACCCCTGCCCCACGCCTGCCCCACCACTGCCCCACAGCCGCCCCACACCTGCCCCACTGCATCCCCCCTGCCCCGCTGCTGCCCCAGCACCCTGCCTGCCGCCCACTGCTGCCCCATTACTGCCCCACTGATGCCCCACTGCTGCCCCACTGCCGCCCACTGCCACCCCATTGCTGCCCCATGGCTGTCCCACTGTCACCCCACACCCGCCCCACCGCCACCCCATTGCTGCCCCACCGCCACCCCATTGCTGCCCCACTGACGCCCCATTGCTGCCCCATGGCTGTCCCACTGTCACCCCCCACCCCCCCCCCCGCCGCCCCCCTGCCACCCCACCACTGCCCCACTGTCACCACCCACTGCCGCCCCACTGCCACCCCACTGGTGCCCCATGGCTGTCCCACTGTCACCCCACACCCGCCCCACCGCCGCCCCACTGCCGCCCCATTACTGCCCCACTGGTGCCCCACTGCTGCCCCCCTGCCGCCCCAATGCTGCCCCACTGCCACCCCATTGCTGCCCCATGGCTGTCCCACTGTCACCCCACACCCGCCCCACACCCGCCCCACTGCCGCCCCACTGCCGCCCCACACCCGCCCCACAGGAGGCAGATCTTCACCCCCGAGCAGGGGGCGCGGGCGGGGGCCCGGCGTGTGCTCATCATCATCACCGACGGCGACGCCACCGACAGCGACCAGGGCAGCATCCGGGAGGCCGAGGAGCGCGGCATCATCCGCTACGTCATCGGGGTGAGGGCGTGGCCCTGCCTGCACCCGGCCCTGCCTGTACCTGGCCCTGCCTGTACCTGCTGCTGCCTGTGCCTTGTTCTGCCTGTACCTGCTCCTGCCTGTACCTGCTGCTGCCTGCACCCGGTGCTGCCTGTACCTGGTCCTGCCTGTACCCAGTGCTGCCTGTACCTGATCCTGCCTGTACCTGGTCCTGCCTGTGCCTTGTTCTGCCTGTACCTGCTGCTGCCTGCACCCGGTGCTGCCTGTACCCACGCTGCCTGTACCCAGTGCTGCCTGTATCCTTGTTTTGCCTGTACCCAGTGCTGCCTGTCCCCGCTGCTGCCTGTACCTCCTCTGCCTGTACCCAGCGCTGCCTGTACCCGCTCCTGCCTGTCCCCAGCGCTGCCTGCACCCAGCACTGCCTGTATCCTTGTTTTGCCTGTCCCCGCTCCTGCCTGTCCCGGCGCTGCCTGTCCTGGTGCTGCCTGTCCCCGCTGCTGCCTGTACCTGCCCTGCCCGCACCCAGCCCTGCCCGTACCCCCGGCAGGTGGGGAACAACTTCAACAGCCCCGACACCCGGCTCTACCTGAGCCAATTCGCCTCCCGGCCCAGCTCCGAGTTCGTCAAGGTCCTGGACAGCTTCGAGAAGCTCCAGGGGCTCTTCCACGAGCTGCAGGCCAAGATCTACGACATCGAAGGTGACCTCCTCCCCTCCCCCACCCCCCCCAAAAAAAAAAAAAACAATTTTGGGGTCTCCTCCCCCACCCCTGCCTGCTCCCCTCCCCCGCTCCTGCCCATCCCTGCCGGATTTTTGGTTTTTAGGCACCAGCGACCTGAACCGGTTCCACCTGGAGCTTTGCTCGAGCGGGATGAGCATCGAGGTTGTCCATGTACGACACCGGCGAGGGGGCTCGAGAGGGTCGGGGTTCAAGGAGAACCCCCCTCCCCTCCCCTCCCCCCCCCCTTTTTCCTCGCGGCACCCCTCCCCCACCCAGGGTCGGCGGGTGACGGGGGCGGTGGGGGCCGATAATTGGGCCGGGGGGTTGGTGGAGCTGGAGGAGGAGAAGGAGAACGAGACGTTCGTGGCCAGCCCGTCGTTGGAGGAGAACGTGACGGACACGTATCTGGGTAGGGAGGGGTTAAAGGGGGAGGGGTGGTGGGGAGGGGCAGGGGTGGGGGGGTGGGGTGAAATGTGGTGGGGGTCAAGGTGGGGGTGGTGGGGCGATGGGCAGGAGGGGATGGTGGTGGTTGAGGCCAAGGCGGGGAGCAGGGTGACCATGGTGGCTCCATCTCAGGGACGTGGGGTGACCATGGTGACCTCATCCTGGGGACCAGGCTGCCCATGGTGGCCCCATCTCAGGGACCAGGTTGCCCATGGTGACCCCATCCTGGGGACCAGGTTGCCCATGGTGACCCCATCTCAGGGACATGGGGTGACCAAGGTGACCCCATCCTGAGGACCATGGTGACCATGGTGGCCCCATCTCAGGGACGTGGGGTGACCATGGTGACCTCACCCTGGGGACCAGGTTGCCCATGGTGACCCCATCCTAGGGACATGGGATGACCCTGTCCCAAGGACAAGGTTGACCAGGTTGCCCATGGTGACCCCATCCCAAGGACAAGGTTGCCCATGGTGACCCCATCTCAGGGACGTGGGGTGACCATGGTGACCTCACCCTGGGGCCCAGGTTGCCCATGGTGGCCCCATCCCAAGGATCAGGTTGCCCGTGGTGACCCCATCTCAGGGACATGGGGTGACCATGGTGACCCCATCCCGAGGACCATGGTGACCATGGTGGCTCCATCTCAGGGACGTGGGGTGACCAAGGTGACCTCATCCTGGCGACCAGGTTGCCCATGGTGACCCCATCCCAGGGACATGGGATGACCCTGTCCCAAGGACAAGGTTGACCAGGGTGACCATGGTGACCCCGTCCTGGGGACCAGGTTGCCCATGGTGGCCCCATCTCAGGGACGTGGGGCGACCATGGTGACCTCACCCTGGGATCAGGTTGGCCAGGTTGCCCATGGTGACCCCATCCCAAGGACCAGCTTGACCATGGTGACCCCATCCCCAGGACCATGGTGACCATGGTGACCCCATCTCAGGGACATGGGGTGACCATGGTGACCCCATCCCGAGGACCAGGGTGACCATGGTGGCCCCATCTCAGGGACCAGGTTGCCCATGGTGACCCCATCTCAGGGACATGGGGTGACCAAGGTGACCCCATCCCGAGGACCATGGTGACCATGGTGGCCCCATCTCAGGGACGTGGGGCGACCATGGTGACCTCACCCTGGGGCCCAGGTTGCCCATGGTGACCCCTGTCCCCACAGGCTACGCGGTGGCCGGCCTGCGTGTCCCTGGCCGGGTGCTGGTGGCGGCGGGTGCCCCCCGTCACCGTCACATCGGGGGCGTGGTCCTTTTCGAGGTCCCAGAGGCCACCGGGAGCTGGCGGGTGCTGCAGACCCTCCCTGGGGAGCAGGTAAGGGCCGGTGGGGCGGGTGCCCTCGGGTGTCCCCACCCCACCGCCCCGGTGACGTCGGTGTCACCTCTAGGTGGGCTCCTACTTCGGGGCCACCCTCTGCGCCCTGGACCAGGGCGGGGTGACGGTGGCGCTGCTGGTGGGTGCCCCCACCCACTTCGACGGGCGACGTGGGGGACGGGTGCACCTCTACCGGTGGCAGAAGGTAAGGGGGACACGGTCACCCTTGGGGACACCAACACCCCTGGGGACACGGCCACCCTTGGGGACACCAACGCCCTTGGGGACACGGCCACCCTTGGGGACACTGTCACCCCTGGGGACATGGCCACCCTGGGGACACCAACACCCCTGGGGACACAGCCACCCTTGGGGACACCAACGCCCTTGGGGACATGGCCACCCCTGGGGACACCACCACCCTTGGGGACACCAACACCCCTGGGGACACGGCCACACTTGGGGACACCAACGCCCTTGGGGACATGGCCACCCTTGGGGACACCAATGCCCTTGGGGACATGGCCACCCTGGGGACATGGCCACCCTTGGGGACACCAACACCCCTGGGGACACAGCCACCCTTGGGGACACCAACGCCCTTGGGGACACGGCCACCCTTGGGGACACTGTCACCCCTGGGGACATGGCCACCCTGGGGACACCAACACCCCTGGGGACACAGCCACCCTTGGGGACACCAACGCCCTTGGGGACATGGCCACCCCTGGGGACACCACCACCCTTGGGGACACCAACACCCCTGGGGACACGGCCACCCTTGGGGACACGGCCACCCCTGGGGACATGGCCACCCTGGGGACACGGCCACCCCTGGGGACACGGCCACACTTGGGGACACCAACGCCCTTGGGGACATGGCCACCCTTGGGGACACGGCCACCCTTGGGGACACCAAAAGTGGGGGGCACGTGGCTATGGGGTGGGGGAATGGGGTGACCCCAGCCCAGGGACATGGGGTGCCCAAGGTGTCCCCAACGCAGGGTGACCAGGACCGGGGTGACGAGGGTGTCCCCAACCCAGGGACATGGGGTGACCAAGGTGTCCCCAACCCAAGGAGCACGGGATGGGGGTGACCAAGGTGTCCCCAACCCAGGGACATGGGGTGACCGAGGTGTCCCCAACCCAAGGAGCACGGGATGGAGGTGACCAAGGTGTCCCCAACCCAGGGTGACCAGGACTGGGGTGACCAGGGTGACCCCAGCCCAGGGACATGGGGTGACCAAGGTGTCCCCAGCCCAGGGACATGGGGTGACCGAGGTGTCCCCAACCCAGGGACATGGGGTGACCGAGGTGTCCCCAACCCAAGGAGCACGGGATGGGGGTGACTGAGGTGTCCCCAGCCCAAGGACATGGGGTGCCCAAGGTGTCCCCAACCCAAGGAGCATGGGATGGAGGTGACCAAGGTGTCCCCAACCCAGGGACATGGGGTGACCAAGGTGTCCCCAACCCAAGGACATGGGGTGACCGAGGTGTCCCCAACCCAAGGACATGGGGTGACCGAGGTGTCCCCAACCCAAGGAGCACGGGATGGAGGTGACCAAGGTGTCCCCAACCCAGGGACATGGGGTGACCAAGGTGTCCCCAACCCAAGGACCACGGGATGGAGGTGACCAAGGTGTCCCCAACCCAGGGACATGGGGTGACCAAGGTGTCCCCAACCCAAGGACATGGGGTGACCGAGGTGTCCCCAACCCAAGGAGCACGGGATGGAGGTGACCAAGGTGTCCCCAACCCAAGGACATGGGGTGACCAAGGTGTCCCCAACCCAAGGACCACGGGATGGAGGTGACCAAGGTGTCCCCAACCCAGGGACATGGGGTGACCGAGGTGTCCCCAACCGAGGGACATGGGGTGACCAAGGTGTCCCCAACCCAAGGAGCACGGGATGGGGGTGCCCAAGTGTCCCCAACCCAGGGACACGGGGTGACCGAGGTGTCCCCAACCCAAGGAGCACGGGATGGGGGTGACCAAGGTGTCCCCAACCCAGGGACATGGGGTGACCGAGGTGTCCCCAACCCAAGGACCACGGGATGGGGGTGACCAAGGTGTCTCCAACCCAGGGTGACCAGGACTGGGGTGACCAAGGTGTCCCCAACCCAAGGACCATGGGATGGGGGTGACCGAGGTGTCCCCAACCCAGGGACATGGGGTGCCCAAGGTGTCCCCAACCCAGGGACACGGGGTGACCGAGGTGTCCCCACCCCAAGGACCACGGGACGGAGGTGCCCAAGGTGTCCCCACCCCAAGGACCACGGTGACCCCACCCGAGGTGCCCCCGTCCCACTTCTCCACGCCGTCCTTTGTCACCTCAGGACGCTCTGGAGGTGGCCGGAGAACTTTGGGGTGCCCCGGGTCACCCTTTGGGACGTTTCGGGGCATCTCTGGCGGCGTTGGGTGACCTCGACGGAGATGAGCTGACGGAGGTGGCCGTAGGTGCCCCCATGGAGGACGAAGAACGAGGAGCCATCTACATCTTCTCCGGACGTCCCGGTGGCCTGGAGAGCCACTACAGCCAGGTGGGACGTTGGGGACACGGAGGGGTGGGGGGGGGGAGGTTGGGGACCTCGAGGTGACACGGAGGTTGACGTCCACCTCAGCGTCTGGAGGGGCAAGCGGTGGCCCCGGGGCTGCGGTTCTTCGGGCGGGCGGTGGACGGAGCGATGGACGTGGCGGGGGACGGGTTGGTGGACCTGGCGGTGGGGACGGAAGGTCACGTGGTGGTGCTCAGGTGGGGGATGGGGACGCGGGGGGGTGGGGAGGAGGGGGTGGAGGTGGGGTGGTGGGGACGTGGGGGTGGGGATGAGGACGTGGGGGTGGGGACGTGGGGATGGAGGTGGGGACGTGGAGATGGGGACAAGGACGTGGGGGTGGGGACGTGGGGATGGGGACGAGGATGTGGGGGTGGGGACGTGGGGATGGAGGTGGGGACATGGGGGTGGGGACATGGAGATGGTGGTGGGGACGTGGAGATGGGGACGTGGGGGTGGGGACGTGGGGATGGAGATGGGGACGTGGGGGTGGGGACATGGGGACGGAGGTGGGGACGTGGGGATGGGGACAAGGACGTGGGGGTGGGGACGTGGGGGTGGGGACGTGGGGGTGGGGACGTGGGGGGTGGGGACGTGGGACAGGGACAGGGGTGGGGACACGGGGGTGGTGACGGGGCGTGGTGATGGGGGGCAGGGGTGGGGACAAGGACGCGGGGTGGGGCCACGGGGACGCGGGGTGGGGACCCAGAGCTGGAGGTGGGGACACGGGGACAGGGCGGGGCCAAGGACAGGGTGGGGACAGGGGGTGGGGACAAGGACAGGGGGCGGAGCCAAGGACAGGGGTGCGGACAGGGGCAGGGGCCAAGGCCAGGGTGGGGACACGGGGGTGGGGCCAAGGACAGGGGGTGGGGCCAAGGCCAGGATGGGGACACGGGTGTGGGGACAAGGACAGGGGCGGGGCCACAGCCAGGGGTGCAGACAGGGGGCAGGGCCAAGGACGGGGGTGGGGCCAAGGCCAGGGGAGTGGGGGCGGGGCTAAGGCCAGGGTGGGGACACGGGGGTGGGGCCAAGGCCAGGGGCGGGGCCACAGGCCTGGGCCCCAGCGACAACGCCGGGGCTGAGGCCGGTGACGGCCGTGAGGTGACCCCTCCCCCTCCCCCTCCCCTCCCCTCCCCTCCCCAGGTCGCAGCCGGTGCTGACGGTCACCCCCAAGTGACCTTTGACCCCCCAGATCGCCACCAGGGGGGTGGACTGTTCCGGCGTCACCGGCGCCGGCGTCACCCTGCGCCTCTGCTTCCTCACCCGCCTCGACACCCCCGCCTACGCAGGTGCGGGGGGCCCCGCCAGGGGGCGCTGCGCTGGCCCTCCCCCCCTCCCCCCACGCTGACCTTTCCCTTGACCCCTAGGTGACCTCCTGACCCCCCCGCACTTCCGGGTGGAGGTGGACCCCCAGCGGGCGCGGGGGCGGGGGGCGTTCGGGGAGGGGCGGAGGGGCTGGGCCGGGCGGCTGCCGGCCAGGGCGGGGGAGAGCTGCCAGCAGGAGGAGCTGCGCATCCCGGTAGGGCCCCACACTTATGGGGCGGGAGGCACACTTGGGGGGCGGGAGCCACGCTTGGGGGAGGGAGCCACGCTTGGGGTGGGAGGCACGCTTGGGGGCGGGGCTCATATTGGGGGTGGGGGACACTTGGGGGGTGACCCACACTTAGGGGTGACCCACACTTGGGGGGCGGGAGCCACGCTTGGGGGAGGGAACCACACTTGGGGGTGGGAGGCACGCTTGGGGCGGGGCTCATATTGGGGGTGGGGGACACTTGGGGGTGACCCACACTTAGGGGTGACCCACACTTGGGGGGCAGGACCCAGACTTGGGGTGGGAGCCACACATGGGGGTGGGAGGCACGCTTGGGGCGGGGCTCATACTGGGGGAGGACCCACACTTGGGGGCAGAGTTGGACCCACACTTGGGGGGCGGGAGCCACGCTTGGGGGAGGGAGCCATGCTTGGGGGAGGGAACCACACTTGGGGGTGGGAGGCACGCTTGGGGGCGGGGCTCATACTGGTGGGGACACTTGGGGGTGACCCACGCAGGACCCACACTTGGGGGGCAGGACCCACACTTGGGGGGAGGGAACCACACATGGGGGTAGGAGGCACACTTGGGGGGCGGGGCTTATATTGGGGGGTGGGGGACACTTGGGGGTGACCCACACTTAGGGGGTGACCCACACTTGGGGGGTGAATTTGGGGGGCGGCGACCCCCACTTACAGCGCACAGCTGGGGGGCCCTGACCCCATTGCAGAGCACAGCCCCATAGGGCTGCCCCTCACTTATGGGGCGCAGCCCCATAGAAATGTGGGGGGCTGACCCCATTTTGAGGCACCGCCCTATGGGGCGGGGGAGGGGGGTGTCACCACTTATGGGGCGCCCCCCCACACACTTCCCTGCCCCCCATCTCCCAGCCCTGCCTCGAGGACTTCGTGACCCCCATCCGCGTCTCCGTCACCGTCTCCCTGCCCCACGGCGACCCCCAGGGCCCCATCCTGCGCCCCAACACCCCCCCCACCTGGACCGAGGTACGGGGGGGGCCTCGCCGTGGGGCTGAGATGTGGGGCTTGGGGGGAGAAGTGGGGGGGCTGTGTCCCCCCCCGCCCCAAATTTAACCCCCCCCCTCTTTTTTCACCCCATAGATCCCCTTCGAGAAGAACTGTGGGGCAGACGAGGTGTGCGAAGCCGACTTGGGGGTCACGGTGTTGGCGGGGGTGCCGGCGGTGGTGGGGGGCGGCAGCAGAGAATTGGAGGTCGGTTTGGTTGTGGGGAACGCCGGCGAAGACGCTTATGGGGCAGCCCTACAAGTGCAGCATCCCCCGGGGATCTCCTTCCGACGGGCTCGGGCCACCCAGGTAAAGTGGGGTGCCCCACATGGGAGCCCCCAAAGTATGGGGGGGGCTGGGGGGGGGCATTGGTTATGGGGCCTGGGGTCCGGAGGGAGCCAGAAGTCTGCGCCCCACATATCCCAGCCCCACATCTCCTGGAGCATGGAGGGACCCGGGTGTCTGCACCCCAGAAATCCCAGCCCCACATATCCCAGCCCCACATCTCCTGGAGCATGGAGGGACCCGGGTGTCTGCACCCCAGAAATCCCAGCCCCACATATCCCAGCCCCACATATCCCAGCCCCACATCTCCTGGAGCATGGAGGGACCCGGGTGTCTGCACCCCAGAAATCCCAGCCCCACATATCCCAGTCCCACATCTCCTGGGGTCTGGAGGGAGCCAGGCGTCCGCGCCCCACACATCTCAGCCCCACACATCCTGGAGCATGGAGGGACCCAGGCGTCTGGGCCCCACATATTCCAGCCCCACATCTCCTGGGGTCTGGAGGAACCCAGGCATCCACACCCCCACATATCTCAGCCCCACATCTCCTGGGGTCTGGAAGGACCCAGAATTCTGTGCCCCACATATCCCAGCCCCACATATTCCAGCCCCACATCTCCTGGGGTCTGGAGGGAACCAGGCGTCTGCGCCCCACATAGCCCAGCCCCACACATCCTGGAGCATGGAGGGAGCCAGGCGTCCGTGCCCCACATCTCCCAGCCCCACATCTCCCCATAGGCCGCCGCCCCGGTGTCCATCACCTGCTGGGACTCCGAGGTCTCCGTGGGGCAGACGTGGGGCCTGACCTGTAACATCAGCCGCCCCATCCTACGCGCCGGCTGGCAGGTGAGGTGTGGGGCAGGCCGTGGGGTGGTAGCGCCGTGGGGCAGCCCCCCCCCGCCCCCCACCTCACCCCCCCTGCCCCACACCAGGTGAAGGTGGAGCTGATGTTCGACATCCTCCAAAACACCACCTGGAATGAAACCGTGGGGCTGACGGCGACCGCCAGCAGGTGGGATCTATGGGGCAGGGTGGTTATGGGGCGCTATGGGGCAGGCTGACGCCTGCGTCTCCTCTTTCTGCCCCATAGCGACAACGAGCCCCCCGCCACCGTGGGGGACAACGAGCGCTCCTGGAACGTCCCCGTCCACTTCGCCCTCGACCTCGTGGCTACCTGGTGAGCCCCACACATTCCTGCCCCATAGAATGGGGGCAGGCGTTCGAGCCCCACTGATTTCTCTGCCCCACACAGGCAAGACGACTCCACCCCCTACCTCAATTTCACCTCCCGCCACCCCGAAAATAAGATGCTGCAGCATCGCTATAGGGTGAGCCCCCCAAATCCCCCCTCCCCCTGCCCCATGGCGCTGCCCCACAGCGCTGACCCACACCTCTGCCCCATAGCTGGAAACCCTCCTACCTCCGCCCCCCGGCAGCCCCCAGCCGCTGCTGACGGCCTTCGTCCTCCTGCCCCACACGCTGCCCCACGGCGTGACGGTGGCCGACCTCCAAGTGCGAGTGGTGAGCGACTTCTCCTGCCCCATAGCGTGCCCCACTGCACCCCCCAACAAAAAATATATGGGGGGGAGGGGGCAGGTTGAGGGGTGCCCCTCCCCCCACCCCAATTTCTCCCCTGCCCCATAGGAGCCGGGCGGTCCCTGCGTCGCCGTGGGGCAGGCGGAGGACGACGCCGTGGGGCAGGAGCTGCGCCGCAGCATCGCTGAGGTGGGGGAGGGGGGCTGTGGGGCAGGACCCCATATTGGGGACGGGGGAGGGCCCCTGAAAGCGCGGTGCTATGGGGCGGCGGGGGCAGGGGGTGTCACCCCATATCGGGGCGCTATGGGGTGACCCACATGGGTCGCCCCTCCCCCACGAGTGTGGGGGAGGGGCGGGGGTTCCCCCAACTCGGGGGAAAAAGGGGGAGGGCCAAATTTTTGGCTTCCCTCCCCCTCCCTAAAACTTTTTTGGGTTGGGGGAGGGGGAGCGACCCCTCCCCCCCTCCGCGACCCCTCCCCCAGGCTTGCTCCACCCCCAGCTCCGCCCCTTCCGCTGCTCCGTGGGGCCGCTGCCCCCCGCCCTCGTCACCGTCACGGCCGCGCTCCTCCCCCCGACATCCAGGTACCGCTGAGGGGTGGGGGAGGGGCGAGGGAGGGCACCACCCCCAAAATAAATTTTGGGGTGCCCCTCCCCTTCTTTAACCCCTCCCCCTCAGAGCCCCGCCCGCCCCCGCTTTTGCTCCGCCCTCTGGGTCAGAGTCGCCCCCCGCTTCCAGACCCTCCCCCACCACCTGCGCGCCCAGGTAATTAAAGGCTCATTAAGGGGAGGGGGGTGGGGAGGGGCCCTGGGTGGGGGAGGGGCCTCACCCTCCCCCCCCGTTTTTAGGGGTTCACCGAGGTGGAGCTGCTGCGCGAGCTCGACCCCCTCCCCATCTACGTGGGGGAGGGGTGGGGGCTCCTCCTCCTCCTCCTCATCGTCGTCGCCCTCTCCAAGGTACCCCTCCCCCACCCTGCCCTTCCCCCCTGCCCCCACCCCTGGGGTGCCCCTATTTTATTTGGGGGAGGGGAGGTGAGCCCCTCCCCCTCCCCCTGAGCCGCCCCTCCCCACGCAGTGCGGCTTCTTCAAGCGGAATTACCGGGAGCGGCTGGAGCAGGAGGGGAGGGGAGGAGGGGGGAGGGGAACCCCAAAGCGGGGAACCCCAGGAAGGGGAGGACACGCCCCCTGACCCCCCACACGCCCCTCCCCACCCCACGGAAAAGCGTTTCGACCCCTCCCCCCGACATTGAAGATGCGCCCAGCCCCTCCCCCATTAAAAGACTCCGCCCCTTTTCCTCCTTACTGGTTTTACTGGGAGGGGCAGGGGTGGGGGAGGGAGGGGGAGGGGTCAGCAGCCCGCCCCTCCCCTCCATGAGGGACCCACGCGTCCGGCCCTTCCCCGATTTAGTTGGGGGAGCTGGGTGGTCCCATGATGCTCGGGGGGGGGGAGCAGTGCCCCTCCCCACCCTGTAGACAGCACAGCGCCCCTCCCCCACTCTGAAAGGAGCACGCTGCCCCTCCCCACCCCGAGGGCACCACGGTGCCCTCCCCCCCTCCAGAAAACGGGGGGGTGGAGCTCACAACCCCTCCCCCTCAAAGGGGGAGCTGGGCGCTCCCATCATGCCCTGGGGTGCGGCCCCCCCTCCCCCCCACGCGGGGGGAGGGTGGGGGAGGGGGGGGCGTCGAGGTAGCGGCGCAGGCGGGCGGGGTAATCGGTGACGACGCCGGTGGCGCCGGCGGCGAAGGCTTCGGCGAAGTCGCGCTCCTCGTTCAGGACCCACAGAATCACCTGGGGGGAGGGGCGGGGGGAGGGGCGTGATGTGGGGCGGGGGACACGCCCGCCCTAGAGAGCCCCTCCCCCCCCCCCCCACCGGGGCGGCGCCCACCTGGATGCCGCGGGATCGGAGGTGGCGGAGGAGGGGCTGGCGCAGGGCGACGCTATGGGGGGAGGGGGGACCCATAAGTGACCGCCCCAGCCCCCCAAGTGCCCAGCCCCCCAAGTGCCTCCCAGCCCCATAAGTGAGCCCCCGCACCCACAAGTGGCCCCCCAATCTCCCAACCCCCCAGCCCCACAAGTGCCTCCCAGCCCCACAACTGCCTCCCAGACCCATAAGTGAACCCCAGCCCCATAAGTGAACCCCCAGCCCCCAACTGCCCCCGCCCCTAAGTTCCCCCATCCCCACTACTCCCCTTCCCCGCCCCCCAGCGCCCCCAAGTCTCTCCCGGCCCCCACGTGCTCTCCAGCCCCATAAGTTCCCCCCACCCCCCAAGTACTCCCCAGCCCCACAAGTACGCACACACTCCAGCCCCCCAAGTGATCTCCGGGCCCCCAAGTAGTCTCCAGCCCCACAAGTGCTCTCCTCCACCCCACAAGTGCTCTCCAGCCACAAGTACCTGCCCCCAGCCCCCAAGTATCCTCCAGCCCCACAAGTACCCACCCCTCCAACCCCCAACTGCTCCCCCAGCCCCACAAGTGCCCCACAGCCCCTAACTGCCCTCCACCCCACAAGTATCCACCCCTCCAGCCCCCAAGTGCCCCCCAGCCCCCAACTGCCCTCCACCCCACAAGTACCCACTCTCTCCAACCCCCAAGTGCCCCCCAGCCCCACAAGTGCCCCCTCAGACCCCAAGTAGCCTCCACCCCACAAGTACCCACTCCTCCAGCCCCCAAGTGCCCCCCAGCCCCACAAGTGCCCCTCAGCCCCCAAGTAGCCTCCACCCCACAAGTACCCACTCCCTCCAGCCCCCAAGTGCCCCCCAGCCCCACAAGTGCCCCCCACCCCCCAGCCCCACAAATGCCCCCAGCCCCACTCACGCCTGCACCACTTTGCTCAGCAAAGCCCCGGCCCAGCCTTTGGGGACGGGAAAATACGTCCTGGGGGGGAGGGAGAGGAAGGGGGGGAGGGGAGGGTCATGAGGCTGCCCCTCCCCCTCCCCCACCCCCGGAGTTTGGGTGGGGGGTGGGGCACTCCCAACCCCCATTTAAAGGGAGGAGGGGGATGGGGAGGGGTGCTCAGAGGGGGGGTAGCGCTTTCGCGCGGGTGGGGGAGGGGGAGGGCGGGGTGGGGAGGAGGAGGGTGGGGAGGGGCCCGACCTGTTGATGATGGAGGAGGCAGAAGAAGAGCGCGGCCTCGCCCAGGGGGACGAAGGGCAGGAGGCCGCTGTAGTAGAGGAGGAGGAGGAGGAGGCCCCGGCGCAGGGAGAAGCCGTAGGGCATGGCGGGGTGCTGGGGGAGGGGCAGGGTCAGGGACCCCCCCCCCGGGGTGGGGGAGGGGCGGCCCTAGAGAGCTGCCCCTCTTCCCCTCCCCCCAACTCTCCATAATTCGCCCTCTGTATGGATCGATTGGGGTTCGGGGAGGGGGGAAGGGGGGAAGGGGGAGGGAGAGGAGGGGAGGGGTGGGGTCAGGGACACCCCCCCGGGTGGGGAGGGCGGCCTTAGAGAGCTGCTCCCCTCCCCCACACCTCCATAATTTGCTCCCTATAGGAATCAATTTGGGTTCCAGGGGAGGAAGGAAGGGGTGGGAGGGGAGGGGGGCTGTGGGGGAGGGGCAGGGTGAGGGACCCCCCCCGGGGTGGGGGAGGGGCGGCCCTAGAGAGCTGCCCCCCTCCCCTCCCCCCACACCTGCATCATTCTCCTCCTACATTGATTAATTCAGGTTCCTGTGGGGTGGGGGAGGGGTGGGAGCGGGGAGGGGGCTGGGGGAGGGGCGGGGTCAGAGACCCCCCCCGGGATGGGGGAGGGGCGGCCCCGGTGACTTGTTCCCCTCCCCTCCCCCCCTCCGCCGTTCCCCTCCCCCCCAGGGATCAATCGGGGTCCGCCGGGGGGTGGGGGTGTGGGGAGTGGGGGAGGGGCGAGGTGGGGGAGGGGCGGACTCACGGCCGCCCGGCATTTGCGGAGGATGGGGTCGCGGAAGGAGGCCCAGAGGGTGATGGGAGCTCGGTCGTAGCGGCGAACCAGGGCGGCCACCTGGGCGGGGGAGGGCGTCAGCCTGGGGGAGGGGCGCTGGGTGGTGGGAGGGGCTCTGGGGGGAGGGGCGCTGGGGGGAGGCGCAGCCCCAGGTACCTGGGACCCGCCCCTCCCCCCCAACCTCCCTGTGGTTGAGGAGAGGATGTGGGGTTCGGGGTGGGGAGGGCGGGGAGCGGGGGCGGGTGGGGGAGGGGCGGCCTGACCTCGTTGATGAGGTCATCGTCGTCGTCCTTGATCTCGACGCTGATTGGCACGTGGGGAAGCGCCGGAACACCTCCTCCAAGCGGGGGATGCGGCGGTCGGCGCCGGTGGCGAAATGACCTGAGGGGGGAGGGGAGGGGTTGGTGGGGTGGGGGAGGGACGTGGGGGCGCCGCCCCTCCCCCACCACTCACCGGGAGCGAACGTCACCTCCAGCGGCGACTTGTAGGGCGGGAGATCCTGGGGGGGGAGGGGGGGGGGATGGGGCCTAATGCCTGGGCGTGGCCCCTCCCCACCCCCCCAGCCCCTCCCCCACCCCGGCAGCGGCACCCACCCGGTAGCGCAGGAGGGGGAGGGGCAGGGGGCGGCCGCACTGGCGCAGCAGCTCCGCGTCGTGGCTGACGACGACGACGCCGTCGCCCGTCCGGCGACAGTCCAGCTCCAGCAGGTCGGCGCCGGAACGCAGGGCGCTGGGGGGAGGGGCGGGGTGGGGAAGGGCGGGGGTGGGGACCGCCCCCCTCCTTCCTTGGAAGCGGGGGAGGGGCTGGCTTCCCTCCCCCCCCCCCCCCCCAAAAAGGGTGAGATGGGGGGTGGTGGTCTTAGGAGGTGGGGCGTTGCCCCCGGCGAGGGGGCGTGGCCCGAATGGGAGGGGGCGTGGTCTAGAGGGGCGTGCCCCCACGTGGAGGGGCGTGGCCCGGTGGGGGGGGCGTGGCCTCACTTCTCGAAGGCTTCCATCGTGTTCTCGATCCTCTCGCCGGCGCCTGCGGGGAGGGAGGGGAGAGGGGAGGGGTGAGCGCAGGCCACGCCCCTTCGCTGCCGGGTGGGCCACACTTCCGGGTGGGCCCCTCCTCCGCCTGGCTCCCACTTCCGGGTTCCCTTCACTGCCGGGTTCCGCCCTCTTCCAGGTGGGCCACACTTCCGGGTTTCACTTTCAGGTTCCCCCGTCTTCCGGTTGGCTCCCACCGCCGGCTTTCACTTCCGGGTTCTCCCACTTCCGGGTGTGCGGGGGGGTGTCCCAGTGGCGGCTTTCGCTTCCGGGCTCCCTCCTCTTCCGGGTGACTCCCACTTCCGCTTTTATCTCGGGGTTCCCCCCTTTCTCCAGGTGGCTCCCACTTCCGGGTTCCCCCGTCTTCCGGGTGGGCCCCACATCCGGGTTTCACTTTCGGGTCCCCCATCTTCTGGGTGGCTCCCACTTCCAGCCTCCCTCCACTTCCGGGTTCCCCCGTCTCCCGGGTGGGCCCCACATCCGGGTTTCACTTTCGGGTCCCCCATCTTCCGGGTGGCTCCCACTTCCAGCCTCCCTCCACTTCCGGGTTCCCTCCTCTTCCGGGTGGGCCCCACCGCCGGGTTTCTCTTCTTCCGGGTTCCCCCCCTCCGGCTCCCACCTCCGTCCCCCTCCTCCCCGCGTTCCCCCCACTTCCGGGTCGCACTTCCGGGTGCCCCCACTTCCTCACCGCCGCGATGGGCCACCAGGCGGGCGCGGAAGGGCAACCGGTTCCTCTCGCGGGGCCGCTCCCGGCCGCGGAGCCACCACCGAGCGGCCGCCGCCGCCGCCGCCAGCCCCAGCCCCAGCCCCAGCACCGCCGCCGCCGCCATCGCCGCGGCCCCGCCGCTCCCCGCCACCCGGCCCCACCCCCGGACCCCCGGACCGGTCGGACCGGTCGGACCGGTCGGGCGGCCCCGCCCCGGGCCCGGATTCAGCGGCCCGGCCCCGCCGCGGCCTCTCCGGGGGGCCGGGCCGGGCCCCGCCGCGGCGCCGCGCATGGGCGGGAGGCGGCGGCGGGGGGGGTGCGCGGCGCGCATGCGCGGCGCGGGAAAACGGCGGCGCGGCGCGGCCGCGCATGCGCGGAGGTGAAAGGAGGCGGCGGCGGGGATGGGGGCGCTGCCGCGCATGCGCGGACGTGAAGGAAGGCGCAAATGGGGGGGGACGCGGTGCAGCGCATGCGCGCGGGGGGGGCGCGCATGCGCGGGGGGGGCGGCACGCGGCGCTGCGTCGCCCCTAGCAACGGCAGGGCCACGCCCCCTCCCTGCGATGTGGGGGCGTGGCTTGGGGGTGAGGGCGGCGCTTGGGGGGGTGAGGGGCAGAGCTTGAGCGCTGGTGGGGCGGGTGTATGCTAATGAGGACCGGCATATGTTAATGAGGGGCGCCGCGTGTTGATGGGGGGGTGGGTTAATGGAGGTTGTGTGCTAATGAGGCTTGTATGTTAATGAGAAGGGTATGTTAATGAGGGGCGTGGCTTGGAAACGGGGCTGCCCATTGCAACCCAGGGGGTGTGGGAGAGGCCGGGTCTATGCTAATTAGGAGCACGCCATGCTAATTAGGAGTAAAGTATGCTAATTAGGAGCACGCTGTGCTAATTAGGAGCAAAGTATGCTAATTAGGAGCACGCTATGCTAATTAGGAGCAAAGTATGCTAATTAGGAGCACGCTATGCTAATTAGGAGTAAAGTATGCTAATTAGGAGCACGCTATTCTAATTAGGAGTAAAGTATGCTAATTAGGAGCACGCTATTCTAATTAGGAGTAAAGTATGCTAATTAGGAGCACACTGTGCTAATCAGGAGCAAAGTATGCTAATTAGGAGCAAAGTATGCTAATTAGGAGCAAAGTATGCTAATTAGGACCACACTATGCTAATTAGGAGTAAAGTATGCTAATTAGGAGCACGCTATGCTAATTAGGAGCAAAGTATGCTAATTAGGAGCACGCTATGCTAATTAGGAGTAAAGTATGCTAATTAGGAGCACGCTATTCTAATTAGGAGTAAAGTATGCTAATTAGGAGCACGCTATGCTAATTAGGAGTAAAGTATGCTAATTAGGAGCACGCTGTGCTAATCAGGAGCGCGAGACGCTAATAAATGATAAAACATTTTATAACACGAGTATGCAAATGAGAAGGGTGTGGCACAGGGGCGGGGCATGCTAATGAGGGAAAGGCAGGAAACCCCCCGTTATGCAAATGAGAAGCAAGATATGCTAATGAGGCGATGCAGCGAGAATGCAATGAGACTGGTGATGAGTTTATGCTAATGAGGGGGCGGGCTTAAGCGGGAAAACCGGTCTGGTTAATTAGGGGGCGGGCGTGCGCAGCGGCGCGGGAGCGGGGTTATGCTAATTAGTAATTAATTACAGCGCTACGCTAATGCGGGCGAGGGGGCGGGCCCCCGGGCGAGCGTCTACCCCTAATTAAGCGCCGGCTCTAACGAAGGCGGCGGGGGTGGGGGGTGGGGAGGGGTGGAGCCGCGGAGGGATGCGAGGGGAGGCGGGGCGTATGCAAATACATGCAGATTTATGCAGATGGCCGCCGCTCGGCCGCCCACTGCTCGGGGGTGAGGGTGCGCTGCTCCAGGGCGTGGATCCGCTCCAGCTCCTCCCCCAACGCCGCGTTCACCAATCTGCGGAAAGAGGGGGCGGGGCTGCGGTGAGACAGGCTCCACCCCCCCCCCGCCAGAGGCCACGCCCCCCTCCCCGAGCCCCGCCCCCACCTCACGGGTGCCGCTGCAGCAGCCCCTTCCCCCGAAACGCCGCCGCCACCACCAGCAGCCGGAAGCTTCCGGCGCAGCGGGCGCCCGTCGTGTCCTCCACTTCCTGCCGGGGAAGCCCCGCCCCCCGCGCGTGACGTCAGCCTTCCCCTCCCCCCACTCCTCCTAAGCATTCCCACGTGCTCGTTTCCCCTCCCCCACCCTCGTTACCCCCTCCCGGGGCCGGTGACAGCCCCAGAGCTCATCTCCCCTCCCCCACCCTCATCTCCCTCCCCCACTCCTCTTAACCCCTCCCACTCCCATTTCCCCTCCCCACGCCCCTCCCCCACTCGAATCTCCCTCCCCCACCCCTCTCAGCCCCCTGCCGGCCCATCCCCCTCCCTCCGCTCCCTCCCCCCACCCCTTCTCCTTTCCCTCCCCCGCTCCCTTTAAGCCCCCCGTCCCATTTCCCCTCCCCCACTCCTCTTACCCCTCCCCGAGCCCGAGACCCTCCCCCACTCTCATTTCCCTCCCCCACTCCCATCCCCTCCCCTCCGCTCCCGTTCCCTCCCCTCCCATTATCCCCTCCCCCACTCCTCCTCGCCCCCGAACCCACCCTCCCCCACCCCCTTCCTCCCCAGCCCCCTTAACCCCCCACGCTCCCCCGCTCCCCTTCCCCCTCCCTCCCCCACTCCCCTCCCCGCTCCCATTTCCCTCCCCCTCCCTCCCCCACCCCTCCTCCCCCACCACATGCTCCGCCCCCAGCTGCCGCTCCAGCCTCTCCCTCAGCGCCTCCGCGCTCAGCGCCGCCGCCATCCTCCTTCCGCTTCCGCCGCGTCACTTCCCGTCTCCCCCCCTTCACTAAACCCCGCCCCATTCGCGGCGGATTCTGGGTAACGAGGCGACAGCGGCGCCGCGGGGGGTTGTGGGTAAGGAGGCGCGCCGCGCCGCGGGGGGTTGTGGGTAGCGAGGCGGAAGTGGCTCCCGGGAGGGCGGGGGGGCGCGGGGGATTATGGGTAGCACCGAGGCGCCCCCTAGCGCCGCGCGGCGGGGGGTTGTGGGTAAGGAGGCGCGCCGCGCCGCGGGGGGTTGTGGGTAGGGAGGCGGAAGTGGCGCGAAAGGAAGTTAAGGGCGGGGGGGGGAGGCGGAGCGCGCCCGCCGCGGGGGGTTGTGGGTCCGGGGCGGCCATGGCGGTGCGGGCCGTGTACCTGCTGCGCTCCGCCCACCCCCGGCACCGCGGCCGGAGCTACGTGGGCTTCACGGTGAACCCGGCGCGGCGGCTGCGGCAGCACAACGGCGGGAGGCGGCGGGGAGGGGCCTGGAGGACGAGCGGCCGCGGGCCCTGGTGCGTGGGGAAGGGCGGAAGTCGGGGGGAGGCGGAAGTGCAGGCCGCGCCCCGCTGACGCCACTTCCGCAGGGAGATGGAGCTCTACGTCTACGGCTTCCCGTCTGACGTGGCGGCGCTGAGGGTAAGCCCCGCCCCCTCCCTCTCTCCCCCCCGCCGTTTTCCCGCCCTCACGCTGACTCCGCCCCCCGCCCGCTGACGCAGTTCGAGTGGGCGTGGCAGCACCCCACCGCCTCCCGCCGCCTCCCGGCGTCACGCCCCGCCGGCCCCGCGAGCGGCCAATCGCCTTCGCCCTCCGGCTCTTGCCCCGCCTCCTCCGCGCCCCGCCCTGGTGCCGCCTCCCCCTGCGCCTGCGCTGGCTCCGCCCCCCGCCACGCCCCGCCCTCCAGCCCGCCCCGCCCCCGCACGTCGTGGTGGAGGAGGGAGGGGCGGGGCCGACGACGAGGACACGCCCCCGCCGCCCCGCCAGGACACGCCCCACGCCGCCGGACACGCCCCCCGCCGAGGACACGCCCCCCCCGCCCTGTGACCTCTGCGGGGAGCCCTGCCGGGTACCGGGGGGGCGGGGCCTGGGAGGAGGGGGGCGGGGTCTGGGAGGTGGAGGGCGGGGCCTGGGGGTTGTCTGGAGGGGATGGGGGAGGGGATGGGGATGGGCTGGGGGTAGGGGCGGGGCGTGATGGAGGGGTCGTAAGGGGTGTGGCAGTGGGGGAGGGGCTGGGGTGGTGAGGGCAGCCTGGGGGAGGGGCCTCAGCCGGAGGGGGCGGGGGAGGAGCCGAGGGGGAGGGGCGGGTGGTTACGGGTGGGGGTGGGGCTGCACGGTGGGAGGAGCAGCCGGGGGAGGGGAGGAGGGGCCTTGCAGTCTCCCCTCCCCCCCCCCCAGGCCGGGGCCCCTCCCCGCTGCGCTGCCCCCGCCCCGCTGCCCCATGGCCGCCCATCCCCCTGCCTCGCCCGCCTCTTCCTGCGCCCGGAGCCCCGGGAGCTGCTGCCGCTGGGGGCCCTGCCCGCGGTGAGGGGCGGGGCCTGGCTGCCGGGGGCGGGGCCTGGCTGCCGGGGGCGGGGCCTGGTTGCCGGGGGCGGGGCCTGGTTGCTAGGGGAGGGGTGGTTTCTAGGGGCGGGGCCCGGTTGCCAGGGGAGGGGCCCTATTCCTAGGAGAGGAGTCTTGTTGCTAGGGAGGGAGTGGTTGCTAGGGGCGGGGTCCCGTTGCTGGGGAGGGGCTCCCGTTTCCAGGGGAGGGGCTTTGTTGCTAGGGAGGGGTGGTTGCTAAGGGCGGTGCCCCCGTTGCCAGGGAGGGCCCTTGTTGCTGGGGGGGGGCAGTTGCCAGGGGCGGGGTCCCTGTTGCCAGGGCGGGGTCCCCGTTGCCAGGGAGGGGTCTTGTTGCTAGGGAGGGGCGGTTGCTAGGGGGCTGTTCCCGGGGCCATCGCTATTGGCCGGGCTGGTTGCCAGGGGGCGGGGCAGTACCTGAGGCGTTGCTAGGGGCGGGGCCTGTCGCTAGGCAGAGCCCTTGGCAGGGGGAGGGAGCAGTTGCCAGGGGGCGGGGCCAGCGGGAGGGCGTTTCTAGGGGGCGGGGCCCGTCGCTCGAGAAAGCTGTTGCCATTGGATGGGGCGTTGCTGGGGGCGGGGCTAATGGGGAACGGCGTTGCTACGGACGGGCGTTGCTGGGGGGGGCGGGGCCATCACCACGGCAACCCCGCCCCTCGCAGTTGCCACGCCCACCTCCTCTGGGGCGACCTGATTCGCCACTGCCTCGGGGACGGCGCCGAGGAGGAGGCGGGGCTTGAGGTAAGCCCCGCCCTCTCCCCACCCCCTCCTCCCCTCCAGCCCCACCCCCTTCCTGACCTCTACCCTCCCCCCGCAGCCTCATTGGACGGACGACCTGCTGCTGCTGCCCGGGGGGGCGGAGCCGGGCGGAGGCCCCGCCCCCAAGGCCCTTTTTAATGCCGCTGTTCCTTAACGCGCCCCACAATAAAACGCCCGCGGGGGGGGAGGGGCTGCCCACACACCGGCGCCCCCTCCCCCACCCCCCGCCCCCAAACGTGACATCACTGCCGCAGCGCGGGGGGGGGGGGGGGGCGGGGCAACCATCCCCTCCCCTTCTCCCCCTTCCTTCCTTCCCCTCCCCCTCCTTCTCCCTTCCCTCCCTTCTCCCCTTCCCTCCCTTCTCCCCTCCTTCTCCCTCCTTCCCTTCTCCTCCCCCACCTTCTCCTCCCCCCTCTTCCCCTCCCCTTTTTCCTTTCGAGGCGCTCCCCCCCACCCCCTCCCCCATTTTCAGCTCATTCCCTCCCTCCCAGCCCCCCAACCCCTCCCTCCCCTTTCTCTCCTCCTCCATTCCCTCCCCCCGCAGCCCCTCCCCCTATTTTGGGGTCCCCTCCCCCTCACTTCTTCTTGGTCTCCTTGCAGGCCACCACGTAGCGCTGGGCGACGTTGAGGGGGGGCGAGTACCCGTCGGCGTAGGAGGTGTCCTCAAACAGCACCGAGTAATCGTCCTGCGGCTGGGGAGGGGCGGTCAGCGGGGGAGGGGCGGGGGAGGGAGACCCGCCCCACCCCCACACACACACACCCCCGGGGAGGTGGGGAAGGGAAATGGGGAAGGGGAAGGAAGGGAGGGGAGGGAGGGGGAGGGTGGGGGAGGCTCTGCCCATGGGGGGGAGGGGAGGCACTGGGGTTGTGGGGGGTACTGGGATGTACTGGGAGGCAGTGGGGGGATACTGGGAGGCACTGGGGGGATACTGGAGCATACTGGGAGGATACTGAGAGGCACTGGGAAGATACTGGAGCATACTGGGAGGCACTGGGAGGATACTGGGACACACTGAGGGGACACTGGAGCATACTGGGAGACACTGGGAGGATACTGGGAGGCACTAGGAAGATAGTGGAGCATACTGGGAGGCACTGGGAGGAAACTGGGACACACTGAGGGGACACTGGAGCATACTGGGAGACACTGGGAGGATACTGGGACACACTGAGGGGACACTGGAGCATACTGGGAGACACTGGGAGGATACTGGGAGGCACTAGGAAGATAGTGGAGCATACTGGGAGGCACTGGGAGGAAACTGGGAGGATACTGGGACGCACTGGGAGGATACTGGAGTATACTGGAAGGCACTGGGGGGATGCTGGAGCATACTGGGAGGCACTGGGGGGATACTGGGAGGATACTGGGACGCACTGAGAGGATACTGCAGTATACTGGAAGGCACTGGGAGAATACTGGGAGGCACTGGGAGCATACTGGGAGGCACTGGGAGGATACTGGAGCATACTGGGAGGCACTAGAAGGATACTGGGGTACCCTGAAGAGATACTGGACCATACTGGGAGGCTCTGGGGGCATACTGGGAGCCATTGGAGAGATACTGGGGCCATACTGGTAGAGAGTGGGGGGATACTGGGAGGCCCTGGGGTGGCACTGGAGGCTACTGGGAAACACTGGGCTCACACTGGGATGATACTGGAAGGCACTGGGGGCATACTGGGACACACTGGGAGAATACTGGGAAGCACTGGGACGATACTGGGAGACACTGGGTTCATACTGGGGTGATACTGGAAGGCACTGGGGGGATACTGGGACACACTGGGAGAATACTGGGGGATACTGGGAGGACACTGGGCGGTGCCAAGGGGATATTGGCGGGACACTGGGGGGATGCTGGGATGTACTGGGAGATACTGGGAGGCACTGGGGGCAGGCACTGGGGGTACTGGGGCGATACTGGGAGGCACTGGGGTTACTGGGAGATGTTGGGGGCTACTGGGGGACTACTGGAGCATACTGGGAGGCACTGGGGGCTACTGGAAGATGTTGGGGGGCTACTGGGAGGCACTGGAGGGCTACTGGAGCATACTGGGAGGCACTGGGGGGCTACTGGGAGGCACTGGAAGCCCCGGGGTTACTGGGAGGTGCTGGCCCATACTGGTCTATACTGGGACCCCCCCCACACTTTGAGGCCCCTCCCTCCCCTGCAGGCCCCGCCCCTGGCTCCACCCCCGTGGGGCTTCAGGGACCCCCGCCCCCCCAATTCTGGGGCCCCCTAAAAAATTCAGGGCCCCCCCCAATTTCTGGGAGTCTTCAAAATGTTGGGGACCCCCCCAAAAACCCCAGGGCCCCCAAAATTCAGGGACCCCCAAAAATTTTGGGGTCTCCCCCTTTTCCCCGAGCTCCCAGCCCCTCCCCTGCGCTTTGGGCCCCCCGCCAACATTTTGGGGACCCCCAACACTCCAGGGCCCCCCAAAAACTCCAGAGCCCCAAAATGTTGGGGACCCCCAAAATTCTGGGGACCCCCAAAGCTCCAGGGCCCCCAAAATGTTGGGGTGTCCCCCCTCCCTGAGCTCCCAGCCCCTCCCCTGTGCTTTGGCCCCCCAAAAACTCCAGAGCCCCCCAAAACTCCAGGCCCCCAAAATTTCGGGACCCCCGGGACCCCCAAAATATTGAGGCCCCCCAAAATATGGCCCCCATGAGGCCCCCCAAATGTTGGGGTGTTCCCTCCCCGAGCTCCCAGCCCTCCCCTGCACCTGGCCCCCCCAAAACTCCAGAGCCCCCAAAAACTCCAGAGCCCCCAAAAATTTCGGGGACCCCCAAAATATTGAGGCCAAAATATTGGGGCCCCCCAAATGTTGGGGTGTTCCCCTGAGCTCCCAGCCCCTCCCCTGCGCTTTGGGCCCCCCAACACTCCAGAGCCCCCAAAAAACTCCAGAGCCCCCAAAAATTTCGGGGACCCCCAAAATATTGAGGCCCCCCAGAATATTGAGGCCCCCAAATGTTGGGGTGTCCCCCTCCCTGAGCTCCCAGCCCCTCCCCGCCTCGGCCCCCCAAAACTCCAGAGCCCCCAAAAACTCCAGAGCCCCCCAAAAATTTCGGGGACCCCCCCAAAATATTGAGGCCCCCCAAATGTTGGGGTGTTCCCCTCCCTGAGCTCCCAGCCCCTCCCCTGCGCTTTGGGCCCCCCAACACTCCAGGCCCCCAAAATGCTCCAGAGCCCCCAAAATTTCGGGGACCCCCAAAATATTGAGGCCCCCCAAATGTTGGGGTGTTCCCCCTCCCTGAGCTCCCAGCCCCTCCCCTGTGCTTTGGGCCCCCCCTGACATTCCAGGGCCCCCCCAAAAAACTCCAGGCCCCCAAAAACTCCAGAGCCCCCAAAAATTTCCTGGGACCCCCAAAATATTGAGGCCCCCCAAAATATTGAGGCCCTCCCAAATGTTGGGGTGTCCCCTCCCCGAGCTCCCAGCCCCTCCCCTGCGCCTCGGCCCGCCCCTCCGCGTTTGCCGCTCCCCCCGGGCTCACCCCCCCCCCCCCTCCCCCTTGAAATTTTGGGGACCCCCCCAGTCTGGGGTCCCCCGGGGGGGCACTCACGCGCTGGGGAGGGGCGTGGATGAGGGCGCGGTAGAAGCAGGTGGTCTGGGGGTAGAGGGCGAGGACCAGCTGCTCCCGCTGGAACAGGGCCTCGGGGTCGGTCTCGGGGTTCGTCTTCCACTGCGGCAGCGGGATGATGCGGCGGCGGCTCAGGGTGTGGCGCCTGCGGGCACCCCGCGTTTCAGGGGGTTGGGGGGTTGGGGGGTCCTAGAGGGGGTTTGGGGGGGGTTGGGGGGTCTTGGGGGTTGGGGGTTTGGGGGGCAGGGAGGGGGTTGGGGGTTTTGGGGAGGTTTGGGGGTCCTAGAGGGGGTTGGGGGTTTGGGGGTTTTGGGGGGCAGGGGGGGTTGGGGGGTTTTGGGGGTCTTGGGGGTCCTAGAGGGGGTTGGGGGGTTTTGGGGGTCTTGGGGTTTTGGGGGGGCAGGGAGGGGGATTGGGGGTTTGGGGGGGTTGAGGGGTTTTGGGGGGCAGGGAGGGGGGTTGGGGGTCTTGGGGGTTTTGGGGTCCTAGGGGGGTCTTGGGGGATTTTGGGGGCAGGGAGGGGGGTTGGGGGTTGGGGTTAGTTTTGGGGTCCTGGGGGGTCTTGGGGTCTTGGGGGTTGGGGGGGTTTGGGGAGGGCAGGGAGGGAGGTTGGGGGGTTGGGGGGATAGGGGTCTTGGGGGGTTTTGGGGGTGCAGGGAGGGGGTTGGGGGGTTTTGGGGGGGGGTCTTGGGGCTTTGAGGGGGCAGGAGGGGGGGTTGGGGGGGTTTGGGGGTCTTGGGGTTTTGGGGGGTTGGGGGGTTTGGGGGTCCTGGGGGTCTTGGGGGTTTGGGGGGTTTGGGGGTCCTAGAGGGGGTTTGGGGGGTTGGGGGTTTGGGGGTCCTGGGGGGTCTTGGGGGTTTTGGGGTGCAGGGAGGGGGCTGGGGGTTTTGGGGGGGTCTTGGGGCTTTGAGGGGCAGGGAGGGGGTTGGGGGGGTTTGGGGGTCTTGGGGTTTTGGGGGTTGGGGGTTTGGGGGTCCTGGGGGTCTTGGGGGTTTGGGGGGTTTGGGGGGTCCTAGAGGGGGTTTGGGGGTTGGGGGGTTTGGGGGGTCCTGGGGGTCTTGGGGGTTTTGGGAGGGCAGGGAGGGGGGTTGGGGGTCTTGGGGGTTTGGGGGTCTTGGGGTTTTGGGGGGCAGGGAGGGGGGTTGGGGGGTTGGGTTAGTTTTGGGGGTCCTGGGGGGGTCTTGGGGTCCTAGAGGAGGGTTTGGGGGGTTTTGGGGGTTTTGGGGGGCAGGGAGGGGGTTGGGTTGGTTTTGGGGGTCCTGGGGGGTCTTGGGGGGGTTGGGGGTCGTAAAGGGGTCTTGGGGGTTTTGGGGGGTCTTGGGGTTTTGGGGGGCAGAGAGGGGGGTTTTGGGGGGTCTTGGGGTTTGGGGGGTTGGGGGTCCTAGGGGGTCTTGGGGGTTTTGGGGGTTTGGGGTTTTGGGGGGCAGGGAGGGGGTTGGGGGTTTGGGGGGTCTTGGGGGGTTGGGGGTTTGGGGGGCGGGGAGGGGACTCACTCTTTGCCTTCTTCGTCGATGTCGTCCACTTCGTACCTGGGGGAGGGAGAGGAAAAGGGGTGAGGGGGTGGGGGCGGGGGCGGAGGGGCAAATTGGGGGGGCAAGGGGGGGGATTGGGGGCGAGGGGGATTGGGGGTGGGGGGAAAATTGGGGCGGGGGCGGATTGGGGGACAGTGGGGGGGGTGGGGGGCAGTGGGGGGCAAATTGGGGGGCAGGGGGAAATTGGGGGAAATTGGGGGCGGGGGGATGGGGGCAATTGGGGGCCCAGGGGGAAATGGGGGAAATTTGGGGTGGGGGGAATTGGGGCGGGGGCGAGGTGGGGGCAGTGGGGGATTGGGGGCTGGGGGGCAATTGGGGGCCGGGGGAAATTGGGGGGCAGGGGGGATTGGGGGTGAGGGGAGGGAATTGGGGGGAAATTGGGGGGGGATTGGGGGCGGGGGGAGGAATTGGGGGGCAGGGGGGGATGGGGGGTGGGGAGGGAATTGGGGGTGGGGGAATTGGGGGCAGAGGGGGGGATTGGGGGCGAGGGAGGATGGGGGGAGGGGTGGGGGGGAATGGGGTGCAGGGGGAACTGGGGTGCGGGGGTGAAGTGGGGTGCAGGGGTGAAAAATGGGGGGAGGGGGAGAAAATGGGGGACGGGGAGAGAAAATGGGGGTGCAGGCGGTGAAAGAGGAAATGGGGGAGGCGTCAGAAAAGGGGGCAGGGGGTTTGGGGGCTCAGGGGGTTGGGGGGACAAGAGGGAGGAAAATGGGAGGTGGGGGCTGGTTTTGGGGTGCAGGGGGCCATTTTTGGGGCGCAGGGACCCATTTTGGGGTACACAACACTTTTTGGGGCGCAGGGGGCCATTTTGGGGTGCAGGGAGCCATTTTGGGGCGCACAACACTATTTTTGGGGTGCAAGAGGCCATTTTTGGGGCGCAGGCAGCCATTTTGGGGTGCAGGCAGCCATTTTGGGGTATGCAGCACTGATTTTGGGGTGCAAGAGGCCATTTTGGGGTGCAGGGAGCCATTCTGGGGTGCAGGGAGCCATTCTGGGGTGCAGGGAGCCATTTTGGGGCGCAGGGAGCCATTTTTGGGGTACGCAGCACTGATTTTGGGGTGCAAGAGACCATTTTTTGGCGCAGGAAGCCATTTTGGGGTACGCAACACTGATTTTGGGGCGCAGGGAGCCATTTTGGGGTGCAGGGGGCCATTTTGGGGCGCAGGGGGCCATTTTGTGGTGCAGGGGCCATTTTTGGGGCGCAGGGAGCCATTTTTGGGGTGCAAGACGCCATTTTTGGGGCACAGGGAGCCATTTTGGGGCACAGGGAGCCATTTTTGGGGTACGCAGCACTATTTTCGGGGCGCCGGGAACCATTTTGGGGCACGAGGAGCCATTTTGGGGCGCAGGGAGCCATTTTTGGGGTACGCAGCACTATTTTTGGGGTGCAGGGACCTCTTTCGGGGCACAGCGCGCTATTTTTTGGGGCACAGGCAGCCATTTTGGGGGCGCAGGGAGCCATTTTGTCGCGCAAGCCGCCATTTCGACGCCGCTGGGCGCCATTTTGGAGGCCCCGGCAGCCATTTTGGAGGCCCCGGCAGCCATTTTGGAGGCCCAGAGAGGTGGCGTTTTGGGGGCGCAGGGAAGATTTGGGGGCGCAGGGAAGATTTGGGGGCGCAGGGAAGATTTGGGGCGCAGGGAAGATTTGGGGGGGGTGCCCACTTGTTGGCGGCGTGGCTGTAGCTGACGACCTCGGCCAAAATCCACTGCTCGTCCCCCTCCAACGCCTTCACCCGCGCCGCCACCTTGTCGCCGGGTTTCGCCACGTAATCTCCCGCCGCCGGCACCGCGCCGCACAGCGGGGGGGGCCTGCAAAAAAAGGGGGTCCGCCCCCCCGCCCCCCACAACTCAGCGACACCCCAAAAAACCCCCCGCAACACCCCAAAATAATCCCCGCCGCCGCCGCCGCCTCACTTCTCGCCCGGCTTGCCGATCCAGAGCGGCAGCGTCATGGCCGACTGCTGCAGCAGCGTCATCAGCACCCCGCGCCGCATCGTTTTTCGGGGGGGCTCCGCTTCGCTGTAGATCCCCGCGATTTTAGCGGCTGCGGGAGCGAGGAGTTAATTTTGGGGACACCCCCCCCCCAAAAAAAAAAAAAAATTAATTTTTTGGGGGGGCGTAGCCCGCTTTTTGCGTCCCGGCGCCCTCCGCGAGGCGTTACCGATGCGGCGCTCCTCCAGCAGCGACTTGATCTCGGCGATTTTATCCAGCGCCTTGCGGAGGATGCTGCGGCGGGAACCCCGAAACGTGAGGGGAAACGGGGGGCTGGGGGGGAAGGGGGGATAAAGGGGGTTTGGGGGAAATGGGGTTTGGGGGGATAAACGGGGGGTGTGGGGGGGATAAAGGGGGGTGTGGGGGGGGATAAAGGGGGTTTGGGGGGATAAAAGGGGATTTGGGGGGATAAAAGGGGATTTGGGGGATAATGGGGTGGGGGGGAAATGGGGGAGTTGGGGGGGATAAAGGGGGAGTTGGGGAGAAAATGGAGGAGTTGGGGGAATAAAGGGGGTGTGGGGGGGAAAATGGGGGGGGGATAAAGGGGGATTGGGGAGATAAAGGGGGTGATAAAGGGGGTTGGGGGGAAAAAGGGGATTTGGGGAAATGGGGGTGGCTGGGGAGAAAATGGGGGTTTGGGGGGATAAAGGGGGTTTGGGGGATAAAGGGGGTTTGGGGGGAAATGGGGGGCTGGGGGGATAAAGGGGGACTTGGGGAGAAAATGGAGGAGTGGGGGGATAAAGGGGGTTTGGGGGGATAAAGGGGGATTTGGGGGAGACATGGGGACTTAAACAGTTAATAAATGATAATTTGTCATTAAAAGACCATTTAGGATTTAAAATGGGGTTTGGGGGATAAAAGGGGTTTTGTGGCAAAAAAGGGGTTTTGTGGCAAAAAGGGGGTACGGTGTGAAAAGCGCCAATTTTGTAGTGAAAAGGGGTTTTGCGGCAAAAAAGGGAGTTTGCGGCAAAAAAGGGGGCGTGGGATGAAAAACGCCAATTTTGTAGTGAAAAGGGGGATTTTGCGGCAAAAAGGGACATTTTGCAGCAAAAATGGGAGATTTAGGGGCAAAAACGGGGGATTTGGGGGCAAAAACGGGGGATTTGGGGTCTTAATAAATGATAATTTGGTGTTAAAAGGGGTACTTGAACTAAAAAATGGGGTCTTGAAAAATAAAAAGGAGCATTTGACATGAAAAAGGGGGATTTCTGACAAAAGACAGAAACATGGGGTGAAAAGATCGATTTTGTGCGGAAAAGGGGGGATTTGGAGGGAAAAAAAAAGAGATTTTTGTGGAGAAAACGGGGGATTTGGGGTTAAAAATGGCGGGTGGGGGATCAAGGGGGTTGGGGGCATCACGAGGACTTAAAAAGTTAATAAATTATAATTTTGTGGTAAAAAGGGATTTAGAATCAAAAATGGGGTTTGGGGGATAAAACGGGGATTTGGGGGGCAAAATGGGGTCTGGGATTAAGAGATGGGGATTTGGGGGGTGAAAAATGGGGATTTGGGGTGAAAAAGGTGCATTTGGGCTGAAAAAAGGGGTTGTGCTAAAAAAAGGGGGAATTTTGTGGTGAAACCCGGGGATTTTTGTGGTGAAAAAAAGAGACGTGTGCTGAAAGAGGGGGATTGTACCCCTAAAAGGCACATTTTGTGGTGAAAAAAGGGGATTTTGGGGTGGAAAGGGGGAATTTTGGGGTGCAAAGGGGGAATTTCGGGGTGGAAAGGGGGAATTTCGGGGTGGAAAGGAGGAATTTCGGGGTGGAAAAATAACTTTGGTGTCAAAAGGGAAAACTTTGTACTTAACGAGCCTGGGTTTGGGGTGAAAAAGGGCCATTTGGTAGTGAAAAACACAAACTTTGGGGCTACCGAGCCCGGGTTTGGGGTGAAAAAGGGGCATTTGGGGTATGTGGGGTGACAAGGGCTGGGGGGACACCCTACTTGCACTCGGCCTCCGCGTCGGCTTTGGCCGTGGTGTAGAGCCCCCGCAGCTTGGTCCGGTAGTAGGGGGAGACTGAGGGGGCAGAGGGGGGTCAGAGGGAGATCGAGGGGGGTGTCCCCCAAACCCCCGGTGCCCCCCCCCGTTCCCCCTCACTCTTGTTTTCCGTCTGCATCCGCTCGTGGGTTTTCTGGATGTTGACCAGGTTGTGCTCGCTGCGGGAGCGCTCCTCCTGCCGGCAACGGGGCGAGGGCAGAAGGAGAAGGCGGTGAGGGGAAGGGGGAGGGGGGGGGGGGGGGGTCCGCCGCTCGCCCGCCCCCCCCGCCCCGCTACCTGCGTCTGCTTGATGAGCTGGTGCAGCTCCCCCAGCAGCTCCGCGATGCGGGAGTCGGCCGAGACCAGCGCCATGGCGGCGACGGGGCTGGGAGAGGGAGAAATGGGAGGGGGGGGGGTCACAAAATGGCGGCTGCCCCCTCAGCCCTGCGCGACGCCCCTCTGCGCATGCGCCGGCGCCGCTCCCCCGCCGCACTGCACATGCGCCCAGGCCCCGCCTTCCCGCCCAGCCCCGCCGCCCGTGCGCCGGCTCCGCCTCCCCGTTTGCACTGCGCGTGCGTAGAGGCCCGCGCTTCCCGCCGCGCGTGCGCCCAGGCGCCGCCCGCCCTCGCGCATGCGCGCTGCGCCCCGCCGCGCTGCCCGCCGGGAGTCGTAGTCCCCGGCGCCTCCGCCTCCCCATTGGCCCCGCTCTCCGCACCCCCCTTTCCCATTGGCTGCCGCCGCCTCACCCCGCCCTCCCATTGGCCGCCGCCTCACGGGCGGTCCCCGCCCACTCTCCCCTGAAGGGGGAAGCCGGGTTTTCCCGGGGCTCCCCCGGGGGAGCCCCGATAACGAAACCGCCGCCGGGAACCGGGAGCGGGGCCATGGGGCTGCGGGGGGCGACCTGGGCCGGGCTGAGCCTCGTCCTCCTCCTCCCGGTACCGGTACCGGCCTCCGAGGGGCCCCGGGGGGGGCTGCGGCTCTGCCGGCGGCTGCTGTGGGAGACGCGGGAGCTGGCGGAGCGATACGTGAGGGACCGGCCGGACACCGGGGTGGGGTGGGGGACGCCGGGTGTCCCTGTCCCCCGTGACCGGTGTCCCTGTCGTTCCCCCTCCCCGGGGCAGGTGGCGGAGCGGCTGGCGGGGGCCCGGCTGCATCTCTCGCCCCCCCCCGGGCACCCCTTGGTGGTCAGCATCCCGGCCCGGGACTGGATGGCGCTGACGGTACGGGGAGGGGTTCTGTGGGGCAGGGGGTGCTATGGGGCGGGGGGGGAACGGGGGCCTGTGGGGCAGGGTGAGGGGGCTGGGGAGTTGCTATGGGGCTGGGGGGGTGCTATGGGGCTGGGGGGGTTATGGGGTCCTGTGGGGCTGGGGGGTGCTATGGGGCAGGGTGGGGGGTGGCTGGAGGAGGGCCTGTGGGGCCGGGTGAGGGGCTGGGGTAGTCCTATGGGGCTGGGGGGTTATGGGGGTCCTGTGGGGCTGGGGGGTGCTATGGGGCGGGGGGGGACGGGGGCCTGTGGGGCAGGGTGAGGGGGCTGGGGGGTGCTATGGGGCTGGGGGGTTATGGGGGTCCTGTGGGGCTGGGGGGTGCTATGAGGCAGGGTGAGAGGGGGCCTGGGGGGGCTGTGGGGCAGGGTGAGGGGGCTGGGGTAGTCCTATGGGGCTGGGGGGTGCTATGGGGGTCCTATGGGGCTGGGGGGTGCTATGGGGCCAGGGGAGGGGCTATGGGGGTCCTATGGGGCAGGGTGGGGGGTGCTATGGGGCAGAGAGGACTTCAGAGAGTTTTGTGGGGCAGCTGTAGGGCAGGAGTGTTTCTGTGGAGTGTCTATGGGGCAGGGGTGTGTCTGTGGGGGGATCTATAGGGCAGGGTCTGTGGGTCTGGGGATCCATGGGGCAGGATCCGTGGGGCAGGGTCTATGGGCCTGGGATCCATGGGGTGGGGTCTATGGGTCTGGGGATCTGTGGGGTGGGATCCATGGGCCAGGGCTCCGTGGGTCAGGACTCCGTGGGGCAGGATCTATGGGCGGGATCTATGGGGCAGGGCTCCGTGGGGCAGGATCTGTGGGTCAGGGCTCCATGGGGCAGGATCTATGGGGCAGGGCTCCGTGGGTCAGGGCTCCATGGGTCAGGACCTGTGGGTCAGGACCTGTGGGTCAGGGCTCTGTGGGTCAGGGCTCTGTGGGTCAGGGCTCTGTGGGTCAGGGCTCCATGGGGCAGGATCTGTGGGGCAGGATCTATGGGTCAGGTCTCTATGGGGCAGGATCTATGGGTCAGGGCTCTGTGGGTCAGGTCTCCATGGGGCAGGATCTATGGGGCAGGGCTCCATGGGGCAGGATCTATGGGTCAGGGCTCCGTGGGTCAGGTCTCTATGGGGCAGGATCTATGGGGCAGGGCTCCGTGGGGCAGGGCTCCATGGGGCAGGACCTGTGGGGCAGGACCTGTGGGGCAGGGCTCCATGGGGCAGGACCTGTGGGTCAGGGCTCTGTGGGTCAGGTCTCCATGGGGCAGGATCTATGGGGCAGGGCTCCATGGGTCAGGATCTGTGGGTCAGGTCTCCATGGGGCAGGATCTATGGGGCAGGGCTCCGTGGGTCAGGGCTCCATGGGGCAGGACCTGTGGGTCAGGGCTCCGTGGGTCAGGATCTATGGGGATCTGTGGGTCAGGGCTCCATGGGGCAGGATCTATGGGGCAGGGCTCCGTGGGTCAGGGCTCCATGGGGCAGGATCTGTGGGTCAGGGCTCCGTGGGTCCCCCCAGGCCCGGCAGCGCTTGGGGGCGCTGGGGCGGCGCCTGGCGACGCTGCGCGGCCGCTGGGGGGCGCTGGGGAGCGGCGCCGGCACCCGCCGCTGGGGGGCGCTGCTGCGCTGGGACCTGCGCGACCTGGGGCGGGCCATCGCCAGCGAGGTGGGCGGGGCCTCGGGAGGGGCGGGGCATCCCGGGGCGGGGTCTGTCTGCGGGGGGTCTGTGGGGAGGGGCCTACGGGGGAGGGGCGGGGCATCTCGGGGCGGGGTCTGTCTGCGGGGGAGGAGCGGGGGTCTGTGGGGAGGGGCCTACGGGGAGGGGCCTACGGGGGAGGGGCGGGGCATCCCGGGGCGGGGTCTGTCTGCGGGGAGGAGCAGGGGGTCTGTGGGGGAGGGGCCTTTGGGGAGGGGCGGGGCATCCCGGGGCGGGGTCTGTCTGCGGGGGAGGAGCAGGGGGTCTGTGGGGAGGGGCCTACGGGGAGGGGCGGGGCATCCCGGGGGCGGGGTCTGCGGGGGCGGAGCAGGGGGCTCTGGGGGCGGGGTCTTTGGGGAGGGGCCTATGGGGGAGGGGCGGGGCATCCCGGGGGCGGGGTCTGTATGTGGGGGCGGGGTCTGCAGTGGGAGGGGCAGGAGGACTTGGGGTGGGGTCTGGGGAGGAGGAGTCTCTGGAGGGCAGGGTCTCGGGGGAGGGGCCTCCGGGGAGGGGCAGGGCTCTTGGGGTGGAGTCCCCGGGGAGGGGTCTCGGGGGGCGGGGAGGGGCTGAGTCCCCCGAGAGGGGGAGGGGTGCTGGGGGCGGGGGGGGAGGGGCGGTGGCGTGGGGCAGAGGGTGCTTGTGGGGCGCCCCCATCTCCTCCCCCTCCCCCAGCTGGGCGAGCCCCGGAGCCCCCCGGCCCCCCGCCCCCCGCCCCCTGCCCCACGGCGAGTGGGGCCGGCGGCGCGAGGCCTTCGCCCTCCTGCGGGCCACCGAGGCCTTCCTGCTGCGGGCCCTGCGCGACTTCCTCCTGCTCTGCCGGCCCCCGCCCCATAGCGCCGCCCCATAGCGCTGCCCCATGGCGCCGCCCCATGGCGCCGCCCCCCGGCGCGGGTTCCTTATTGGCGCGGCTGAATAAACGGTGGCGGGTCCCAGCCCCACGGCGTCTGGTGTGGGGCGCGGCGGGGCGGGGGGGAGGTGCTATGGGGCAGGAGGGGTGAGATGGGGGGCACAAGCAGGGGGTGTGGGGCAGCAGGGGGAGGTGCTATGGGGCAGGAGGAGGGATGTGGGGTGGGGGAGGCGCTATGGGGCAGGAGGTGCAAAATGGGTGGGGGTGGGGGCAGGAGGGGGATGTGGGGCAGAATGGGGGAGGTGCTATGGGGCAGGAGGAGGGATGTGGGGCGGGGGGGCGCTATGGGGCAGGAGGTGCAAAATGTGGGGCGGGGTATGGGGCAGGAGGGGGATGTGGGGCATGGGGCTGATGTGGGGCAGAATGGGGGAGGTGCTATGGGGCAGGAGGAGGGATGTGGGGCGGGGGGAGGCGCTATGGGGCAGGAGGAGCAAAATGTGGGGGGTGTGGGGCAGGAGGGGGATGTGGGGCAGAATGGGGAGGTGCTATGGGGCAGGAGGAGCAAAATGCAGGGCGGGGTGTGGGGCAGGAGGGGGTGTGGGGCAGAATGGGAGGCGCTATGGGGCAGGAGGGCGGGGCTGTGGGGCGGGGGGCTGTGGGGCACGCGTCCTCCCGGCCCCGCGCCGTGGGGCAGCCCCACAGCTCCGGCCCCACAGTTCCGCCCTCCTCCCCACCCCGGCGGCAGCAGCGCGGTCACGTGCGCGCGGGGTCACGTGAGCGCGGCGATCACGTGCGCGCGGGGTCACATGACCCGGGGCGCCGCCTCCTCCCCCCGCGGCCATGGCGGAGCAGGAGCCGCTGCTGCCGGGTGAGACCCACAGCGGCCCAGCCCCACAGCGCGCCCCACAACCGGCCCCAGCCCCACAGCCCGCTGCCAGCCCCACAGCCCGCCCCATAACCTGCCCCATAGCTCGCCCCCAGCCCCACAACCCGCTCTCGGACTCGTAACCAGCCCCATAAGCTGCCCCCAGCCCCATAGCCAGCCCCATAACTTCCTCTTAGGCCCCCAGCCAGCCCCATAACCTCTCGTCAGCCCCATAGCCAACCCCATAACTTCTCCTCAGACCCACAGCCAGCCCCATAAGCTCCTGTCAGCCCCATAACTTCTCCTTAGACCCCCAACCAGCCCCATAAGCTCTCACCAGCCCCATAACTTCTCCTTAGACCCACAGCCAGCCCCATAACTTGTTGCTAGACCCACAGCCAGCCCCTAACCTCCCGCCAGCCCCACAGCCAGCCCCTAACCTCCCGCCAGCCCCACAACTTTTTCTTAGACCCACAACCAGCCCCATAACCTATCCCCTGAGCCCCGCCCCACACCCTGCCCCACTCACCCTCCCCCACCCCTCCCCACAGCCGAGGACCCCCGCAGCCGCCGAGCACCCATTGGAGGAACGGAGCCGCTTTCTGGTGAGGGGCCCGCCCATAGCACCTGCCCCATAGCTCCCGCCCCATAGATCCCGCCCCACTGATTCCCCCCCCCCAGGATCCTGGGGCTCTGCAACAACCTCCCCTACGTGCTGATGCTCAGCGCCGCCCGCGATATCCTGGAGCCCCGCCAGGGGCGCAGGTGGGTTCCTGCCCCTCCCCCACCCCGCCCCTCCCCCACGGCTGCCCTCCCCCACCCACGCCCCGTGGTTTCCCTCCCCCCCCCCAGGTGTCGGCGCCCCACAGGAACGGCTCCGGCTATGACTGCAACCCCGTCTCCACCGGGGTAAGGGGCGGGGCTTGGGGGTGGGGCTCGAGGGGCGGGGCTTGAAGGGGTGTGGCTATGGGGGGCGGGGTCTGGGTAGGGGGCGGGCCCTACGGTGGTTGGGTGGGGCAGGGGCTGTGGTATGGGGCTGCCCCATAGCGGGGTTGGTTGAGGGGGGCGTGGCGCCGTGGGGCTGCCCCCCGTCTGTGGGGCTGCCCCCCATCTGTGGGTCACGCCGCCGGTCTGTGGGGCTGCCCCCTGTCTGTGGGGCTGCCCCCCGTCTGTAGGTTGCTGCCCCCCAGTCTATGGGGCAGCTCCTCTCTCCATGGGTTGCTTCTCATCTGGGGGTCTGCCCCACACCTGGGGGTCAGCCCCAATCTGTGGGTCACTCATTTTCTCCATGGGGCTGCTCCACATCTATGGGTCATTGCCTCGCCCCATAGAATCTCCCTGCCTCTATGGGTCACCCCCCATCTGTGGGTCACTCCTCCAACCCGTGGGTCAGCCCCCCAACCCATGGGTCACCCCCCAACCCGTGGGTCAGCCCCCCAACCCGTGGGTCACCCCCCAACCCATGGGTCACTCCCATCCGTGGGTCAGCCCCCCAACCCGTGGGTCACCCCCATCCGTGGGTCAGCCCCCCAACCCATGGGTCACCCCCAACCCGTGGGTCAGCCCCCCAACCCGTGGGTCAGCCCCCCAACCCATGGGTCACCCCCATCCGTGGGTCACCCCCCAACCCATGGGTCACCCCCCAACCCATGGGTCACCCCCATCCGTGGGTCAGCCCCCCAACCCGTGGGTCACCCCCCAACCCATGGGTCACTCCCATCCGTGGGTCAGCCCCCCAACCCGTGGGTCACCCCCATCCGTGGGTCAGCCCCCCAACCCATGGGTCAGCCCCCCAACCCGTGGGTCAGCCCCCAACCTGTGGGTCAGCCCCCAACCCATGGGTCAGCCCCTCATCCGTGGGTCAGCCCCAACCCATGGGTCACCCCCATCCGTGGGTCAGCCCCCAACCCGTGGGTCACCCCCAACCCGTGGGTCAGCCCCCAACCCATGGCTCACCCCCATCCATCCATGGGTCACCCCCATCCGTGGCTCACCCCCATCCGTGGGTCGCCCCCATCCATGGGTCACCCCCATCCATGGGTCGCCCCCCATCCGTGGGTCGCCCCCCATCCATGGGTCACCCCCCATCCATGGGTCGCCCCCCATCTGTGGGTCGCCCCAGGCGGTGCTGCTGGCCGACATCCTCCCCACGCTCCTCATCAAGCTGGTGGCTCCTTTCGTCGTCCACCTCCTGCCCTACAAGTAAGCGCGGGCGGGGCCGAGACGTGTGGGGCAGCACTTGGGGGGCCCGGCCCGGCCCCCCCCCCGGGTTCCCCCGACCCCCGCCCCCTTTCTCGCCCCACAGCCCCCGCGTGGTCGTCGCCGCTCTCTGCGCGTGGGGCAGCTTCGCCTTGGTGGCCTCGGCCGCGGGCGTGGCCGTCGGCTTGGGGGGTGCGTATGGGGCCGGGGAAGGGTGTGGGGCGGACGCCGTGGGGCCGGCGTCACGAAGTTGGGGGGGATGACGATGTGTGGGGCTGGCCCCATAGGCGTGGTGTTGGCCACCGCCGCGCCGGGGCGGGGGGAGGTCACCTTCCTGGCGCTCGCCGCCGCGTACCCCAGGTATGGGGGGACGCCGTGGGGCTGGGGACGGTGTGGGGCTGGGGGATGATGTGGGGCTGGGGAGGGTGTGGGGCTGGGGAGGGGGTGTGGGGCTGCGGGGGTGTGGGGCTGGGGAATGATGTGGGGCTGGGGGGTGTGGGGCTGGGGATGACGTGGGGTTGGGGGACAATGTGGGGCTGGGGGGTTGTGGGGCTGGGGGATGATATGGGGCTGGGGGGTGTGGGGCTGGGGGATGACGTGGGGTTGGGGGGACATTGTGGGGCTGGGGGATGATGTGGGGCTGGGGGGTTGTGGGGCTGGGGGACTCTGTGGGGCAGGGGAGACTCTGTGGGGCTGGGGGGTGATGTGGGGCTATGGGGATGATGTGGGGCTGGGGGGAGATGATGTGGGGTTGGGGAGTGGTTGTGGGGCTGGGAGGTGCTATGGGGCTGAGGGAACAATGCGGGGCTGGAAGGGTGCTATGGGGCTGGACAGGAGCATGTGGGGCCGGAGAGTGACTGGGGGCTGCTATGGGGCTGGGAGGTTAGTTGTGGGGCTGGGGGCGATGTGGGGCTGGAAGGGTGCTATGGGGCCGGGCCAGAGGGGGTGGGGCTGGGGGCGCTGATGTGGGGCTGGGGTTGCATGGGGGGGAACGCCGTGGGGCGGCGCCGTGGGGCAGAGCCGTGGGGCAGAGCCGTGGGGCAGCGCTCCCCCCCGGCAGGCTGGGCCTCTCCTGCTGGTCCTCGGGGACGGGGGCGGCGGGGCTGGGGGGGCCCTGGCCTATGGGGCGCTCCTGCAGGCCGGGCTGCCCCTCCCCCGCGCCCTCCTGCCCGCCCTGGCCGTGCCGCCCCTCACCCTCCTCAGGTACGGGCTGGGGGGCGGGGAGGGGGGGTCCCGGGGGTCCCCCTCGCCGTGGGGCAGAGCTGTGGGGCAGAGGCGTGGGTCTCGGGCATCGCCGTTGTTGTGGGGCAGAGCCGTGGGGATCTGCTGTCCGTGTTGCTGGGGGGCAGGGATGTGGGGCAGGGATGTGGGGTAGAGCCGGGGGCAGGGATGGAGGTTCCAGGGGTCCCCCTTGCTGTGGGGCAGAGCTGTGGGGCAGAGGTGTGGGTCGCAGATGTTAATGTCGCTGTGGGGTGGGGATGGGGGACAGGGATGGGGGTTCCAGGGGTCCCCCTTACTGTGGGGCACAGCTGTGGGGCAGAAGTGTGGGTCACAGGTGTTAATGTCGCTGTGGGGCAGGGATGTGGGGCGGGGATGTGGGGCGGGGATGGGGGTCCCAGGGGTCCACCTTGCCGTGGGGCAGAACTGTGGGTCGCAGATGTTAATGTTGCTGTGGGGCGGGGATGGGGGACGGGGATGGGGATCCCAGGGGTCCCCCTTGCTGTGGGGCAGAACTGTGGGGTAGAGGTGTGGGTCGTAGGTGTTAATGTCGCTGTGGGGCAGGGATGTGGGGCGGGGATGGGGGTCCCAGGGGTCCACCTTGCCGTGGGGCAGAACTGTGGGTCACAGGTGTTAATGTCGCTGTGGGGTGGGGATGTGGGGCGGGGATGGGGGTCCCAGGGGTCCACCTTGCCGTGGGGCAGAGCTGTGGGGCAGAGGCATGGGACAGAGCTGTGGGTCTCAGACATCCATGTCACTGTAGAGCCGGGATGTGGGGCAGAGCCATGGGGTAGGGATGTGGGTCCCAGAGGTCCACCTTGCTGTGGGGCAGAGGTGTGGGTCTCAGGCATCCCTGTGTCTGTGGGGAGCAGAGCCGTGGGGCAGCCCCATGTACCCTGACCCCCTGTTTTCTCGCTCCCCTGCCCCATAGCTACTTCTTCCTGCTGGGGCCCCCCCCGCGCCCCACGGAGCCGCCCCCCCCGGCCGTGGGGCTGACGCTGGGGGAGAAGTGGCGGGTGACAAAGGTGAGGGGGGACCCTGGGGGGGATGTGGGGCTGGGGGGAGCTGTGGGGC
Organism: Ciconia boyciana; assembly: GCF_034638445.1. Taxonomy (NCBI): domain Eukaryota; kingdom Metazoa; phylum Chordata; class Aves; order Ciconiiformes; family Ciconiidae; genus Ciconia; species Ciconia boyciana. Next base: position 244,080 of record NC_132969.1, read on the forward strand.
TGGGGGGATGTGGGGCTGGGGGGATGTGGGGAATGTGGGGGTGTGGGGGATGTGGAGTTGAGGGAACTGTGGGGCTGGGGGGGATGTGGGGCTCGGGGAGTTGTGGGGCTCGGGGAGTTGTGGGGCTGGGGAAGCTGTGGGGCTGGAGAGGGGATGTGGGGTTGAGAAGATGTGCGGCTGGGGGGATGTGGGGCTGGCAGGGAGCTGTGGGGCTGGAGGGATGTGGGGCTGGGGGAATGTGGGGCTGGGGGAATGTGGGGAATGTGGGGTGTGGGGGATGTGGGGTTGAGGGAACTGTGGGGCTGGGGGGATGTGGGGCTCAGGCAGTTGTGGGGCTCGGGGAGTTGTGGGGCTGGGGAAGCTGTGGGGCTGGAGAGGAGATGTGGGGTTGAGAGGATGTGGGGCTGGCGGGGAGCTGTGGGGCTGGGGGGATGTGGGGCTCGGGAAATTGTGGGGCTGGAGAGAGGATGTGGGGCTGGAGAGAGGATGTGGGGCTGGCGGGGATGTGGGGCTGGGGGAATGTGGGGCTGGGGGGATGTGGGGCTGGGGGAGCTGTGGGGCTGGGGGGTGCCCGGATGTGTGGGGCAGCGCCCCCCCTCCCCCAGGGCGTCCTGCGCCAGGCCGGGCCCTTGGCCCTCGTCTACTTCGCCGAGTACTTCATCAACCAGGGGCTGGTGCGTGGGGGCGGCCGTGGGGCGGCCGTGGGGCTGGGGGGAGCTGGGGGCTGGGGGATGTGGGGCTCGGGGGGAGCTGGGGGCTGGGGGCTGGGGGTTGTTGTGGGGCTGGGGGAGCTGGGGAGCTGTGGGGCTGGGGGATGTGGGGCTGGGGGGCGGGAGGGTGGGTGCTGTGGGGCTGGGTGCTGTGGGGCTGGGGGTCACGGGGGTGGAGTGGGTGCTATGGGGCTGGAGTGCTGTGAGGGAGCTGCTGTGGGGCAGGGGGGTGCTATGGGGCAGGCACAGTGGAGCTGAGGTGAGTGCTGTGGGGCAGGAGTGCTATGGGGCTGGGGCGGTGTTGTGGGGCTGGGGTGGGTGCTATGGGGCAGGCAACATGGGGTTGAGGTGCGTGCTATGGGGCAGGTGTTGTGGGGCAGGAGTGCTATGGGGCTGGGCTGTGTGGGGCTGGGGTGGGTGCTATGGGGCTGGGAGCTGCTATGGGGCAGGCACCATGAGGTTGAACTGGGTGCTATGAGGCAGGTGCTGTGGGGCAGGAGCGCTATGGGGCTGGGGCGGTGCTGTGGGGCTGGGGTGCCTGCTATGGGGCAGGCGCTACGGGCCCGAGACGCGCGCCGTGGGGCCAGCCCCACGCCTCCCCCTCTTCTCTCCCAGCTCGAGCTCCTCTACTTCCCCGCCTCCGTCCTGACCCACGCCGAGCAATACCGCTGGTGAGCCCCCCAACCACGAACGGGGGGGGGCGGGGGGGCCGTGTGGGGCGCGCCGTGGGGCGCGCCGTGGGGCAGCCCCCCATGTCCCTGCCCCACAGGTACCAGCTGCTCTACCAGGCCGGCGTCTTCGCCTCCCGCTCCTCCCTGCGCTGCCTCCGCCTGCGCCGCCTCTGGCTCCTCGCCCTCCTGCAGGTTCCCTTCGCGAATCAGTGGGGCGGCCCCATAGCGCGCCCCATAGCCTGACCCGCGCCTTGCCCCACAGATGCTGAACGCTCTCCTGCTATTGGCCGCCGTGGCCGTCCCCTTCCTCCCCGGATTGGCCGCGGCTTTCGCCGTGGTGGGGTGGGAGGGGCTGGTGGGGGGCGCGGCCTACGGCAACGCCTTCCTCAACGTGGCCCTAGAGGTGGGTGTGGGGCGGGGGGAGGGGAAAGTGTGGGGCAGGTGTGGGGCAGGCCCCCTAAGTGAGGCGGGCGGGGTCGTAGGCGGCGCCCGAGGGGCGGGACTTCGCCATGGCGGTGGCGGCGACGGCCGACACGGTGGGGATCGCGCTCGCCGGGGGGGCGGCGCTGGGGGCCCACGGCTTCTTCTGTCGAGGGGGCTGACCCACGGCGGGGGAGGGGCCGGCGAGCCATGGGGCTGCCCCACGGCGGAGAGGAGGTACGGGAGCCACGGCTCTGCCCCATGGTGGAGCGGAGGGATGGGAGCCATGGCTCTGCCCCACAGCGGGGGAGAGAGGTGGGACCCACAGCGGGGGAGGTAGGGGACCCACGGCTCTGCCCCACGGCGGGGGGAGAAGTGGGACCCACGGCAGGGGGAGGTAGGGGACCCACAGCTCTGCCCCACGGCGGGGTGGGGGAGAGGTGGGACCCACGGCGGGGGAGGTAGGGGACCCACGGCTCTGCCCCACGGCGGGGGAGAGAGGTGGGACCCACGGCAGGGGGGAGGTAGGGGACCCACGGCTCTGCCCCACGGCGGGGGGGAGAAGTGGGACCCACGGCAGGCGGGAGGTACGGGACCCACGGCTCTGCCCCACGGCGGGGGAGAAGTGGGACCCACGGCAGGGGGGAGGTAGGGGACCCACGGCTCTGCCCCATGGCGGGGGAGAGAGGTGGGACCCACAGCAGGGGGGAGGTAGGGGACCCACGGCTCTGCCCCACAGCGGGGGGGAGGTACGGGACCCACAGCTCTGCCCCACGGCGGGGGTGGGGGGGAGAGGTGGGACCCACGGCGGGGGGGGAGAAGTGGGACCCACAGCAGGGGGGAGGTAGGGGACCCACGGCTCTGCCCCACAGCGGGGGGGAGGTACGGGACCCACAGCTCTGCCCCATGGTGGAGCAGAGGGATGGGAGCCACGGCTCTGCCCCACGGCGCGGGGGAGAGAGGTGGGACCCACAGCGGTGGGGAGGACTGGGACCCACAGCGGGGGGGAGGTACGGGACCCACGGCTCTGCCCCATGGCAGGAGGGAGGGATGGGACCCACAGCTCTGCCCCACAGAAAACGGGACATGTGGGACCCACAGCTCTGCCCCATGGCAGAGAGGAGGTACAGGACCCATGGCTCTGCCCCACGGTGGAGCAGAGGTACGGGACCCACGGCTCTGCCCCACAGCAGGGGGGAAATGTGGGACCCATGGTTCTGCCCCATGGTGGAGCAGAGGTACGGGACCCACAGCTCTGCCCCACAGCACAGGGGGAGGTACAGGACCCACGGCTCTGCCCCACGGTGGAGCAGAGGTACGGGACCCACGGCTCTGCCCCACAGCAGGAGGGAGGTATGGGACCCACGGCTCTGCCCCACGGTGGAGCAGAGGTATGCAACCCCCAGTTTTGCCCCACGGCGTGGGAGGGAGGTATGGGACCCACGGCTCTGCCCCACGGCAGTGGGGAGGACTGTGACCCACAGCAGAGCGGAGATACAGGACCCACGGTTCTGCCCCACGGCGGTGGGGAGGACTGCGACCCACAGCAATGGGGAGACCCAGGACCCACATCTCTGCCCCACAGCTGTGGGCGGACCTGGGACCCACAGCAGCAGAGAGACAAAAGACCCACAGCTCTGCCCCACGGCGGCAGCGAGTCTCGGGACCCACGGCTCTGCCCCACAGCAACGTGGACCCCCCAGGACCCACAGCTCTGCCCCACAGCAACAAGGAACCTCGGGACCCACAGTCGTGCGCCGCAGAGGCCAGGCTCTGCCCCACGGCAACATGGACCGCTGGGACCCACACCTCTGCCCCACGGCGGCCTGAACCCCCGGGACCCATGGCTTTGCCCCACGGAGCTCAGGGGCCCCCAGCTCTGCCCCGTGGCGACACAGACTCTTGTGACCCACGGCTCTGCCCCACAGCGGCATGAACTCCTGGGACCCACGGTTCTGCCCCATGGCGACACAGACTGCTGTAACCCATATCTCTGCCCCATAGAGCCTTGGGACCCCTGGCTCGCCCCATGGCAACACGGACTCCTGTGCCCCACAGCTCTGCCCCACAGAGCCCCAGGCCCCACGGCTCCGCCCCAGGGCAGCACGGACTTCCGTGACCCACAACTCTGCCCCACAGCAGCCTGAACTCCTGTGCCCCACGGCTCTGCCCCACGGCAACACAGACTCCTGTGCCCCACGGCTCTGCCCCACTGCAGCACAGACTCTTTGTGACCCACATCTCTGCCCCACGGTGGCATGAACTCTTGTGACCCACACCTCTGCCCCACAGAGCCTTGTGCCCCACGGTTCTGCCCCACAGTATCACGGACTCTTGCGACCCACATCTCTGCCCCACGGCAGCCTGAGCCCCTGTGCCCCATGGCTCTGCCCCACGCTGACCCAGACTCCTGTGCCCCACAGCTCTGCCCCACAGAGCCCTGGGCCGCATGGCTCTGCCCCACAGCGACACGGACTCCTGTGCCCCACAGCTCTGCCCCACAGCGCCCCGTGCCCCACGGCTCTGCCCCACGGCGACGCGGACCCAATAAACCCATTGACCCCGCCCGGCTGCTGACCCCGGGGGGGGCGTGGCTTTTTTTGAAGGGGCGTGGCTTTTTTGCTGGGGGGGCGTGGTCCGGGGGGTGGGGCCCCGCCAGGACTCGGTTTCCCATCGGTCCCCGCGTGGAGGTGGGGGGGTGGGGCGTGGGGGCGGGCCTGTGACGTCACTTCCGCGCGCAGGCGCCATCCGCTCGCGGCCCGGAGTCGGGAAACGTCGCTGCTGCCGCGTGCGAGTGCGGGGGGGAGGGGCGATGGGGGGCGGGGAGGTGTGGGGCGGGAGGGGGGGGTCTATGGGGCGGGGGAGGGGGCAGAGCTGTGGGGCCAGGGGATCCGTGGGGCCCGGGGAGGTGGGGGGAGCGGGGCTGTGGGGCCTGGGGAGCTGTGGGGTTGGGTAAGGTGTGGGGCGGGCGGATCTGTGGGGCAGGGGGAGCTGTGGGGCCGGGGATCCGTGGGGTGGGTGGGGCTGTGGGGCTGGAGCGATCGGTGGGGTGGGTGGATCTATGGGGCTGGGTACGGTGTGGGGCGGGGGGTCTATGGGGCGGGGGGAGCTGTGGGGCCGGGGGATCCGTGGGGCTGTGGGGCTCGGGGAGGGGGGAGCGATCGGTGGGGTGGGTGGATCTATGGGGCAGGAGGAGCTGTGGGGCTGGGTGAAGTGTGGGGTAGGTGGATCTATGGGGCTGGGGGATCCACGGGGGGAAGGGAGCTGTGGGGCAGGCGGATCTATGGGGCTGGGTAAGGTGTGGGGCAGGTGGAGCTGGGGGCTGTGGGGCTGCGGGATCTGTGGGGCTCGGGGAGGGGGGTAGGTGTGGGGCAGGGGGAGCTGTGGGGCTGGAGGATCCATGGGGGAGGGAGCTGTGGGGCCCAGGGAGCTGTGGGGCTGGGTAAGGTGTGGGGTGGGTGGGGCTGGGGGATCTCTAGGGCAGGAGGAGCTGTGGGGCCAGGGAAGCCGTGGGGCGGGTGGATTTGGGGGGAGCTGTGGGGCAGGCAGCTGTATGGGGAGAGACATGTGGGGCTGGGGGAATCTGTGGGGCTGGCGTGTCTGTGGGGCTGGGGGACGTGTAGGCATTAACATCTATGGGGTGGGGAAATCTTGGGGGCTGCGGGCGGTGTGCAGATCTAGGGGGAAAGGAATCTGTGGGGCAGACAAACCTATGGGGCCAGGAAATCTGTGGGGCTGCCATAGCAATGGGTGTAGCTGTGGGGCTGGGGGATCCATGGGGCAGGCGGGTCCATGGGGGAGTGACCCAGAGATGATTCTGGGGAGCACGAATCTGTGGGGCCAGGGAATCTATGGGGCAGGTGGGTCTGTGGGGCCAGGGAATCTGTGGGGCCGGGGAATCTGTGGCCGGGGAATCTATGGGGCAGGTGGGTCTGTGGGGCCGGGGAATCTGTGGCCGGGGAATCTATGGGGCAGGTGGGTCTGTGGGGCCGGGGAATCTGTGGCCGGGGAATCTATGGGGCAGGTGGGTCTGTGGGGCCAGGGAATCTGTGGGGCTGGGGAATCTGTGGCCGGGGAATCTATGGGGCAGGTGGGTCTGTGGGGCCAGGGAATCTGTGGGGCCGGGGAATCTGTGGCCGGGGAATCTATGGGGCAGGTGGGTCTGTGGGGCTGGGGAATCTGTGGGGCCGGCGAATCTGTGGGGCAGGTACCTCAGGGAGGGAGGGATCCATGGGGCAGCGCCCCAGCCTGACCAGCGCCGGCGAGATGCGCGGAGCCGGGCAGAGCCCCCGCCGTGGGTCCCAGCCCCCGCCGTGGGTCCCAGCTCCGCCGTGGGTCCCAGCCCCGCCGTGGGTCCGACCCCCAACTCCCCCTTTCCAGCCCCACGCCGCCGCCATGTCGCGTTTCTTCACCACGGGCTCCGACAGCGAGTCGGAATCCTCCGTTTCGGGAGACGAATTAGTGACCAAACCCGTGGGGGGCAACTACAGCAAGTAAGACGTGGGGTCCGGCGCGCCGTGGGGCACGCCGTGGGGCCGCCCCACACTTCCCCCCCCCCCTCTTTCTTGTTCTTTCAGACCCATTTTACTGAGCGAGGACGAGGAGGACACCAAACGCGTGGTGCGGAGCGCGAAGGATAAACGGTGCGGAGAGCGGCGGGGAGGCGGGGGGTTGGAACGCCGTGGGGCTGACCCACAGCCGGCCCCATAGATTCGAGGAATTGACCAACCTGATCAAAACCATCCGCAACGCCATGAAAATCCGCGACGTCACCAAGTGCCTGGAGGAGTTCGAGCTGTTGGGCAAAGCCTACGGCAAAGCCAAGAGCATCGTGGACAAGGAGGGCGTCCCCCGATTCTACGTCCGCATCTTGGCCGATTTGGAAGATTACCTTAACGAGGTGTGGGGCGCGCCGTGGGGCGCGCCGTGGGGCGCGCCGTGGGGCGGGGTTTGATGGAGTTTTGGGGGCGGCTGTGTCGTAGCTGTGGGAGGATAAAGAAGGGAAGAAGAAGATGAACAAGAACAACGCCAAAGCGCTCAGCACCCTGCGGCAGAAGATCCGCAAGTACAACCGGGATTACGAGACCCACATCGCTAACTACAAGCAGGTGTGTGGGGCGGGCTATGGGGCAGGCTATGGGGCAGGCTGTGGGGCGGGGGGGAAGCTTTTCTTTCTCCCCACGGCGGCGTTTTGCAGAACCCGGAGCAGTCGGATGAGGACGAGGAGAAGAAGAGCCGGGATTCGGAGGGTGAGCGGTGTGGGGCGGGGCGGGGATGTGTGGGGCAGGGCGGGGATGTGTGGGGCAGGGCTTGACTCCGCCCCCTTTTGGGTTAGGCTCCACCTCTTCGTCCTCGGAGGAGGAGGAGGACGAGGACGGCGTCGGCGCCGCCGCTTTCCTGAAGAAGAAGGAGGCCGGCGGGGACGCGCGCGGGCGCTACCTGAAGAAGATGGAGGTCAGCTTGGGGGGCGGAGCTGTGGGGCGGAGGGGTTATGGGGCTGACCCCTAAGCGCTCCCCCACCCCACGGCAGGCGGAGGACGACGAGGAAGAGGAGTCGGACGAGGAGGAAGATTGGGGCTCCTCCGACTCGGACACGGACTCGGAGTCGGACGAGGACGAGGGGAAGTACACCTCGCTGGCCTCCAAGTTCTTGAAAAAGTATGGGGCGCCCCATAAGTGTGGGGCAGGGGGGGCGGGGGGGTGGCGCGCCCCCTAACTTGTGGGGCCGGGCACGGCAGGGACGAGGACAAGAAGGGAGGGGAGAAGAAACGGGAGGAGAAGGCGAAGAAGAAGCACGACCGCAAGAGCCGCAAGTACGAGGAGGAAGAGGAGGACAACGAGGGCGGCGAGTGGGAGAAGGTGAAGGGCGGCGTCCCCCTGGTCAAGGTGAGGCGTGGGGCGGAGGTTGGGGGGCGCGCCGTGGGGCGGGCGCCCCCTAAGTTGGTGCGGCTTCCGCGTAGGAGAAGCCCAAGATGTTCGCCAAGGGGACGGAGATCAACCACGCGGTGGTGGTGAAGAAGCTCAACGAGATCCTTCAGGCGCGGGGGAAGAAGGGGACGGACCGGTGAGGAGCCCGCCGTGGGGCCGGCGCCGTGGGGCCGGCGCCGTGGGGCCGAGCCCCGCTTTTTTCCTTCCCTTTGTCGCGCAGGGCGGCGCAGATCGAGCTGTTGCAGTTGTTGGTGAGCATCGCCAACGAGAATAATTTGGGGGTGGCGTTGGAGGTGAAGATTAAATTCAACATCATCGCCTCGCTCTACGACTACAACCCCAACCTGGCGACCTACATGAAGGTGGGGATGTGGGGCGGGATGTGGGGCGGGATGTGGGGCAGAGGCTCAAGGGCTTTGTAATTACTTGGGGGGCAGCCGGAGATGTGGCAGAAGTGCCTGGGCTGCATCGAGGAGCTGCTGGACATCCTCTTCGCCCACCCGGAGATCTTCATCGGGGAGAACATCGTGGAGGAGTCGGAGAACCTGGGCAACCCCGAGCAGGTTGGGGGGCTGGGGCGGGGGGACTTGGGGGGGGACTTGGGGGCTGGGGGGGGAGTTGGGGGCTGGGGAGGGAGATGAGGGGCTGGAGGGGGAGTTGGGGGCTGCGGGGGACTTGGGGGCTGGAGGGGGGACTTGGGGGGCTGGAGGGGCGGTTGGGGGAGTTGGGGGCTGGAGGGGGACTTGGGGGCTGGGGGAGGGAGTTGGGGGCTGGAGGGGGAGTTGGGGGGCTGGAGGGGCGGTTGGGGGCTGGAGGGGGCAGTTGGGGGGCTGGGGGGAGTTGGGCTGGGGGCAGTTGGGGGCTGGGGGAGGGAGTTGGGGGCTGGAGGGGCGGTTGGGGGACTGGGGAGGCAGTTGTGGGTCTTGGGGAAGCACTTGTGGGGCTGGAGAAGCACTTGTGGGGCTGGAGGAGCCACTTGTGGGGCTGGGGGACGTGGTTATGGGGCTGGGGGAGCAGTTATAGCTGTGGAAAACACAATTACAGGGCTGGGGGAGGGAGTTGCGGGTCCTGGGGAGGCAGCCATGGGGCTGGAGGAGCACTTGTGGGGCTGGGGAGGCCGCTGTGGGGCTGGAGGAGCACTTGTGGGGCTGGGGAGGCCGCTGTGGGGCTGGGAGACGTAGTTATGGGGCTGGGGGAGCAGTTACAGCTCCAGAGAAGACAATTACAGGGCTGGGGGAGGCACTTGTGGGTCTTGGGGAGGCACTTGTGGGGCTGGAGGAGGCACTTGTGGGGCTGGAGGAGCCACTTGTGGGGCTGGGGGACGTGGTTATGGGGCTGGGGGAGCAGTTATAGCTGTGGAAAACACAATTACAGGGCTGGGGGAGGGAGTTGCGGGCCCTGGGGAGGCAGCCATGGGGCTGGAGGAGCACTTGTGGGGCTGGGGAGGCCGCTGTGGGGCTGGAGGAGCACTTGTGGGGCTGGGGAGGCCGCTGTGGGGCTGGGAGACGTAGTTATGGGGCTGGGGGAGCAGTTACAGCTCTGGAGAAGACAATTACAGGGCTGGGGGAGGGAGTTGCGGGTCTTGGGGAGCCAGCCATGGGGCTGGAGGAGCACTTGTGGGGCTGGAGGAGGCACTTGTGGGGCTGGGGGACGTGGTTATGGGGTTGGGGGACGTAGTTATGGGGCTGGGGGAGCAGTTATAGCTGTGGAAAACACAATTACAGGGCTGGGGGAGGGAGTTGCGGGTCCTGGGGAGGCAGCCATGGGGCTGGAGGAGCACTTGTGGGGCTGGGGAGGCCGCTGTGGGGCTGGAGGCTCCGCCCCCTAGCCCGCCGCTGCCCCCCCCAGCCCTACCGGGTGCGCGGCTGCATCCTGACGCTGGTGGAGCGCATGGACGAGGAGTTCACCAAGATCATGCAAAACACCGACCCCCACTCCCAAGGTGAGCCGAGCCCCGCGGGTCGGCGCCGTGGGTCGCGCCGTGGGTCGGCCGCCCCCTAAGTGGCGCTCCCGTAGAATACGTCGACCACCTGAAGGACGAAGGGCGGGTGTGCGGCATCATCGCCCGCCTGCAGCGGTACCTGCAGGAGAAGGGGACGACGGAGGAGCTGTGCCGCGTCTACCTGCGCCGCATCCTCCACACCTACTACAAATTCGACTACCGCGCTCACCGCCGTGGGGCGGGCGAGCCCCGGGCGTGGGGCGGGGAGGAAGGAGGCGGCGAGGAGGAGGAGGAGGAGAAGGAGGAGGAGGAGGAGGAGGAGGAGGACTCGGCGGCGCTGATGGAGCGCCTCTGCAAGTACGTCTACGCCAAGGACCGCACCGACCGCATCCGCACCTGCGCCATCCTCTGCCACATCTACCACCACGCCCTGCACAGCCGCTGGTTCCAGGCCCGCGACCTCATGCTCATGTCCCACCTGCAGGACAACATCCAGCACGCCGACCCCCCCGTCCAGGTCAGCCCCTATAGACCCTATAGACCCCTATAGACCCCCATAGAGCTGTCTAGACTCCTACAGAGCCCTACAGACCCCTGTAGAGCCCTAACAACATCCAGCACGCCGACCCCCCCGTCCAGGTCGGCCCCTGTAGACCCTGTAGGCCCCTATAGACACCTATAGACTCCTATAGACACCTATAGATTCCTATAGACACCTATAGACCCCTATAGAGATGTCTAGACTCCTACAGAGCCTTATAGAGCCCTACAGACCCCTGTAGAGCCCTAACAACATCCAGCACGCCGACCCCCCCGTCCAGGTCGGCCCCTGTAGACCCTGTAGGCCCCTATAGACCCTGTAGACCCCTATAGACCCCTATAGACTCCTATAGACCCCTATAGATTCCTGTAGACCCCTATAGACCCTATAAACCCCTATAGAGCTGTCTAGACTCCTACAGAGCCTTATAGAGCTCTACAGACCCCTGTAGAGCCCTAACAGCGTCCAGCACGCCGACCCCCCCGTCCAGGTCGGCCCCTATAGACCCTATAGACCCCTATAGACACCTATAGAGCTGTCTAGACTCCTACAGAGCCCTACAGACCCCTGTAGAGCCCTAACAACATCCAGCACGCCGACCCCCCCGTCCAGGTCGGCCCCTGTAGACCCTGTAGGCCCCTGTAGACCCCTATAGACTCCTGTAGACACCTATAGATTCCTATAGACACCTATAGATTCCTATAGACACCTATAGACTCCTATAGACCCCTACAGAGATGTCTAGACTCCTACAGAGCCTTATAGAGCCCTACAGACCTCTGTAGACCCCTAACAACATCCAGCACGCCGACCCCCCCGTCCAGGTCGGCCCCTGTAGACCCCTATAGAGATCTATAGACCTCTATAGAGACCTATAGATCCCTATAGACTCCTATAGACCCCTATAGAGCTGTCTAGACTCCTACAGAGCCTTATAGAGCTCTACAGACCCCTGTAGAGCCCTAACAACATCCAGCACGCCGACCCCCCCATCCAGGTCAGCGCCCCTGTAGACCCCTATAGACTCCTATAGACCCCTATAGAGATGTCTAGACTCTTACAGAGCCTTATAGAGCCCTACAGACCTCTGTAGACCCCTAACAACATCCAGCACGCCGACCCCCCCCGTCCAGGTCGGCCCCTATAGACCCTGTAGACCCTGCAGACCCCTATAGACCCTATAAACCCCTATAGAGCTGTCTAGACTCCTGCAGAGCCTTATAGAGCTCTACAGACCCCTGTAGAGCCCTAACAACATCCAGCACGCCGAGCCCGCGGTCCAGGTCGGCCCCTATAGACCCTATAGACACCTATAGACCCCCATAGAGCTGTCTAGACTCCTACAGAGCCCTACAGACCCCTGTAGAGCCCTAACAACATCCAGCACGCCGACCCCCCCGTCCAGGTCGGCCCCTGTAGACCCCTATAGAGATCTATAGACCTCTATAGAGACCTATAGATCCCTATAGACTCCTATAGACCCCTATAGAGCTGTCTAGACTCCTACAGAGCCTTATAGAGCTCTACAGACCCCTGTAGAGCCCTAACAACATCCAGCACGCCGACCCCCCCGTCCAGGTCGGCCCCTGTAGACCCTGTAGGCCCCTATAGACCCTGTAGACCCCTATAGACACCTATAGACTCCTATAGACACCTATAGATTCCTATAAACCCCTATAGACACCTATAGACCCCTATAGACCCCTATAGAGATGTCTAGACTCCTACAGAGCCTTATAGAGCCCTACAGACCCCTGTAGACCCCTAACAACATCCAGCACGCTGACCCCCCCGTCCAGGTCAGCCCCTATAGACCCTATAGACTCCTATAGACCCCTATAGAGATGTCTAGACTCCTAGAGACCCTTATAGAGCCCTATAGAGCCCTACAGACCCCTATATACTCCTGCAGACCCCTTTATACTCCTGTAGAGCACTGTAAAATCTTACAGACTTTTATAGAGCCCTATAGATCGCTATATACCTATATAGAGCCCTACAGACTCCTATATACCTGCATATACTCTTATATACCCCTATAGAACCTTACAGAGCTCTACAGAGCCCTGTAAACCCCTATAGCCCCCTGCAGTGCTCTGTAGATTCCTATAGAGCCTTATATAGCCTTACATATGCTTACAGACCCCTATAGAGCCCTACAGACCCCTATAGAGCCCTGTACGCCCCTATGGACCCCTGTAGACCCCTATAGACCCCTACAGACCCCTATAGACTCCTACAGAGCCCCATAGAGCTCTCTATAGCCAGCGGTTTGCAGAGGGGGGTTGGCCCGCGTCGCCCCTTCTGCCCCCCAAGTGCCCGCGGGGTCCCTATGGGGCAATGGGGGGGTCCCCTCTGCCCCCCAAGTCCTTCACCCCCATCCCCATAGCGTTCTCCTTCCAGCTCCCTGCCCCCCAAGTCCTTCACCACCCCCATCTCCCCAGGGTTCCTCTCCCCCAAGTCCTTCACCACCCCATCTCCATAGGGTTCCTCCTCACCCCCAAGTCCTTCACCCCATCTCCATAGGGTTCCTCTCTGCCCCCAAGTCCTTCACCCCATCTCCATAGGGTTCCTCCCCACCTCTCTGCCCCCCAAGTCCTTCACCCCATCTCCCCAGGGTTCCTCCCCCCCAAGTCCTTCACCCCATCTCCATAGGGTTCCTCCCCCCAAGTCCCCCAAGTCCTTCACCCCATCTCCATAGGGTTCCTCTCTGCCCCCAAGTCCTTCACCCCATCTCCCCAGGGTTCCTCCCCCAAGTCCTTCACCCCATCTCCATAGGGTTCCTTCACCCCATCTCCATAGGGTTCCTCCCCACCTCTCTGCCCCCAAGTCCTTCACCCCATCTCCCCAGCATTCCTTCACCCCATCTCCATAGGGTTCCTCCCCACCTCTCTGCCCCCCAAGTCCTTCACCCCATCTCCCCAGGGTTCCTCCCCCCCAAGTCCTTCACCCCATCTCCCCAGCGTTCCTCTCTGCCCCCCAAGCCCTTCACCACCCCCATCTCTGTAGGGTTCCTCTCTGCCCCCCAAGTCCTTCACCCCATCTCCCCAGGGTTCCTCTCTGCCCCCAAGTCCTTCACCCCATCTCCCCAGGGTTCCTCCCCCAAGTCCTTCACCCCATCTCCCCAGGGTTCCTTCACCCCATCTCCCCAGGGTTCCTCCTCACCCAAGTCCTTCACCCCATCTCCATAGGGTTCCTCTCTGCCCCCCAAGTCCTTCACCCCTCTCCCCAGCGTTCCTCCCCGCCCCAAACCCCCCATAACCCCGCGCCCCCTTCTCCCCCCAGATCCTCTACAACCGCACCATGGTCCAACTGGGCATCTGCGCCTTCCGCGAGGGCCTCATCAAGGACGCCCACAACGCCCTCCTGGACATCCAGTCCTCGGGGCGCGCCAAGGAGCTGCTGGGGCAGGGCCTGCTGCTGCGCAGCCTGCAGGAGCGCAACGCGGAGCAGGAGAAGGTGGAGAAGCGGCGCCAGGTCCCCTTCCACATGCACGTCAACCTGGAGCTGCTGGAGTGCGTCTACCTGGTGGCGGCCATGCTGCTGGAGATCCCTTACATGGCGGCCCACGAGTTCGACGCCCGCCGCCGCATGATCAGCAAGCAGTTCCACCACCAGCTGCGCGTGGGCGAGAGGCAGCCGCTGCTCGGTGCGGGGCAGGCCGTGGGTCGCGCCGAGATCTGCGCGGGGGGGCGGACCCTGCCGGGGGCGGGGGGCGGACCCCTAAGCGGGGGGCGGACCCCTAAGGGGGTTTTTTCTGCGCCTCCCAAGTCGTTCTTCTGCTTCCTAAGTGGGGGGTTGCTGCCCCCTGAGTCTTTTCTTCTGCCCCCTAAGTCTTTTCTTGTGCCCTCTAAGTCTTTTCTTGTGCCTCCTAAGTGATTCTTCTGCCCCCTAAGTGATTCTTCTGACACCTAAGTCATTTCTTCTGCCCCGAATGATTCTTCTGACCCCTAAGTCTTTTCTTGTGCCCCCTAAGTCATTTCTTGTGCCCCCTAAGTCATTTCTTGTGCCCCCTAAGTCATTTCTTGTGCCCCCTAAGTGATTCTTCTGACACCTAAGTCATTTCTTCTGCCCCCTAAGTGATTCTTCTGACGCCTAAGTCATTTCTTCTGCCCCCTAAGTGATTCTTCTGCCCCCTAAGTCATTCTTCTGCCCCCTAAGTGATTCTTCTGCCCCCTAAGTGATTCTTCTGACACCTAAGTCATTTCTTCTGCCCCGAGTGATTCTTCTGACCCCTAAGTCTTTTCTTGTGCCCCCTAAGTCTTTTCTTGTGCCCCCTAAGTGATTCTTCTGACACCTAAGTCATTTCTTCTGCCCCCTAAGTGATTCTTGTGCCCCCTAAGTCTTTTCTTGTGCCCCTAAGTGATTCTTCTGCCCCTAAGAGATTCTTCTGCCCCCTAAGTGATTCTTCTGCCCCTAAGATATTCTTCTGCCCCTAAGATATTCTTCTGCCCCCTAAGAGATTCTTCTGCCCCCTAAGTGATTCTTCTGACGCCTAAGTCATTTCTTCTGCCCCCTAAGTGATTCTTCTGCCCCCTAAGTGATTCTTCTGCCCCCTAAGCGGGGGGTCTGACCCCTAAGTGGGTTTTTCTGCCCCCCCGCAGTTGTTCTTCTGCCTCCTAAGTGGGGGTTTGCTGCCCCCTAAGTCATTTCTTTTGCTCCCTAAGTCATTTCTTCTGCCCCCTAAGTGATTCTTCTGCCCCCTAAGTGATTCTGACTCTTCTGCCCCTAAGTGATTCTGACTCTTCTGCCCCCTAAGTCATTTCTTCTGCCCCCTAAGAGATTCTTCTGCCCCCTAAGAGATTCTTCTGCCCCCTAAGTGATTTCTTCTGCCCCTAAGAGATTCTTCTGACCCCTAAGTGGGGGGGTCTGACCCCTAAGTGGGTTTTTTCTGCCCCCCCCCCCCCCCCCAGTCATTCTTCTGCCTCCTAAGTGTGGGTTTGCTGCCTCCTACGTAATTTTTGCTGCCCCCTAAGTGATTTCTTCTGCCCCCTAAGTCTTTTCTTCTGACCCCTAAGTGATTCTTCTGCCCCCTAAGTGATTCTTCTGCCCCCAAGTGATTCTTCTGATGCCTAAGTCATTTCTTCTGCCCCCTAAGAGATTCTTCTGCCCCCTAAGAGATTCTTCTGCCCCCTAAGTGATTCTTCTGCCCCCTAAGTGTTTTTTTCCGCCCCACAGGACCGCCGGAATCCATGCGGGAACACGTGGTGGCGGCGTCCAAAGCGATGAAGATGGGCGACTGGAGAACCTGCCACCGCTTCGTGGTCAATGAGAAGATGAACGGGAAGGTGTGGGACCTCTTCCCCGAGGCCAAGAAAGTCCGCGCCATGCTGGTCAGGTCTGTGGGGTGGGGGCGCTGTGGGGCGGGGGCGCTGTGGGGCGGGGCCTGTTGTCTTGCATCCTTCAACCTCCATCTTGTGTCCTTCAACCTCCATCTTGTGTCTCCAACCTCCATCTTGTGTCTCCAACCTTCGTCCCGCGTCCTTCAACCTCCATCTTGTGTCTCCAACCTCCATCCCGCGTTCTTCAACCTCCATCCCGCGTTCTTCAACCTCCATCTTGTGTCTCCAACCTCCGTCCCGCATCCTTCAACCTCCATCCCGCGTCCTCCAACCTCCATCTTGTGTCTCCAACCTCCATCTTGTGTCTCCAACCTTCGTCCCGCGTCCTTCAACCTCCATCTTGTGTCTTCAACCTCCATCCCGCGTTCTTCAACCTCCGTCCCGCATCCTTCAACCTCCATCTTGTGTCTCCAACCTCCATCTTGTGTCTCCAACCTCCATCCCGCGTTCTTCAACCTCCATCCCGCGTTCTTCAACCTCCATCCCGCATCCTTCAACCTCCATCTTGTGTCTCCAACCTCCGTCCCGCGTCCTTCAACCTCCGTCCCGCGTCCTTCAACCTCCATCTTGTGTCTCCAATCTCCATCTTGTGTCTCCAACCTTCGTCCCGTGTCCTTCAACCTCCGTCCCACGTCCTTCAACCTCCGTCCCACGTCCTTCAACCTCCATCTTGTGTCTTCAACCTCCGTCCCACGTCCTTCAACCTCCATCTTGTGTCTTCAACCTCCGTCCCACGTCCTTCAACCTCCATCTTGTGTCTCCAACCTCCGTCCCGCGTCCTTCAACCTCCGTCCCGCGTCCTTCAACCTCCATCTTGTGTCTCCAACCTCCGTCCCGCGTCCTTCAACCTCCGTCCCGCGTCCTTCAACCTCCGTCCCGCGTCCTTCAACCTCCATCTTGTGTCTCCAACCTCCATCTTGTGTCTCCAACCTCCGTCCCGCGTCCTTCAACCTCCGTCCCACGTCCTTCCATCTCCGTCCCGCGTCCTTCCATCTCCGTCCCGTGTCCTTCAACCTCCGTCCCGCGTCCTTCAACCTCCATCTTGTGTCTTCAACCTCCGTCCCGCGTCCTTCAACCTCCATCTTGTGTCTTCAACCTCCGTCCTGCGTCCTTCCATCTCCGTCCTGCGTCCTTCCATCTCCGTCCCGCGTCCTTCCATCTCCGTCCCGCGTCCTTCAACCTCCATCTTGCGTCTCCAAGCTCCATCTTGTGTCTTCCATCTCCATCTTGTGTCCTTCAACCTCCACCTCGTGTTCTCCAGGAAGATCCAAGAGGAGTCACTCCGCACGTATCTCTTCACCTACAGCAGCGTTTACGACTCCATCAGGTGACGGGCGGGGCATGGGCGTGGTGTGGGTGGGGCGTTGGATGGGCGTGGCGTGGCTGACTCCTCCCCCTCGTTAGCATGGAGATCCTGGCGGACATGTTTGAGCTGGACCTGCCGACGGTTCACAGCATCATCAGCAAGATGATCATCAACGAGGAGCTGATGGTGAGCCCGTGCCGTGGGGCGGCCGTGGGGCGGCCGTGGGGTGGAGCTTGACTTTGTCCCGCCCTTCTTCCAGGCGTCTCTTGACCAACCGACGCAGACGGTGATGATGCATCGGACGGAACCGACGGCGCAGCAGAACCTGGCGCTCCAATTGGCCGAGAAGTTGGGCAACTTGGTGGAGAACAACGAGCGGGTCTTCGACCACAAACAAGGCTCCTACGGCGGCTACTTCCGAGGTCTGCCCCACATCCTGCCCCACATCCTGCCCCACACCCTGCCCCACACCCTGCCCACCCACCTCACCCATCTCTCCGCCCCACAGATCAAAAAGACGGCTACCGGAAAGGAGACGGCGGCTACTTACGCCGCGGTGGTTACCGTCAACAAGAGCGCGGTTCCAACTACTGAGCCCCACGGCGGCCCCTGCCCCATGGCGCTCCGCCCCACATATAATAAAGCAACTTGGCACCGATTCGCCTCGTTATGGGGAGCGTTGACCCGTGTGGGGCCAGGTTAATGAGTGACGACGAAGCGGGTGGGGGGCGGGGGGAAGGAGGATTTAACGCCTGCCCCACGGCGAGCGCCGACCTTTGAGCGTCAGCCATGGGGCAGGAGCGGGGGGGGGTCGCCGTGGGCGCCCCACGGCGAAAGGAACCCCGTTAAATTTTGGGGAGGGGACGGCGTTTCGGTTGAAGAGTGGGCGGGAGCTGGTGCGGGCGCTGCTGGTGCTGCGGCTCTGCGCCTTCCCCCGCCTGGTCCGACACGCCGGCACGGTGAGAGAAAAACCCCCCCCACCCCACCCCACACCCTGCCCCACGGCGCCGTGGGGCAGAGTCTAACCGTTCTGCCCCATAGATCTTAGAAGTCTCACGACGGGTTTTGGGGAGCCGGCTATGGGGCGGGCTGCTGCGAGCCACCTTCTACGGGCAGTTTGTGGGGGGCGAGACCCCCGCCGAGGTGGTGGCGGCGGCGGGGCGGTTGCGCGCCGTGGGGCTGCGCCCCATGTTGGCCGTCCCCACCGAGGAAGATGTGGGGCAGGAGAAAGACGGGTATGTGGGGCTGGCTATGGGGTGGGGAGCGGGGGTTTAAGGCCTCCTGCCCTACTTCTCCCCCTATGTGTGGGGCAGGGAGGAGTGGTACGAAGCCAACCGGGGGGCGGCGCTGGAATGTGTGGGGCTGGCGGCCGCCACCGGCCCCCGGCCCATGATGCAGCTGAAGGTGACGGCCCTGATGAGCGCCCGCCTCTGCGTGAGTTTGGGGGGCGTAACCCCCCCCCCCCAAAAAAAATAAAGGGGGAGGAAATTGGGGGGCACCGCCCCTCTGCCCCCCAACCGCGACCCACATCTCCCCATAGGAGACGCTGTCACGACGGCTGGCGGAGCCGGTGGCCGAGGTGACGCTGGAGCGGGTGGCAGCGGTGATGGGGGGCGAGGTAAACCCCCCCCGCCCCCCAAATCTTCCACCCCTCCCCCACATTAGCCCCTCCCCCCCTTTAGCCCCTCCCCCAATCCTGGAAAGCCCCGAAATTCGGTGAAAATCGGTTAAATCGGGGGAAACTACCCCAAACCGGCCGCAGGTCGCCACCTTCGCCTGCCTGACGCCGGAGGAGAACCGGCACTTGGGGGTCTCGCTACGGCGCCTGGACGACGTAGCCGGGGTGAGACGTGGGGCAGAGATGTGGGGCTGGGGGAAAGAAGGAGGCGGAGCTAGGCGATATTGGGGGCGGGGCCCTCAACCAACGGGGATCCCCCGTACGCCTAGTACGCGGCGACGCGGGGGGTGCGGGTGCTGGTGGACGCGGAGCAGAGCTACGTCAACCCGGCGTTGAGTTTGACGACTTTGGCCTTGATGGCGCGGCACAACCGGGCTTCGCCGTGGGTCTGGAACACCTACCAAGCTTATCTCCAGGTAACTTATGGGGCAGAGTTATGGGGCAGAGCCCCACGGCGCCACGCTAAAAGCTTTACCCCCCCCCCGCCCCCGCAACAGGACGGGAAGAAACGGTTGGCGGGGGACGCGGCGACGGCGCGGCGGCGGGGGGTGTGTTTCGGGGTGAAGTTGGTGCGAGGGGCGTACCTGGAATTGGAACGGCGCCGGGCGAGGGAAGGGGGGGACCCCGATCCGGTGCACCCCACTTTAGATGACACCCACCGCAGGTAACCTGGGGGTTTTGGGGGGGGGGGAGGGGCGTCGAGCCCTATAGCGAGCCCCCCAACTTTTCCCGGCAGCTACGGCGAGTGCCTGGAGCTGGCGCTGGCGCTGGCGGCGCAGGACAGGGAGGACGTGGGGGTGATGGTGGCCACCCATAACGAGCTCTCGGTGCTCCACGCCACCCAAAGGTGGGTGTCACCCCCTTAAAATTTTAGGGGACCCCCCCCCCCAAAAAAACCCCAACAACTTAGCCCTGAACCCCCGTTTCGCGGCAGAATGGAGGAGCTGGGCATCCCCCGGCAAGGAGGCGGCGTCTGCTTCGGGCAGCTGCTGGGGATGTGCGACCACGTCTCCCTGGCGTTGGGTAGGGTGACCCCGCCTCTCCCCGCCATCTTTTGGGGTGCCCTCCCCCCCAAAAAAAAAAATTCACCCCCCCCGTCCCGTCCCGGTTTGGGGTAGGCGAAGCCGGTTACGCCGTCTACAAGTCGGTGCCGTACGGGGGAGCGGAGGCGACGCTGCCGTACCTGGCGCGGCGGGCGCAGGAGAATCAGGGGGTGCTGCAGGGCGCTCGGCGGGAGAGACGGCTCCTCGCCCGTGAGCTGCGGAGACGCCTCCTGCGGAGAGCCTGAGGCGCCCCGAAACGGACGGCGGGCACCCCGAAAGGGACCTCGGGCACCCCGGAACACCCTGAGGCACCCCCGAACACCCTGAGAACGCCGAGACGCCCTCAGATGCCCCAAAACACCCCCCTGAGGCACCCCGAAATGCCCTCAGGCACCCCGAAATGCTCTCAGGCACCCTGAAACACTCTGAGGCACCCCAAAACACCCCTGAGACCCCCCGAAGCACCCTCAGACACTCCAAAACACCCTGAGGCACCCTGAAATGAACCTTGGGCACCCCGAAACATCCTGAGGCACCCCCAAAACACCTTGAGACACCCCAAAATGCCCTCAGACACCCCAAAACGCCCCCAAGACACCCTGAAACACCGTGAGGCACCCCAAAACACCCCTGAGAACCCCAAAATCCCCGAGACACCCCGAAACACCCTCAGGCACCCCAAAACACCCTCAGGCACCCCAAAACACCCTCAGACAGCCTGAGACACTCCAAAACACCCTGAGGCACCCCCAAACACCCTCAGACACCCCAAACACCCCCCTGAGGCCCCCCGAAACACCCTGAGGCACCCCGAAACACCCTCAGACACCCCAAACACCCCCCTGAGGCCCCCGAAACACCCTGAGGCACCCCGAAACACCCTCAGACACCCCAAAACACCCTGAGACCCCCAAAATGCCCCAGAGACCCCCAGCCCCCCCGAGACTCCAAAACCCCCTGAGGCACCCCAAGACCCCCCGAGAATCCCCAAAACACTCCTCAGCCCCCCAAAATCCCATCAGACCCCAAAACCCCATGAGATCCCCCGAGACCCCCCCCAATCCCCCTGGGACCCCCAAACCCTCAGACTCCTCCATCAGCCCCCAAACTCCCGAGAGCCTCCCCAAAACCCCTCCAAACCCCCATGACACCCCCAAAACCTCCCTGAGAGCCCCCAATCCCCCGAGACACCCCAAAACCCCTCAGACCCCCAATAAACCTCACCTGGCTCCACTCCCCGGGGAGTTTATTGGGGGGTGATAAAGGGGGGTGGTGTCTTTTGGCGGGGGGTACCCCCAATCCCTTCTCTCACAGCCCCCCTCCTTTGGGGGGACACACCCCCACCCCCACCGCTACAAGCCGCCATGACAGGAGGGGCTGGGGAGAAGGCGGCCATTAGTGGGGATCGCCCCCCCCAATCCGTCACCACAGGGCAATGGCGGTGCAGGCAGGGCCCCAGGCTCGCCCTACCTGTCTGTGGAGCGGGCAGGGAGCGGGCAGGGAGCTACGGGCAGGAGGGAGGCGGGGAAGCCGCCGGGGGAGCAGCCGCTGCCTCACGCCACAAAATGGCGGCCGCCCCTCAGCCGCAAAATGGCGGGAAGGCGCCGAGGCGACGCCGCGGGGGGCGTGGCTGAGAGGAGGGGGGCGTGGTTACTAGGAGGGGGCGTGGCTAAGAGGAAGGAGGGCGGGGTCGTGGCACGCGGCACCCCGGCTTTCGCGCCTCCCGCCGCGCCCAGCCAATCAGAGCGCGCCGCCGGGAGCGGGGCGGGGGAGGGGGCGGTCACCGTGGTAACGGCGGTGGCGCATGCGCGCTGCGGCCGCGCGTCCCCTCCTCTCTAACATGGCGGCGCTCCCGCCCCTCATTGGGCCGTCAAGGGGGAGGTGGGCGGGGCCCGCGGCGTCACGTGGGCTGGCGGCCAATCACGGCGCCAGGCGGCGGAGGGGGGGGAGGGGGCGGGAAGAGGAGGAGGCGGCGGCCATTTTGTGCGCGCGGGAGAGGGAGGAGGGGAGGGGGCGGGGAAGGGCTCGCGCCGCCGCCGTCCCGCCCAATCAGCGCCCGCCGCGGGGCGCGCGCGCGCGCGCCGGGCGGGGGCCAATCCGCGCCGCCGCCGCCGCCGCCCTCGCGCGCCCCGCCCCCGTCCCCTCCCCCATCGCGCGACCCCCCCTCCACCCCTCCCCACCCGCCTCCCCTCCCCCCGCCCACGAACCGGCCGCGGCCGCAGCGCCATGGACCCCGCGAACTGGAGCAGCTTCATCTTCCAGGTACCGCCCCCGGGGGGAGGGGAGGGGGAGGGGTGGGGGAGGGGAGGAGGGGGAGGGAGGGGGGGAGGGGGCGGCGGCCCCGGCCTGGGCGGGGGGAGGAGGGAGGGGGGGGCACTGGGGACACTGGGTGCGCTGGGGGCCGTGCTTGCGCTGGGGGCACTGGCGGCACTGGTGGCACTGCTGACACTGGTGGCCGGGCTCGCACTGGGGGCACTGGTGGCCGTGCTCGCACTGGGGGCACTGCTGACACTGGGTGCGCTGGTGGCACTGGTGGCCGTGGTCACGCTGGGGGCACTGGTGGCCGTGCGCGCGCTGGGGGCACTACTGACACTGGTGGCCGTGCTCTCACTGGGAGCACTCGTGGCCCTGGTGGCCATGCTCACGCTGGTGGCACCGAGTGCACTGGTGGCACTGGTGGCCGTGCTCACACTGGCGCCACTGGCGGCCATGGTCACGCTGGGGGCACTGCTGACACTGGTGGTCATGCTCACGCTGGCAGTACTGGCGGTCATGCTCCCACTGGTGGCACGGCTGACACTGGCAGCCATGCTCACACTGGTGACACTGGTGTTCGTGCTCTCACTGGGGGCACTGGCAGCACTGGCTGCACTGGTGGCCATGCTCCCACTGGTGGCACTGGCGGTCATGCTCACGCTGGTGACACTGGTGGTCGTGCTCGCATGGGGGGCACTGGTGGCCACGCTCACACTGGGGGCACTGGTGGTCATGCTCTCACTGGGGGCACTGCTGACACTGGTGGTCGTGCTCTCACTGGGTGCACTGGTGGTCGTGCTCACACTGGTGACAGCGGGTGCACTGGTGGCCATGCTCATGCTGGGGACACTGGTGAGACTGGTGTCCACGCTCACACTGGGGGCACTGGTGACACCGGTGGCCATGCTTGCACTGGCAACACTGGTGGGCACGGTAGTGCTGGCAGCCATGGTGCCACTGGTGGTCATGGTGGCACTGGTGGTCATGGTGGCGCTGGCGCTGCAGGCGATGGTGACACTGGTGCTCATGGGGGCACTCATGGCGCTGGTGGCCATGCTCACACCGGTGGTCATGGTGTCACTGCCGGTGATGGTGGCACTGGCGGTACTGCTGGTCACAGTGACGCTGGCTTTCGCGGTGACACTGGCAGTTCATGGTGACACCGGTGGCTTTGGTGACGCTGGCCGTCATGGTGACACCGGTGGTCATGCTGACAGCAGCAGCGATGGTGACACCGGTGCTCTTGGTGACACCGGCAGTCATGTGGCACCAGTGGTTGTGGTGTCACTGCCAGTCAAAGTGACACCAGTGGTCACGGTGACGCTGGCCGTCGTGGTGACGCTGGCTGTCGTGGTGACACTGGCGGTCATGGTGACATGGTCACGGTGACGCTGCTGGTCGTCATGACACCGGCAGTCGTGGTGGCACCGGTGGTCATGGTGGCACTGCCAGGGATGGTGGCACTGGTGGTCACAGTGACGCTGGCCGTCATGGGGGCACTGGTGGTCATGCTGACACCAGCAGTCATGGTGATGCTTGTCGTCACAGTGACATAGTCATGGTAACAGTGACGGTCGTGATGACACCGGCACTCGTGGTGGCACCGGTGGTCATGGTGGCACTGCCAGCGATGGTGACACCGGCCATCACGGTGACACTGGCTGTCATGCTGACACTGGCACTCGTGGTGACACTGGTGGTCATGCTGACACCAGCAGTCACGGAGATGCTGGTGGTCGTGGAGACATGGTCACGATGACGCTGGTGGTACTGGTGACACCGGCAGTTGTGGTGGCACCCATGGTCATGGTGTCACTGCCAGCGATGGTGACACCGGTGGTCATGGTGACGCTGGCGGTCCTGGTGACACCGGCCGTCATGCTGAAACCATCAGTCATGGTGATGCTGGCGCCCATGGTGACATAGTCATGGTGACAGTGGTGGTCATGGTGGCACCGGTGGTCATGGTGTCACTGCCAGCAATGGTGACGCTGGCCGTCACACTGATGCTGGTGGTCACGGTGACACCGGCCATCATGCTGACAGCAGCAGTCATGGTGACGCTGGCAGTCACAGTGACATAGTCACGGTGACACTCATGGTGGCACTGGTGGTCATGGTGGCACTGCCAGCGATGGTGACACCGGCCATCATGCTGACACCAGCAGTCATGGTGACACTGGCGGTCACGGTGACATAGTCACGGTGACGGCAGCGGCCATGGTGGCACTGGTGGTCATGGTGTCACTGCCAGCGATGGTGATACTGGTGGTCATGGTGGTGCCGGCAGTCACGGTGACATAGTCACGGCGACGCTCATGGTGGTACCGGTGGTCGTGGTGTCACTGCCAGCGACGGTGACGCCGGCCGTCACGGTGATGCCGGCGCTCCTGGCGACACCGGCAGTCACGGTGGCACCGGTGGCCACGGCGCCACTGCCAGCGACGGTGACACCGGCCCTCACACCGCCGCCGCCGGTGACGGTGCCATCGGTGCCGCCGCAGGCCGCCGCCGCCCCGCCGCCGCCCGCCGCCCCCGCCGAGGCGCTGCAGGTGGACCTGCTGCCGGTGCTGGCCGCCCCCCCGGAGAGCACCCCCGCCGCCGCCGCCGCCGCCGCCGCCACCACCGTGGACGCCGCCGCCCTCAAACCCCCCGCCCCCGAGTCGGCCCCGCCGCCGGTGCCGCCGGTGCCGCCGGTGCCGCCTCCCTCGGCCGAAGCGCCGCGCAAATCCAAGAGCAAAGGGCCCTACATCTGCTCGCTGTGCGCCAAGGAGTTCAAGAACGGCTACAACCTCCGGCGCCACGAGGCCATCCACACCGGCACCAAAGCCGCCCGCCCCGGCCCCGCCGCCATGAAGATGCCCACCATGGTGCCCCTCAGCCTGCTGAGCGTGTCGGGGCTGGGGGGCGGCGGCGGGGCGGAGGGGGGAGCGGCGGCGGCGGCGGCGGCGGCGGCCACGCCCAAGCGGGCGCGGAAGAACCACGCCTGCGAGATGTGCGGGAAGGCGTTTCGCGACGTCTACCACCTCAACCGCCACAAGCTGTCCCACTCGGACGAGAAGCCGTACCAGTGCCCCGTCTGCCAGCAGCGCTTCAAGCGCAAGGACCGGATGAGCTACCACGTCCGTTCCCATGACGGCGCCGTCCACAAGCCCTACATCTGCAGCCACTGTGGGAAGAGCTTCTCCAGGTGGGCGGGGCGCGGGGGCGGGGAGCGGGGCAGGGGGCACGGCGGGGCTGGGGGTGACGGGGGAGACGGTGGGCACGGTGGCGCGGGTGGTTGTGGTGATGCTGGGCGTCATGGGGACGATAGGAGTCATGGTGATGCTGGCGGTCATGGGGACGATGGAGGTCGTGGTGACGCTGGGCGTCATGGGGACGATGGGCGTCATGGGGACAATGGGGGTCATGGTGATGCTGGCGGTCGTGGTGGGACTGGTGGTCACGGTGGCACTGGGCATCATGGGGACAACGGTGGTCATGGTGGTGCAGGCAGTCATGGTGATGCTGGTGGTCGTGGTGACGCTGGGCGTCATGGGGACGATGGTGGTCATGGTGATGCTGGGCGTCATGGTGACACTGCAGGTCATGGTGGCACGGGCGGTCGTGGTGATGCTGGGTGTCGTGGTGACACTGCAGGTCATGGTGATGCTCGGTGTCATGGTGACAATGGCGGTCATGGTGACGTTGGGCATCATGGGGATGCTGGAGATCATGGTGATGCTGGCGGTCATGGTGGCACTGGCAGGCACGGTGACGATGGTCATGGTGACGCTGGGCATCATGGTGACAATGGAGGTCATGGTGGCATTGGTGGTCATGGTGATGCTGGGTGCCATTGTGACTGGCTGTCATGGTGACACTGGTGGCCATAGTGGTGCAGGGCGTCATGGTGACAATGCAGGTCATGGCGGCACTGGTGGTCGTGGTGACGCTGGGTGTCATGGTGACAGTGGCGGTCATGGTGATGCTGGGCGTCATGGTGGCGCTGGTGACCATAGCGACGCTGGAGATCACGGTGATGGTGGTGGTCACGGTGGCGCTGGTGGTCATGGTGGGACTGGCGCTCATGGTGACGCTGGGGGTCACAATGACACTAGGGGTCATGATGATGCTGGAGGTCATGGGGACAATGGTGGTCGTGGTGACAATGCTGGTCACGGTGGTGTTGGGGGTCACGGTGACGCTGGCGGTCATGGGGACAGCGTTGGTCATGGTGACAATGGCAGTCATGACACTGGGTGTCGTGGTGACAACGGAGATCATGGAGATGCTGGTGGTCACGGCGGGACTGGCGGTCATGGTGACAATGGGGGTCACAGTGACGCTGCTGGTCGCGATGATACTGGCAGTTATGGTGGCGCTGGTGGTCGTGGTGGCCATGGCAGTCACGGTGATGCTGGTGGTCATGGTGGCGCTGGGGGCCATAGTGACGCTGGAGGTCACGGTGACAATGGTGGTCGTGGTGACAACGGTGGTCATGGTGACAGTGGTGGTCACAGCGGTGCTGGTGGTCATGGTGACAATGGTGGTCATGGTGGCACTGGGCATCATGGTGGTGCTGGTGGCCGTGGTGGTGCTGGTGGTCACGGTGGCGCTGGTGGTCATGATCATGCTGGTGGTCATGGTGGTGCTGGCGGTCATGGAGGCACTTGAGGTCACTGTTGGTCACGGTGGCGCTGGTAGCCATGGTGATACCGGCGGTCAAGGTGATGCTGGACACCATGATGATACCGGTGGTCATGGTGACACTGGTGGTCATGGTGACGGTGGGGGTCATGGAGATGCCGGTGGTCGTGGTGGCACTTGAGGTCATTGGTTGTCACAGCGATGGTGGTGGTCATGATGACGTTGGCTGTCACGGTGACAATGGTGGTCACAGTGGGGCTGGTGGTCATGGTGACGATGGTGGTCACGGTGGCACGGGGGGTCATGCTGACGGTGAGGGCCATGGAGATGCTGGGGGTCATGGTGGCACTGCTGGTCATGGTGCCAATGGTGGTCACGGTGGCACCAGTGGTCATGGTGGCACTGGGGGCCATAGTGACGCTGGAGGTCACGGAGGTGCAGGGGGTCATGGTGGCACTGGTGGTCATGGTGGGACTGGTGGTCATGGTGACCCTGGCAACCTTGGTGGCCCTGCTGGCCGTGGTGAAGCTGGTGGCCATGGTGGCCGTGGTGATGCTGATGGCCCTGGTGATGCTGGTGGCCATGGTGGCCATATATGCTGGTGGCCATGATGGCCCTGATGACACCGGTGGTCATTGTGGCCATGGTGACACTGGTGGCCGTGGTGATGCTGGTGGCCCTGGTGATGCTGGGAGCCCTGGTGATGCTGGTGACGCTGGTGGCCATGGTGACACTGGTAGCCATGGTGATGCTGGTGGCCATGATGGCCATGGTGATGCTGGGGGCCCTGGTGATGCTGGTGACACTGGTGGCTGTGGTGATGCTGGGGGCCATGGTGATGCTGCTGATGCTGGTGGCCATGGTGTGACTGGTGGCCATGGTGATGCTGGTGGTCCTGGTGGCCGTGGTGACGCTGGTGGCCATGGTGATGCTGGTGAGGCTGGTGGCCATGGTGGGACTGGTGGCCATGGTGATGCTGGTGGTCCTGGTGGCCGTGGTGACGCTGGTGGCCATGGTGATGCTGGTGGCCATGGCGGGACTGGTGGCCATGGTGACGCTGGTGGCCATAGTGGCCGTGGTGACGCTGGTGGTTCTGGTGATGCTGGTGACGCTGGTGGTCACAGTGGCTCTGGTGGCCATGGTGATACTGGTGGCCACAGTGACACTGGTGGCCATGGTGATGCTGGTGGCCCTGGTGGCCCTGGTGGCCATGGTGATGCTGAGGGCCCTGGTGATGCTGGTGGCCATGGTGGCTGTGGTGACGCTGGGGGTCATTGTGGCCGTGGTGACGCTGGGGGCCCTGGTGACGCTGGGGGCCTTGGTGATGCTGGTGGCCATGGTGACGCTGGGGGCCCTGGTGATGCTGGTGACGCTGGGGGCCCTGGTGATGCTGGTGGCCATGGTGACGCTGGGGGCCCTGGTGGCCGTGGTGATGCTGGAGGTCCTGGTGATGCTGGTGACGCTGGTGGCCGTGGCGGGACTGGTGGCCACGGTGATGCTGGTGGCCGTGGTGGCCCTGCCCTCCCCGGTGTCCCCCCCCCCGCCCCCGCCGCCGCCGGCCGTGCCGTCACCGCGCTTTGGCCTCTCCCCCCTCCCCGCCCAGGCCCGACCACCTCAACAGCCACGTGCGGCAGGTCCACTCCACGGAGCGCCCCTTCAAGTGCGAGGTAGGTCCCCCTCCCGGCCCCCTCCCCTCCCACCTCTCCCCCGCCCCACGGCGCCCGCCCCACGGCGCCTTCCCGCCCTAGACCTGCGAGGCCGCCTTCGCCACCAAGGACCGGCTGCGGGCGCACACGGTGCGGCACGAGGAGAAGGTGCCGTGCCACGTCTGCGGGAAGATGCTGAGCGCCGCCTACATCTCCGACCACATGAAGGTCCACAGCCAGGGCCCCAACCACGTCTGCGAGCTCTGCAACAAAGGTAGGGGCGCGCCGTGGGGCGGGGTGTGGGGCGGGGTGTGGGGCGCGCCGTGGGGCGGGGTGTGGGGCGGGCCGTGGGGTGTGGGGTTTGGGGAGCGATGGTTATGGGGAGGGGTTGGGTTTGGCCGGCTGTTGTTTGCGTAGGGGTTGCGGGGCGGTTGTGGGGTGCGCCGTGGGGCGGGGGTGGGGGTGGGGTTTGGGGGTGGCGGTTCAGGGGAGGGGTTGGTTTGCCCGGCTGTTGTTGTGTAGGGATTGGGGTGCTGTGGGGCGGCTGTGGGGCAGGTTGTAGGGCAGCTGTGGGGCAGGGCATGGGGCAGGCCGTGGGGCATGGGGTTTGGGGGGTGGCGGTTCAGGGGAGGGGTTGGTTTGCCCGGCTGTTGTTCTGTAGGGATTGGGGTGCTGTGGGGCAGCTGTGGGGTGGCCGTGGGGCAGGCTGTGGGGCAGTTGTGGGGCAGGCCATGGGGCAGGCCGTGGGGTGTGGGGTTTGGGGGTGTCAGTTTGGGGGAAGGGTTGGTTGTCCTGGCTCTGTGGGGCAGAGAGGCACCGTCCCACGTAGGGCTCATGTGGGGCGCTGATCTGTGGGGCACAGGCTGTATGGGGCGCTGATCTGTGGGGCACAGGCTCTATGGGGTGCTGATCTATGGGGCAGAGGCTGCGTGGGGCACAGGGTCGCTGTGCCAGGTAGGGCTGCTGTTGCTGTGGGGCACCAGCCCCATGGGGTACAGGCTCTATGGGACACTGGCTCTATGGGGCACTGTCCCACAGCTCCCGGGCTCTATGGGGCACTACCCCATGGCTCCCAGGCTCTATGGGGCGCTGCCCCACAGTTCCTAGGCTCTATAGGGCACGACCCCACAGCTCCCTTCTGCTATGGGACACTGCCCCATAGCTCATGGGCTCTATGGGGCACTATTGCCATGGCTCCCAGGCTCTATGGGGCACCGCCCCCCAGCTCCCAGGCTCTATGGGGCACCGCCCCACGGCTCCCAGGCTCTATGGGGCACCGCCCCGCAGCTCCCAGGCTCTATGGGGCACCACCCCCCACCTCCCAGGCTCTATGGGGCACTGTCCCATGGCTCCCAGGCTCTATGGGGCACCACCCCCCAGCTCCCAGGCTCTATGGGGCACCGCCCCGCAGCTCCCAGGCTCTATGGGGCACCGCCCCCCACCTCCCTGCAGCTATGGGGCACCGCCCCCCAGCTCCCAGGCTCTATGGGGCGCTGCCCCCCACCTCCCAGTCCCTCTAGCTCCCCCCCCACCACCCCGCAGCCCCCGCCCCCAAGCGCCGTGGGTCTGACGCCGCTTCGTCCCCAGGCTTCACCACGGCGGCGTACCTGCGGGTGCACGCGGTGAAGGACCACGGGGTGGCGGCCCCCCCGCCCCCCGACGCCTCCTCTGCAAACTCTGCGGGGTTCACTGCAAGACCCCCGCCCAGCTCAGCGGCCACCTCCAGACCCACGGCGCAGCCCCCCCCGCCGAGGGGCCCGCTCCCCAGGGGGCTCCGCCGCTCCGCTGACGCGCCCACAGGCAAGGCCCGGCGGGGGGACGGGGGACGGGGGGGCTGGGGAGGGGGATGGAGGGGGGACGGGGGGAGGGAGGGGGGGGAGGGACTTGGGGGGCAGCCCCATAGAGCCTGGGAGTTCTGCCACGTAGAGCCTGGGAGTTCTGCCCCGTGGATCGCGGGAGTTCTGCCCCATAGAGCCTGGGAATCCTGCCCCATGGATCATGGGAGTTCTGCCCCATGGATCGTGGGAGTTCTGCCCCATAGATCACAGGATTTCTGCCCCATAGAGCCTGGGAGTTCTGCCCCATAGAGCCTGGGAGTCCTGCCCTGTAGAGCTTGGGAGTTCTGCCCCATAGATCACAGGAGTTGTGTCCCATAGAGCCTGAGAGTTCTGCCCCATAGATCATGGGAGTTCTGCCCCATAGAGCCTAGGAGTTCTGCTCCATAGATCATGGGAGTTCTGCCCCATGGATCGCAGTTCTGCCCCACAGAGCCGGGGAGCCCCGCCCCATAGATCATGGGAGTTCTGCCCCATAGAGCCTGGGAACTCTGCCCCATAGATCGCAGGAGTTCTGTCCCATAGATTATGGGAGTTCTACCCTGTAGATAGAACCTGGGAGCTCTGCCCCATAGCGTGCACTGGTGGGTGCTTGGGGGGCAGCCCCATAGAGCCTGGGAGCCCTGCCCCATAGATCGTGGGAGTTCTGCCCCATAGCATGGGAATGGGGGTGTTTGGGGGGCAGCCCCATAGAGCCTGGGAGTCCTGCCCCATAGATCACAGGAGTTCTGCCCCAGAGAGCCTGGGATTTCTGCCCCGTAGTGCGGGGATGGGGATGCTTGGGGGGCAGCTCCATAGAGCCAGGGATGGGGGGCAGCCCCATAGATCCTGGGAGCCCTGCCCCATAGCGTGGGGCGGGAGGGGACAGCACCCGGGGGGGAGGGGGGGGCTCATCTTGCCCCAGAGCCGGGGGATGGGGGTCACTTGGGGGGCAGCCCCATAGATCCGGGCAGTCCGGCCTCCCTGTGGGGCAGAGCTGGGGGGCGGAGGGGCCGTGGGGTGACGCCGTCTCCCCACAGGTGGGGGCGAGTCCTGCCCCATGGCGGCCCCCGGCCCCCCCGCCCCGGCCGTGGCCGTGCTCCCCATGGAGGGGGCCCCCGTCGTCAGCCAGGCCCTGCCCAGCCAGCCCTGGTGAGGGGGCGGCGGGGGGGCCCGCCCTGCCCCACAGATGTGGGGGGCCCCACAGCGAACCGGAGCCCCACGGCGAGGGAGAGCCCCACGGCGAAGCGGAGCCCCACGGCGAGGGAGAGCCCCACGGATACGGGCGGCCCCATGGATATGGGGAGCCCCACGGCGCGGCGGAGCCCCGCGGATATGGGGAGCCCCACGGCGCTGTGGGGCGGCCCCTGCCCCACGGCGCTGGGGGGCGGGGGGGGACACCGCCCCGCCCCGCGGGCGTGTCCTCCCCGGGCCCCGCCCCCTTTTCGTGTTCGTGGCCCCGCCCCTCGGCGCGCGCGGGGGGGGCGGGGCGGGATTTTTGTACCGCGCGCCAAGGGGGGAGGGGGAGGGGGAGGGGAGGGGAGCGACGCCCAATAAACCCTCGGCGCCTCCGTTGGCTCCGCCCACTGCGCATGCGCGGACCGGCGGGGGGGGTGGGGGTGTGTGTGTACGCATGCGCCAAGGGCACATGGCGGGGTGGAGAGCGGGCGCGCATGCGCATGGGGCGAGTCGCGACGGTGAAGGGCGGGGACGCAGTGGCGCATGCGCGGCGCAGCGGGGTGGGGGCGCGCGTGCGCGGTGAGGACACTCGGGTGCGGAGTCGCGCATGCGCGGGGGGGCACGGCGCGCTGAGGGGGGGCGGAACGAGAGGTAGCGCCCACGAGGGCGGGGCTCCGCCGGGCCACGCCCTTTCCCCGACCACGCCCCCCCCGGAAGATTACAAGCGCGGAGGAGGCGAGGCTTGCCGCGGGGCACCGCCCATCTTAGGCCACGCCCACCACGTGACTGCCGCCTGATTGGCCGCGGAGAGGAGGGGGCGGGGCTGCGGCCACCTCGGCCGGCACGGCGAGGGTGGGGAGTGAGACGAGGGGGCGGGGCAGCGCTGTGACG
Organism: Ciconia boyciana; assembly: GCF_034638445.1. Taxonomy (NCBI): domain Eukaryota; kingdom Metazoa; phylum Chordata; class Aves; order Ciconiiformes; family Ciconiidae; genus Ciconia; species Ciconia boyciana. The sequence continues at coordinate 276,076 of NC_132969.1, forward strand.
TCAGAGCCCCGCCCACGAGCCGCTGGGCGGCCGGTACCCGCCCCCCCCCCCGGGGGTTTCTCCCCCTCCCCAATTCCGGGTTTTTCCCCCCAAAACGCGGGGATCCCCCCCCCCCGGGTTTTTCCCCCCAACTTGTGGCGTTTTCACCAAACTCGGAGGGTTTCCCCCAAAATTGTATTTCCCCCCAGGTTCTGGGGTTCCCCCAGGGTCGGGGGTCGGGGTCAGGGGTCACTCGGGGATGTCGATCACCAGCTCGTCGTCCCCGTCCAGGGGTCGTCGCCGCTCCCCTCCCCGCGTCGCTCAGCATCCGCCGGGGACGGTGCTGGGGACGGGGGGCCCTTGGGGGGAGGGGCGGGGGAGGGGCCCTCCCGGGCCACGCCCCGAGGGGAAGGGCAAAGGGGGTGGGGGGCAGCTGGGGGAGGGGGTGGGCGTGAGTGACCCACGGTGCCCCCAAGCGCCCCCACAGCCCCCCAAGTGCCTCCTAAGTGCCCCACTGTGACCCCTAAGTGCCCCATTCTGACCCCCAAGTGCCCTCCAGGCCCCGAGTGTGTGTCCCCCCCAAGTACCCCATTGGGACCCCAAGTCCCCCGTGACCCCCAAGTGCCCCTCCCAGCCCCCAAGTGCCCCATTCTGACCCCCAAGTCCCCTCCCAGCCCCCAAGTGCCCTACTGTGACCCCAAATTCCCCCTGTGCCCCCTGGGACCCCAAGTGCCCCCCAGCCCCTCAAGGCTCCCCCAGCCCCCAAGTGCCCCCTGGGACCCCAAGTCCCCCCCAAGTCCCCTCCCAGCCTCCCAAGTGCCCCACTGTGCCCCCAAATTCCCCCTGTGCCCCCTGGGACCCCAAGTCCCCCCGCAGTGCCCCATTCTGACCCCCAGCCCCCAAGTGCCCCCCCCCCTCCCCTCTACCTGCAGGCGCCGGGAGCCCTTGGGGCGGCGGGCGGGGCCGGGGCGGGGCCGCTCGGGCGGGGCGGCCCCTCGGGGGCCAAATACTCGGTGGGGAAGGGGCTGTAGGGGGAGGCCATCTGGGGGGGAGGGGTCGGTGAGGGCCCGCCCCTCCCCCATGGGGCGAGGGCGGCGTGGGGGAGGGGCGACTCACCATGTAGGGGGCAGGCGGCGGGGGAAGCCGGGCGGGGGAGGGGAGGGCGGGGGCTGCGCTTCCTGTGGGGGGGGAGGGAGAAAGAGTGAAGGCCGGCGGCCATCTTGAGGGCTGGCGGCGGCCATCTTAGCCCCCTCCCCCCTTTACCTCTTGGGTGGGGGAGGGTCCGCCCCCTTCGCCCCCTCCCCCTCGCTGTTGTCGGACGAGGCGGTGGCTTCCGAATCTGGGGGAGGGGGATGTGTGTGTGGGGGAGGGGTGTCCGTCCCCCTCCCCTCCATCTCTCCGTCCCCTCCCCGCCCCGGTACCTGACGAATCCTCGTCCACGTTCTCGTACTGCAGCAACCGGTCCAGGAGGAAGCTGGGGGGAGGGGAGGGCGTGAGAGGGGGGGAGGGGAGGGGTGGGGGGGGGGGGTGGGGGGTGGGGGAGGGGCACCTCTTGTCCCGCGAGACCTTCAGCAGCTTGCGCTGGGCCCGGCGCAGCTCCTCCTGGAAGCACTCCTGCTCCTGGGGGGAGGGAGAGAACGGGGGGGAGGGGCACGGGGACACGCCCACCCGCGCACGGCATTGTGGGTAGAGGCCTACACACACACACACCCCCTCCCCTCCCCCACCCTGCCAGGCCCCTCGGGTTTCCCCCTCCCCCATCACCGGGTCCCCTCCCCTGGTGCGTTATGGGGACAGGGATTGACCCCTCCCCCCCCCCACTGCAATGCATTGTGGGTACAGACCCCCTCAGCCCCGCCCCTTCCGCAATGCACTGTGGGTACAAACCCCCTCAGCCCCACCCCCGCAATGCATTGTGGGTACAGACCACCCTCAGCCCCGCCCCTTCTGCAATGCACTGTGGGTACAGACCCCACTCAGCCCCGCCCTCGCCATAACCCCACCCCCTCCACAATGCACTGTGGGTACAAACCCCTCAGCCCCGCCCCCAATGCACTGTGGGTACAGACCCCCTCAGCCCCGCCCCTTCCGCAATGCACTGTGGGTACAGACCCCCCTCAGCCCCGCCCCTTCCGCAATGCACTGTGGGTACAGACCCTGCTCAGCCCCGCCCCTCGCCATAATCCCGCCCCCGCAATACACTGTGGGTACAAACCCCTCAGCCCCGCCCCCCAATGCACTGTGGGTACAGACCCCCCCTCAGCCCCGCCCCCTTCCGCAATGCACTGTGGGTACAGACCCCCCCTCAGCCCCGCCCCTTCCGCAATGCACTGTGGGTACAAACCCCCCTCAGCCCCACCCCCGCAATGCACTGTGGGTACAAACCCCCTCAGCCCCCACCCCTCATCTCTCCCCCCGCCGTGCCCCCCCCCGCCGTGTCCCCGCCCCCGGCCGCGTCCCCGCCCCCGCCGTGCCCCGCCCTCCTCACGTAGAGCAGGAGCTTGAGGCGCCGCTTGAGCGCCCGGTACCGCCGCTTGTAGCCGCCGCCATCACCCTCGGCCGCCCCGTTCATCCCCCGCCGCCGCCGCCGCCACGATCCCGGCAGCCCCGCGCCGCCGCCGCTCCCCATTGGCCGCCTCCTCCCCGCGCCGCCTCCCCATTGGCTCCCCACCCCCCGTTGCGCGTCCCGCCCCCTCCCCTCCCCATTGGCCGCCTCCCCGCCGCGCCGCGCGTCCCGCCTCCCCCCAAACCACTCCTCATTGGCTGCAGGCGCGGCGGGCGGGGAGCGCTATTGGCTGGCGCCGCGCGAGGCTCCGCCCCCCGCGGTGCGCGCGGACGGAAGGCGGCGATGGCGGCGCGGGGCGAGCGGAGCGGCCGAGGGTAAAGGGGGGCGCGGGGGTTGTGGGATACTGGGGGACCGGGGAGGGGCGGGGCGGGGAGGCGGTGACCCGCCCCGCCGCCGCCGCCGGAAGGGGCGGAGCCTGCGGGGGGAGGAGGCCCCGCCTCCCCGGAAGTGGGGCGGGAAAGGGTGGGAGGGAGGGGGAGAGGAAGAGGAAGAGGAAGGCGGGGAAAATGGGGAAAGCGGGGAGAAACGGGAGCGGGAAGGGGAAAAGGGCGGGGAAACGGGGGAGGGGCAAAGGGGAGGGGGAGGAGGAGGAAGAGGAAGGGGAGGAGGAGGAAGAGGAAGGGGAGGAGGAGGAAGAGGTGCCTCAGCAAAATGGGGTGAAAATGGCCAAAAACAGGAGCGGGCACCCAAAGGCCCTGAAAATTGGGGGGGAAAGGTGCAAAATTGAGAGCGAGGAAGAGGAGGAAGAGAAAGAGGAAGAGGAGGAGGAAGAGGAGGAGGAAGAGGAAGAGGAGGAGGAAGAGAAGCTGCCCCACAAAAACGGGGTGAAACCGGGCAAAAACAGGAGCGAGAACCAAAAGACCCCGAAAATTGGGGGGAAAAGGTGCAAAATTGAGAGCGAGGAAGAGGAGGAAGAGGAAGAGGAAGAGGAAGAGGAAGAGGAGGAGAAAGAGGAAGAGGAGGAGAAAGAGGAAGAGGAGGAGGAAGAGAAGGAAAAACAGAAGCTGCCCCAGAAAAATGGGGTGAAAACGGGCAAAAACGGGAGCGACAAACAAAAAAAGCCGCTGAAAACTGGGGGGAAAAGGGGCAAAATTGGGAGTGAGGAGGAAGAGGAAGAAGACGAGGAAGAGGAGAAGCTGTCCCAGAAAAATGGGGTGAAAACAGGCAAAAATGGGAGTGAGAACCGAAAAAAGCCCCTGAAAATCGGGGGGAAACGGGGCAAAATGGAGAGTGGGGAGGAAGAGGAAGAGGAAGAGGAGGAGGAAAAGGAAGAGGAAGAACAAAAGCAGCCACGCCGGAAAAATGGGGTGAAAACGGGCAAAAACGGGGGCGAGAATCAAAAAAAGCCCCTGAAAATTGGGGGGGAAAGCGGCAAAATGGAGAGTGAGGAAGAGGAAGAGGAGGAGGAAGAGGAGGAGGAAGAGGAAGAGGAGGAGGAAGAGGAGGAGGAAGACGAGAAAGAGAAGAAGCTGCCCCGGAAAAATGAGGTGAAAAAGGTCAAAAAGAGGAGCAAGGCTGAGAACGACAAAAAGCCCGCGAAAAATGGGGGGGAAAAGGGCAAAACGGACAGTGAGGAAGAGGAGGAGGAAGAGGAAAAGGAGGAAGAGGAGGAGGAAGAGCGGCCCGTGAAAAATGGGGTGAAAAAGGGCAAAACCAGGAGCGAGCATCAAAAAAAGCCCGTGAAAAATGGGGCAGAAAAGGGCAAAATGGAGAGTGAGGAAGAGGAAGAGGAGAAAGAGAAAGAGGAAGAAGAGGAGGAAGAGGAAGAAGAGGAGGAAAAGCCGCTCCTAAAATCCGGGGGGCAAAAGGCCCCCGCAAGGCCGGAGCCTGTGAAAAACGGGGCGAAAAGCGGCAAAACGGGGAGCAAGGAGGAAGAGGAGGAAGAGGCGGGGAGGAAGAGGCAGAGGCGGGAGTCTTCCTCCTCCTCTTCCTCGCTAGAGGAGGAAGAGCGGGCCCCCCCCCGCAAGGTAACCGGTGCTCCTGGGGACGGGAAGGGGGTGGGGGATTTGGGGGTCTTTAATATTTGGGGGGGTCGGGGGGCATTTGGGGCGGGGGGATTTGGGGGGTCTTTAAGGCTGGGGGGCTCAGAGGGGGATTTGGGGGGTCTTTAATATTTGGGGGGCAGGGGGGGGATTTGGGGGCTCTTTAAGCCCGGGGGCTCAGAGGGGGATTTGGGGGCTGGGTGGGGCTTTTGGGGTCTGGGGGAGAATTGGGGGATCTTTAATATTTGGGGGCTCTGGAGGGGGCATTTGGGGGCTGGGGGATTTGGGGGCCCTGGGGGGTCTTTGACACCTGGGGGGCTTGGGAGGAGGATTTGGGGGGCTGGGGTGGATTTGGGGGGTCTTTAATATCGGGGGGCTCTGGAGGGGGCATTTGGGGGCTGGGGGGGGGATTTGGGGGTCTTTGACCCCTGGGGACTCAGGAGGGGATTTGGGGGGTTGGGGGGCTTTTGGTGTCTGGGGGGATTTGGGGGGTCTTTAATATTTGGGGGGCTCTGGAGGGGTTTATGGGGTCGGGGGGGATTTGGAGGGTCTTTAATATTGGGGGGCTGAGGAGGGGATTTGGGGGCTGGGGGGATTTGGTGTCTGGGGGAAATTTGGGGGGGTCTTTAATATTTGGGGAGGCTCAGGAGGGGCCATTTTGGGGCTGGGGGGACATTTGGTGCCTGGAGGGGGCGCTTTGGGGGTGCCTGGGCGTTATTTGGGATCCTGGGGGGATTTGGGGGTGCAGGGGGATTTGGGGGTGCCTGTGGGGGGCATTTACCATCTCGGGGGCTGCGGAGGGCACTCACACCCCCTCCCCCACGTTTTGGGGGAGCCCCCCCCCAGGTTTCGGGGCGCCGGGGGGGGGGCCCCCCCCCCGTGCGGCGCCTGAAGCGCTACATCCGGGCGTGCGGGGCGCGCCCCAACTACAAGAAGCTTTTGGGGGGCTGCCGCAGCCTGCGGGAGAGAGTTGGGGTGCTGCGGGGGAGCTGCAGGCCCTCGGCCTCACCGGTACTGGGGGGCCGGGGGGGCGGTTTGGGGTGCGGGAGGGGTTTGGGGGGCTACAGGGGGTTTGGGGGTGCGGGAGGGGTTTGGGGGGGCTACAGGGGGTTTGGGGTGCGGGAGGGGTTTGGGGGCGCTACAGGGGGTTTGGGGGGCTACAGGGGGTTTGGGGTGTGGGAGGGGTTTGGGGGGCTACAGGGGGTTTGGGGGTGTGGGAGGGGTTTGGGGGGCTACAGGGGGTTTGGGGTGTGGGAGGGGTTTGGGGGGCTACAGGGGGTTTGGGGGTGCGGGAGGGGTTTGGGGGCTACAGAGGGGTTTGGGGGTGTGGGAGGGGTTTGGGGGGCTACAGGGGGTTTGGGGTGCGGGAGGGGTTTGAGGGGGATACAGGGGGTTTGGGGGGCTACAGGGGGTTTGGGGTGCAGGAGGGGTTTGGGGGGCTACAGGGGGTTTGGGGGCATCAGAGGGGGTTTTGGGGTGCGGGAGCGGGTTTGGGGGATACAGGGGGGCTTGGGGGTCCCAGAGGGGGATTTGGGGTGCAGGGGGCTACGGGGGGTTTGGGGGGCTATGGGGGTTTGGGGGCATCAGAGGGGGTTTTGGGGTGCGGGAGGGGTTTGGTGGGCTACAGGGGGTTTGGGGGTGCGGGAGGGGGTTTGGGGGGCAGGGGGGTTTGGGGGGCTACAGGGGGTTTTGGGGTGCAGGAGGGGGTTTGGGGGGCTACAGGGGGTTTGGGGGCATCAGAGGGGTTTTGGGGTGCGGGAGCGGGTTTGGGGGATACAGGGGGTTTGGGGAGGGGGCATCAGAGGGGGTTTTGGGGTGCGGGAGCGGGTTTGGGGGATACAGGGGGTTTGGGGGGCTACAGGGGGTTTGGGGGCATCAGAGGGGGTTTTGGGGTGCGGGAGCGGGTTTGGGGGATACAGGGGGGCTTGGGGGTCCCAGAGGGGGATTTGGGGTGCAGGGGGGGCTACGGGGGTGGGAGAGAGGAATTGGGGGGGGGGGGGGCATTTTGGGGGGCAGAGGGGCTCAGGAAGGGGTTTTGGGGGGCTGGGGGCGATTTGGGGGTGCAGGGGTTATTCTGGGGAGCAGGAGGGGCACAAAATGGGGCATTTGGGGGCCATTTTGGGGGTGCAGGGGTTATTTTGGGGAGCAGGGGTATTTTGGGGTCCAGGGGGACATTTTGGGGTCCGGGGGGCATTTTGGGGTGCAGGGCATATTTTGGGGAGCATGGGTATTTTGGGGTCCGGGGGGCCCTTTTGGCGCTCGGGGTGGGGCATTTTGGGGCTCAGACCGGGCATTTTGGGGCTCAGGGCAGCCTCGGGAAGGGGGTTTTGAGGGCTGGGGGTGATTTGGGGTGCGGGGGTGGTTTTGGGGGCCCCTGACTCCCCCATCCCCATCCCCAGGCCCCCTCCCTGGCTCGCTGCCGCCGCCTGAAACGCCGCCGCGAGGAAGCGGCCGAGCTGGCGGCGCTGGACGTTGCCAACATCATCCCCGGTAACACCCCCTCCCCACCGTACCCCTAAACTCCCCCTCAATTTTTCGGGGCACCCCTTAAACCCCCTTTTTATTCCCTCAGGCCGAGCCCGCAGACGCAACGGCTGGAGCCCCCAAATCCCCCGCGAGGAAACGGGGGCCCCCCTTCCTCCCGTCGACTGGTCGCGCCTTCGGGGCGTCATCAGCTCCGACGGCGAGAGCGATTAACCCCCCCCAAAAAAAAAAAAAAATTTAAAAATTAAACTATATTCATTCCAAAGAGATTTTTTGGGGGTGTTTTCACGTTCTTTTGGGGGTGCTGTAAAAATTTGGGGGGGGTCAATATTTACGCTGACGGAGGAAAAAACCCGGGGGGCGTTTTGGGGGGGGTCTTCTCCTTCCAGCTGGAAAAGATCTCGCCCCGTCCGGAGAATTTGTTCTTCTAATTTCTTGTGCCGTTTCATATCCGATAAAACTTTATCCAGGCGAGCTTCCCGCTTCTGCCCGCGCGTCGGGGGGCCTGCCGGATTTATCGGGGGGCTAGCGAATAGCGGGGTCCCCCCTTTTATTTAATTTAAAAAAAAAAAAAAAAAGAAAAAGAAAAGAAAAGGATGGAGGCGGAGGGATGGGGGCGCGCTTACCCGGCGTTCGCCGCCGATCGATGAGGGAATTTTTGGGGGTGACGGGTTCGTCGTCGAAGTCGAACTCGGTGGGGACGGGCGGCCTGGAAGGGGAAAAAGCAAATAAAAATAAAAATAAATTCTGTAATAAAAGCAAAATCTTCTAATAAAAGCAAAATCCTATAATAAAAACCAAATCTTCTAATAAAAACAAAATCTTCTAATAAAAACAAAATCTTCTAATAAAACCAAAATCCTATAATAAAACCAAAATCCTATAATAAAACCAAAATCTTCTAATAACAATAATATCGTACATTATCATGTTATTGTTTGTATTATTATATGCATTACATATGTATAATAATATTAAAATATAATATGATAATATAGTAAATAATATTTAATATTACATCATATTACATGATATAATATTAAACTATATTATACAATAATACTCTATATTATATAATCACATTTTATATATTATATAATAATATGTAACATAATATTATATTATATATATTTAAATATATAACATCATAATATAATGTATTATATATATAATATGTATTTTATAATATATAACATATAATAATACATTAGTATATATTAACACCTAATAACATATATTAATATGTAATATATATTTTTATATATAATACATCATATATGTATATTTAATATATTATATATATACTACATAACAAAACAATAATGTTATCATAGTATAATACTATTTTTATGTATTATAAATTAGTAATAGTATCGTAATTATTAATCGTATCATATTATTATGATATTATGATAATCATACGGTGTTATTAATTGTATGACACAGTATAATACTATTTTTAATGTATTATAAATTATTAATAGTATCGTAATTATTAATTGTATCATATTATTATAATATTATGATAATCATAGGGTGTTATTAATCATGACATAGTATAATAGTAATTTTTATACATTATAAATTATTAATAGTATCGTAATTATTAATTGTATCATATTATTATTATATTATGATAATCATAGGGTGTTATTAATCGTATGACAGAGTATAATACTATTTTTTATATATTATAAATTATTAATAGTATCGTAATTATTAATCATATCATATTATTATAATATGATAATCATAGGGTGTTATTAATCGTATGACACAGTACAATACTATTTTGTATGTATTATAAATTATTAATAGTATTGTAATTATTAATCATATCATATTATGATATTATAATCACACGGAGTTATTAATCGTATGACATAATATAATACTATTTTTTATGTATTATAAATTATTAATAGTATTGTAATTATTAATTGTATCATATTATTATGCTATTATGATAATCATAGGGTGTTATTAATCGTATGTCATAGTATAATACTACATTTTAGGTATTATAGATTATTAATAGTATTGTAATTATTAATCGTATCATATTATTATGATATTATGATAATCACATGCTGTTATTAATCGTATGACATAGTATAATACTATTTTGTATGTATTATAAATTATTAATAGTATTGTAATTATTAATCGTATCATATTATTATGCTATTATGATAATCATACCGTGTTATTAATCGTATGTCATAGTATGATACTACATTTTATGTATTATAAATTATTAATAGTATTGTAATTATTAATCGTATCATATTATTATGCTATTATGATAATCATACGGTGTTATTAATTGTATGTCATAGTATGATACTACATTTTATGTATTATAAATAATTAATAGTATCGTAATTATTAATCGTATCATATTATTATGATATTATAATCACACGGTCTTATTAATCGTATGACATCATACAACACCACGTAGAAAAAACGCTAAAAAGAATAAAAACGAGGGGAGGGGATTTGCCCCCCCCCCCGCAATCGGCCGCGGCGCCGCCATCTTACTTCTCCTCCTCTTCCTCCTCGCTTTCGGGCTGCCCGGCGGAGCGAGGTTCCTCCTCGCTGTCGGGTTCGGGGGTCGGCGCGCGCCGAGGGAGAGGAACGTGGCGGAGAGGAAGGCTCCCGGTTTCGGCGATGAGTTCGTAAAGTCGTCGGATATCGGGGGGCGGCGGTAACCAACCGTCGGGGGGTTCCCCTTCTTCTTCGTCGCTCCGAGGAACCCCCCAATCTTCTTCCTCTTCTTCCTCGAGCGTCGCCGTTTCTTCCGCCGCTGGGTTTTCTCCTTCGAGCGGCGGCGGTTCCGCGGCGTCGGCGACGGCGAGGGATTGCAGCCCCGACGTCACCTCCGCCGCTTCCTCGCTCGCCGGCTCCATGGCCGCTTGCTTGAGGAGGGGAGGGGAGGGGTCAGGCGGCCCCCAAAAAAGCTGCGATTCACCCCAAAAGGGGATGGGAGGAACCGGCGGGCCAGGCCTGAGGTGATCCCGGTGCCCGTAGGGCCGCCATTTTGAGGCCTGAGGTGGTCCCATCACCCCTGGGGCCGCCATTTTGAGCCCTGAGGTGATCCTGGGGCCGCCATTTTGCGCCCTGAGGTGATCCCATCACCCCTGGGGCCACCATGTTGAGCCCTGAGGTGGTCCCGTCACCCCTGGGGCCACCATTTGGAGCCCTGAGGTAGTCCTGGGGACGCCATTTTGCACCCTGAGGTGATCCCATCACCCCTGGGGCCACCATGTTGAGGCCTGAGGTGGTCCCGTCACCCCTGGGGCCACCATTTGGAGCCCTGAGGTAGTCCTGGGGACGCCATTTTGCGCCCTGAGGTGATCCCATCACCCCTGGGGCCACCATGTTGAGGCCTGAGGTGGTCCCGTCACCCCTGGGGCCACCATTTGGAGCCCTGAGGTAGTCCTGGGGACGCCATTTTGCGCCCTGAGGTGATCCCGTCACCCCTGGGGCCACCATGTTAAGCCCTGAGGTGGTCCCGTCACCCCTGGGGCCGCCATTTTGAGCCCTGAGGTGATCCTGGGGCCGCCATTTTGCGCCCTGAGGTGATCCCATCACCCCTGGGGCCACCATGTTGAGCCCTGAGGTGGTCCCGTCACCCCTGGGGCCACCATTTGTAGTCCTGGGGACGCCATTTTGAGGCGTGAGGTGATCCCATCACCCCTGGGGCCACCATGTTGAGGCCTGAGGTGGTCCCGTCACCCCTGGGGCCACCATTTGGAGCCCTGAGGTAGTCCTGGGGACGCCATTTTGCGCCCTGAGGTGATCCCGTCACCCCTGGGGCCACCATGTTAAGCCCTGAGGTGGTCCCGTCACCCCTGGGGCCACCATTTGGAGCCCTGAGGTAGTCCTGGGGACGCCATTTTGCGCCCTGAGGTGATCCCGTCACCCCTGGGGCCACCATGTTAAGCCCTGAGGTGGTCCCGTCACCCCTGGGGCCGCCATTTGGAGCCCTGAGGTAGTCCTGGGGACGCCATTTTGAGGCGTGAGGTGATCCCATCACCCCTGGGGCCACCATTTGGAGCCCTGAGGTGATCCTGGGGCCGCCATTTTGCGCCCTGAGGTGATCCCATCACCCCTGGGGCCGCCATGTTGAGCCCTGAGGTGGTCCCGTCACCCCTGGGGCCGCCATTTGGAGCCCTGAGGTGGTCCCGTCACCCCTGGGGCCGCCATTTGGAGCCCTGAGGTGGTCCCATCACTCCTGGGGCCGCCATTTTGACCCCTGAGGTGGTCCTGGGACGGCTATTTTGAGGCCTGAGGTGGTCCCATCACCCCTGGGGCCACCATGTCAAGCCCTGAGGTGGCCCTGGGGCCATCATTTTGGGCCCTGAGGCAATCCCATCACTCCTGGGGCCACCATTTAGAGCCCTGAGGTAACTTCACACCCCTGGGGCCACCATTTTGAGCTCTGAGGTGGTCCCATTACCTCTGGGGCCAGCATGTTAAGCCCTGAGGTAGTCCTGGGGCCACCATTTTGAGCCCTGAGGTGATCCCATCACCCCTGGGGCCACCATTTTGAGCCTCGAGGCCATCCCATCACCTCAGAGGCCGCCATGTCGAAGCCTGAGGTGATCCCGTCCCCCCTGGCACCGCCATGTCGAGCCCTGAGGTAACCTCACACCCCTGTGGCCGCCATTTTGAACCCCGAGGCGACCCTCACACCCGCAGGGCCGCCATCTTGAGGCCTGAGGTAACTCCAGCCCCCTCACACCCCTGCAGCCGCCATGGCGAGCCCTGAGGCGACCCCTGCACCCCCCTCACGCCCCTTCCCAACACTCACCCGGCCCAGGCGGCCTCCGGACCGGCCGGGGACAAGGACGGGCCCCTCAGACGCCGGACGCCATTTTGTTCCAGCTCCCGCCTTTTTTCCGCTCTCCCCCCTCCCCGTTACTACGCATGCGCGGGGAGGGACCCGTCACTGAGGGGGGGCGCGCATGCGCAGAGCGACCCGCGCACCGCCTCGGCGCTGTGCGCATGCGCGGCTCCGCTCCGCGCCCCGGCGGGTTCTCCCAGCCCCGCCCCTTGCTTCGCGGTGGGCGTGGCATGTGCGCGGCCCCGCCTCCCCCCCCTCAGTCGGCGCATGCGCAGGAGGCGGAGGCCGGGTTACAAACGGGGGCGTTTATTGTCGCTTTTTATTGCTCCGAAATCAAAGCGAATGAGCCCAAAAATTGGGGGGGGAGGGGGGTTGGCAAGTGGGGGCGGGGCACTCTGGGGGCGTGGCCTTTCCTTGATGGGCGGGGGAAAGATGAGGCCCCCTACCTTGGTACTTAAAGGGGCAAGGCGGGGTGGGGTCCGCCTTAAAGGGGCCGTGTGTGTGTGTGTGTGAATGTCCCCCTTCCTAAGGGAAATAAATCAGTCTATAAATAAATTAATTGATTAGCACAGCTCGTAACGAAGCGGGGGGTGTTGTCTGCGGGGGGTATTTACAGAGGAGGGGGCTGGTGGGGGGAGGGCAGCCTTCCCCCCCCCAAAGGTTGGGGTCCTTCCCTCCCCCCCGCCCACCCTTTGTGGGGCGCTGGGGAGGGGGCGCGGGGCCTTCAGATGGAAACCTCGTACTCCCTGGTGTCCTGCAGGGGGAAAAGGGGGGGGGTAGGACCCCCCAAAAGGGTCAGACCCCCCCAAAAAAAACCCTCTCCCCTCCCTGCTGGGGAGGGGGGAGGGGTACAGCGCGGGCGGGGGTGCGGGCGCTCACCCCGGCTTCGTAGAGGGGGTTGTGGAAGTCGCTCTCCACCGTGATGGGGCTGTAGCTGTGGGAGCTGGAGAAGGAGAAGCCGAACAGGGACTTGCCCTGAAACCTGGGGCAGAGACACGGGGAGGGGGGGGATTGAGACACCCACCCCCCCCCCTCAAAATTACAGCGCGGTCCTTTTAAAACCCGTGATTGCCGCTTTAAGATCCTGTGGGCCCATGTGTTGCCGCTTTAAGAAGCGGTGGACCCGTGGTGTCGCCGCTTTAAGAAGCCGCGGCCTCACCCGGTTGCCGCTTTAAGAAGTGAACGGAACCCGCGGCGTTGCCGCTTTAAGAAGCTGTGGGCCCACCCTGTCGCCGCTTTAAGACGTGATGGGGACCTCCATATTGCCGCTTTAAGAAGCGGCGGAACGCGGCGTTGCCGCTTTAAGGAGCGGGCGGGGGGGGAGGCCTCCGCGCATGCGCTGCTTCAAAGCGCGGTGGATATGGGGGGGCGCTACCCCTCGCGCATGCGCAGCTTTAAGGCTGCCGTCCCGCCCCCCCCGCCCCGTACTCCGCGCTGATTGGCTCACTTGGTATAATAGACGTAGACGCCGCCAATCAGGAGGAGGACGAGGAGGAGGGGGAGGAGCGTGGCCAGGGCGATGCTGCCGCCCTCCAGCTGCCGGCTGGGATCCGCCCTCTGCGTCACTGCGCGGCCAATCAGGGAGCGGCGGGGGGCGTGACGTCAGGTTACCGGAGGGAGGGGGGTAGGAGGCCACGCCCACCGCTGCCCGTGGCGGGATTTGGCCACGGGAGCCATGGCCCCGCCCCCAAATCCCCCATGGCCCCGCCCCCCGCCCCTCCCATCGCCCCCGCCCCCCCCAAACCGCCCCAACCCCCTTTCCCCCCACGGGCCCCGAAACCCCCATGTCCCCCCAAAATCCCCAGGAGCCCCCCAAGACCCCCCTGGGCCCCCAAAACACCCATGGGGCCCCCAACCCCTCATGGGCCCCCAAACCCCCATGGCCCCCCAAAACCCTCATGAGCCCCCCAAGACCCCCATGGGCCCCAAAACCCCTATGACCCCTCACCCCCCATGGACCCCAAGACCCCCATGACCCCTCCGAGACCCCCATGGGCCCCCAAGTCCCCCTGGGCCCCCCAACCCCTCAGGGCCCCAAAACCCCCCCCGTCCCCCCTCACCCTCCAGCCGTCGCTCATCCAGGTAGGCGGGGTCAGCCATTCCGGGGGAGGGGGGACGGGGAGAGCGAGGAGGAGGAGGAGGGGGAGGAAGGGCGAGGAGGAGGAGGAGGAGGGGGAGGAAGGGCGACGAGGAGGAGGAGGAGGAGGAGGAAGGGCGAGGAGGAGGGGGAGGGGGAGGAAGGGCGAGGAGGAGGAGGAAGGGGAGGAAGGGTGAGGAGGAGGAGGAGGGGAGGAAGGGTGAGGAGGAGGAGGAGGGGGAGGAAGGGCGAGGAGGAGGAGGAGGGGGAGGAAGGGCAACGAGGAGGAGGAGGGGGAGGAAGGGTGACGAGGAGGAGGAGGAGGGGGAGGAAGGGCGACAAGGAGGAGGGGGAGGGGGAGGAAGGGCGAGGAGGAGGAGGAAGGGGAGGAAGAGCGAGGAGGAGGAGGAGGGGAGGAAGGGCGAGGAGGAGGAGGAGGGGAGGAAGGGCGAGGAGGAGGAGGAGGGGAGGAAGGGCGACGAGGAGGAGGAGGAGGGGGAGGAAGGGCGAGGAGGAGGAGGAAGGGCAAGGAGGAGGAGGAAGGGGAGGAAGGGCGAGGAGGAGGAGGATGGAGAACGTCAACGAGGAGGAGGATGGGAGAGAACATCAACGTGGCCCATGATGATGATGACGATGATGATGATGATGGAGAACCTCAACTTGCCCCACGATGATGATGATGATGAAGAACATCAAGGTGGTCCACATTGATGACGATGAGGAACATCAACTTGGTTCATGGTGATGATGATGATGATGATGGAGAACATCAACAAGGCCCATGATGATGATGATGATGATGATGATGATGATGAAGAACATCAACTTGACCCATGATGATGATGGAGAACATCGACTTGGTCCACCACGATGACGTTGAGGAACATCAACTTGGTTCATGGCGATGATGATGATGATGATGATGATGGAGAACATCAACATGGCCCATGATGATGATGATGATGATGATGATGGAGAACCTCAACTTGCCCCACGATGATGATGATGATGAAGAACATCAAGGTGGTCCACATTGATGACGATGAGGAACATCAACTTGGTTCATGGCGATGATGATGATGATGATGACGATGGAGAACCTCAACTTGCCCCACAATGATGATGATGATGAAGAACATCAAGGTGGTCCACATTGATGATGATGAGGAACATCAACTTGGTTCATGGTGATGATGATGATGGAGAACATCAACATGGCCCATGATGATGATGATGATGATGATGATGAAGAACATCAACTTGCCCCACGATGATGATGATGATGAAGAACATCAAGGTGCTCCACATTGATGACGATGAGGAACATCAACTAGGTTCATGGCGATGATGATGATGATGATGACGATGGAGAACCTCAACTTGCCCCACGATGACGAAGACGATGAAGAACATCAACACGATCCACCACGATGACGTTGAGGAACATCACCTTGGTTCATCATGAAGATGATGATGATGGAGAACATCGACCTGACTCATGATGATGATGATGATGATGATGAAGAACATCAAGGTGGTCCACAATGATGATGATGAGGAACATCAACTTGGTTCATGGTGATGATGATGATGGAGAACATCAACATGGCCCATGATGATGATGATGATGATGATGATGATGATGATGGAGAACATCAACATGGCCCACGAAGATGATGATGATGATGAAGAACATCAAGGTGGTCCACAATGATGACGTTGAGGAACATCAACTTGGTTCATGGCGATGATGATGATGATGATGACGATGGAGAACCTCAACTTGCCCCACGATGACGAAGACGATGAAGAACATCAACACGATCCACCATGATGACGTTGAGGAACATCACCTTGGTTCATCATGAAGATGATGATGATGGAGAACATCGACCTGACTCATGATGATGATGATGATGATGAAGAACATCAAGGTGGTCCACAATGATGATGATGAGGAACATCAACTTGGTTCATGGTGATGATGATGATGGAGAACATCAACATGGCCCATGATGATGATGGTGATGATGATGATGATGATGATGGAGAACATCAATTTGACCCACGATGATGAAGACGATGAAGAACATCAACACGATCCACCATGATGATGTTGAGGAACATCACCTTGGTTCATGACGATGATGATGATGATGATGATGGAGAACCTCAACTTGCCCCACGATGATGATGATGATGAAGAACATCAACTTGACCCATGATGATGATGGAGAACATCGACTTGGTCCACCACGATGACGTTGAGGAACATCAACTTGGTTCATGGCGATGATGATGATGATGATGATGATGGAGAACATCAACATGGCCCATGATGATGATGATGATGATGATGATGATGATGGAGAACCTCAACTTGCCCCACGATGATGATGATGATGAAGAACATCAAGGTGCTCCACATTGATGACGATGAGGAACATCAACTAGGTTCATGGCGATGATGATGATGATGATGATGACGATGGAGAACCTCAACTTGCCCCACGATGACGAAGACGATGAAGAACACCAACCTGATCCACCACGATGACGTTGAGGACCACCACCTCGATTCACCGTGATGACGACGATGACGAAGACCGCCACCCTCCCCCACGACTCCGCCTCCAAAACCCCTCAAACCCCAGCGCCGCGACGAAGACGACGACGACGAAGGTGCCACCGCCCTCCGGGGTCTCCTACCTTTGCAGAGGGGGGGTTGGCTGGTCCAGCGGGACGGGTGGCCGGGCAGGCAGGTGACCGTCACCTCCCCCACCAGCTCGTAGCCCTCGTAGCAGAAGAAGCGCAAGGACTCCCCGGCCTGGTAGTGGTGCTTGTAGAGGGTCTGGTAGCCGTTGGCCGGCACGCCCGGGTTCAAGCAGGGCTCGTACTTGACTGGTGGGAGGAGAAGGTTGAGGAGAACCCCAAAAGAGGAGAGGGGACGACGCGAAATGCCACGGCGGGAGGGTTGGAAGGTCCACGTGGGGTGAGGGGAGCGGGCAGGAGCAGCGAAGTGCGGCCTGGGAGAGCAAGCCGGGCCGCGCAAAGGTGGTGATGGGAGCTCCGGAACCCCAAACTCCATCCCGGAGCCCAAAACAGGATGGTGGAACCTCCAGAACCCCAAAAGTCCATCCTAGAAGCCCAAAACACGATGGTGGAACCTCCAGAACCTCAGAAGTCCATCCTGGAACCCCATAACCCCATCCTGGAACCCCAAAACAGGATGGTAGAACCTACAGAACCCCAAAAGTTCCATTCTAGAAGCCCAAAACACGATGGTGGAACCTCCAGAGCCCCCAAACTCCATCCTAGACCCCCGAAACAGGATGGTGGAACCTCCAGAACCCCAAAAGTTCCATCCTAGAAGCCCAAAACACGATGGTGGAACCTCCAGAACCTCAGAAGTCCATCCTGGAACCCCATAACTCCATCCTGGAAGCCCAAAACAGGATGGTGGAACCTCCAGAACCCCAAAAGTTCCATCCTAGAAGCCCAAAACAGGACGGTGGAACCTCCAGAACCCCAAAAGTTCCATCCTAGAAGCCCAAAACAGGACGGTGGAACCTCCAGAACCCCAAAAGTTCCATCCTAGAACCCCGAAACACGATGGTAGAACCTCCAGAACCCCAAAACTCCATCCTAGAACCCCGAAACACGATGGTAGAAGCTCCAGAACCCCAAAACTCCCTCTTGGGACCCCAAACTCCATCCTGGAACCCCAAAACAGGATGGTAGAACCTCCAGAACCCCAAAATTCCATCCTAGAAGCCCAAAACAGGATGGTGGAACCTCCAGAACCCCAAAAGTTCCATTCTAGAAGCCCAAAACAGGATGGTGGAACCTCCAGAACCTCAGAAGTCCATCCTGGAACCCCATAACTCCATCCTGGAAGCCCAAAACAGGATGGTAGAACCTCCAGAACCCCAAAATTCCATCCTAGAAGCCCAAAACACGACGGTGGAACCTCCAGAGCCCCCAAACTCCATCCTAGAACCCCAAAACAGGATGGTAGAACCTCCAGAGCCCCCAAACTCCATCCTAGAACCCCAAAACAGGATGGTAGAACCTCCAGAACCCCAAAACTCCATCCTAGAACCCCGAAACACGATGGTAGAAGCTCCAGAACCCCAAAACTCCCTCTTGGGACCCCAAACTCCATCCTGGAACCCCAAAACAGGATGGTAGAACCTCCAGAACCCCAAAATTCCATCCTAGAAGCCCAAAACAGGATGGTGGAACCTCCAGAACCCCAAAAGTTCCATTCTAGAAGCCCAAAACAGGATGGTGGAACCTCCAGAACCTCAGAAGTCCATCCTGGAACCCCATAACTCCATCCTGGAAGCCCAAAACAGGATGGTAGAACCTCCAGAACCCCAAAATTCCATCCTAGAAGCCCAAAACACGACGGTGGAACCTCCAGAGCCCCCAAACTCCATCCTAGAACCCCGAAACAGGATGGTGGAACCTTCAGAACCCCAAAAGTTCCATTCTAGAAGCCCAAAACAGGATGGTGGAACCTCCAGAACCTCAGAAGTCCATCCTGGAACCCCATAACTCCATCCTAGAAGCCCAAAACACGATGGTAGAACCTCCAGAACCCCAAAACTCCATCCTGGACCCCCAAAACAGGATGGTAGAACCTCCAGAACCCCAAAATTCCATCCTAGAACCCCAAAACACGATGGTAGAACCTCCAGAACCCCAAAACTCAATCCTAGAAGCCCAAAACACGATGGTGGAACCTCCAGAACCTCAGAACTCCATCGTGGAACCCCATAACTCCATCCTGGAACCCCAAATCCGGATGGTAGAACCTCGAGAACGCCAAAACGCCATCCTAGAACCCCAAAACACGATGGTAGAACCTCCAGAACCCCAAAACGCCATCCTAGAACCCCAAAACTCCCCCCTAGCCCCCCCAAAGAAGCTGATGGAACATCCAGAACCCGAAAACTCCATCCTGGAACCCCATAAATCCATCCTGGAACGCCAATACACAATGGTGGAACCTACAGAAACCCATAACTCCATCCTAGAACCCCAAAACACGATGGTAGAACCTCCAGAACCACAGAAGTCCATCCTGGAGCTCCATAACTCCGTCCTGGAACCCCAAAACAGGATGGTGGAACCTCCAGAACCCCATAACTCCATTCTGGAACCCCGAAACTCCATCTTGGGACCCCAAAACACGATGGTGGAACCTCCAGAACCCCATAACTCCATCCTGGAACCCTCAATCATGGTGATAGGACCTCCAGAACCCCCAAACTCCCCCCTAGGCCCCCAAAAGAACCTGATGGGACCTCCAGAACCCCATAACTCCACCCTGGAACCCCAAAACTCCCTCTTGGAACCCCAAAACAGGATGGTGGAACCTTCGGAACCCCATAACTCCACCCTGGAACCCTAAAACAGGATGGTGGAACCTCCAGAACCCCATAACTCCACCCTGGAACCCCAAAACTCCCTCTTGGAACCCCAAATCACGATGGTGGAACCTCCAGAACCCCATAACTCCACCCTGGAACCCCCCAACCTCCCCCCTAGCCCCCCAAAAGAAGGCGATGGGACCTCCAGAACCCCATAACTCCATCCTGGAACCCCAACCCACAATGGTGGAACCTCTGGAACCCCAAAACTCCATCCTGGAACCCCAAAACTCCATCCTGGAACCCCAAATCAGGATGGTGGAACCTCCGGAACCCCATAACTCCACCCTGGAACCCTAAAACAGGATGGTGGAACCTCCAGAACCCCATAACTCCACCCTGGAACCCCAGAACAAGATGGTGGAACCTCCAGAACCCCAAAACTCCATCCAGGAACCTCAAAACTCCACCCTGGAACCCCAAAACTCCACCCTGGAACCCTAAAACAGGATGGTGGAACCTCCAGAACCCCATAACTCCACCCTGGAACCCCAAAACTCCCTCTTGGAACCCCAAATCACGATGGTGGAACCTCCAGAACCCCATAACTCCACCCTGGAACCCCCCAACCTCCACCCTAGCCCCCCAAAAGAAGGCGATGGGACCTCCAGAACCCCATAACTCCATCCCGGAACCCCAACCCACAATGGTGGAACCTCCGGAACCCCATAACTCCACCCTGGAACCCCAAAACTCCATCCTGGAACCCCGTAACTCCATCCTGGAACCCCAAACCAGGATGGTGGAACCTCCAGAACCCCAAAACTCCATCCTGGAACCCCAAAACTCCCTCTTGGAACCCCAAAGCAGGATGGTGGAACCTTCGGAACCCCATAACTCCACCCTGGAACCCTAAAACAGGATGGTGGAACCTCCAGAACCCCAAAACTCCATCCAGGAACCTCAAAACTCCACCCTGGAACCCCAAAAATCCACCCTGGAACCCTAAAACAGGATGGTGGAACCTCCAGAACCCCATAACTCCACCCTGGAACCCCAAAACTCCCTCTTGGAACCCCAAATCACGATGGTGGAACCTCCAGAACCCCATAACTCCACCCTGGAACCCCCCAACCTCCCCCCTAGCCCCCCAAAAGAAGGCGATGGGACCTCCAGAACCCCATAACTCCATCCCGGAACCCCAACCCACAATGGTGGAACCTCCGGAACCCCATAACTCCACCCTGGAACCCCAAAACTCCATCCTGGAACCCCGTAACTCCATCCTGGAACCCCAAACCAGGATGGTGGAACCTCCAGAACCCCATAACTCCACCCTGGAACCCCATAACTCCACCCTGGAACCCTAAAACAGGATGGTGGAACCTCCAGAACCCCAAAACTCCATCCAGGAACCTCAAAACTCCACCCTGGAACCCCAAAACTCCACCCTGGAACCCTAAAACAGGATGGTGGAACCTCCAGAACCCCATAACTCCACCCTGGAACCCCAAAACTCCCTCTTGGAACCCCAAAACAGGATGGTGGAACCTTCAGAACCCCATAACTCCACCCTGGAAACCTAAAACAGGATGGTGGAACCTCCAGAACCCCATAACTCCACCCTGGAACCCCAAAACAAGATGGTGGAACCTCCAGAACCCCAAAACTCCATCCTGGAACCCCAAATCACGATGGTGGAACCTTCAGAACCCCATAACTCCACCCTGGAACCCCCCAACCTCCCCCCTAGCCCCCCAAAAGAAGGCGATGGACCCTCCTCCACTCACGGACACACTTGGGGGGCCGGTCGCTCCATTTGGGGGGGCCGGCGTGGCGGGCGTGGCAGGTGAGGGCGGGGCTCCCCTCCAGCAGGAAGCCCTCCCGGCAGGAGTAGCGGACGCGGGTCCCCACCGGGAAGCGGGGGTCCCCCACGCTGCGCTGCCCGTTGCTCACCGCCCCGGGGTCCGGGCACCGCGGCACTGGGGGGCGGGGGGGCGGTCAGGGGTTTGGGGACCCCACCCCACCACCAACAGCACCCACCTTGGGTGGGGAGGGCTGGGGTTTTGGGGGGGTTGGGGGGTCCTAGGGGGGTCTTGGGGGTTTTGGGGGTTTGGGGGTCTTGGGGTTTTGGGGGGCAGAGAGGGGGTTGGGGGTTTTGGGGAGGTCTTGGGGTTTTGGGGGTTGGGGATCCTAGGGGGTCTTGGGGTTTGGGGGGTTTTGGGGGTCTTGGGGTTTTGGGGGCAGAGAGGGGGTTGGGGGTTTTGGGGAAGTCTTGGGGTTTTGGGGGTTTGGGGTCCTGGGGGGTTGGGGGTTTGGGGGTCTTGGGGTTTTGGGGGCAGGGAGGGGGTTGGGGGTTTTGGGGGGTCTTGGGGTTTTGGGGTCTTGGGGTTTTGGGGGCAGGGACGGGGGTTGGGGTTTTGGGGGTCTTGGGGTTTTGGGGGTTGGGGGTCCTTGGGGGGGTCTTGGGGTTTTGGGGGTCTTGGGGTTTTGGGTCTTGGGGTCTGGGCGGATTTGGGGGTGCAGAGGGGGTCCAGGGGTTTGGGGGGGTCTGGGTGGGATTTGGGGGTGCAGAGGGGGGGTCCAGCTGACTTTTTCGGGGGGCCCCGCGTGGCAACGGGGGTTCCCCTGAGGTCAAGTGCTGTCCGCCCGAAGGCCGGGGGGAGGGGGCGGGTGGGTTTTGGGGGGTCTGGGCGGGGTTTTGGGGTGCAGGGGGTCCAGGGCTTTGGGGGTCTGGGGGATTTGGGGTGCAGGGGGGTCCAAGGGTTTGGGGAGGTCTGGGCGGGATTTGGGGTGCACGGGGGGTCCAGGGGTTTGGGGGGTCTGGGGGAATTTGGGGGTGCAGGGGGTCCAGGGCTTTGGGGGCTCTGGGTGGGATTTGGGGTGCAGAGGGGGGTCCAGGGGATTGGGGGGCTCTGGGTGGGATTTGGGGTGCACGGGGGGGTCCAGGGCTTTGGGGGGTCTGGGGGGAATTTGGGGGTGCAGAGGGGGGTCCAGCTGACTTTTCGGGGGGGCCCCGCGTGGCAATGGGGGGGTTCCCCTGAGGTCAAAGGTCCGCCCGAAGGCCGGGGGAGGGGGCGGGTGGGTTTTGGGGGGTCTGGGCAGGGTTTTGGGGTGCGGGGGGTCCCTCACCCCTCTGGCAGGCGGGGGGCCCGCTCCAGCGCAGGTCCCACTGGCAGGTGAGGAGGTCGGGCCCGCGCAGGCGGTAGCCGGGCCGGCACTGGAAGGTGAGGACGGTGCCGCGCAGGGGGAGGGGGCGCGAGGCCGAGCGGCGCGAGAAGGGGACCCCCGGCACCTCGGGGCAGGTGTCGTTGCGGGGGACGGCTGGGGGGGGGGGGACCCCCGTAGGTCCTGCACCCCACGGCACCCACGGCAACACCAGAGCAGCCATGGCACCCCCAAAGCACCCCCATGGCACCCCCATTGCACCCCCATAGCACCCCCATACAACCCACGGCACCCCCATAACACCCCCATAGCACCCACAGCACCCCCATGGCACCCATGGCACCCCCATTGCACCCATAGCACCCATGGCACCCATAGCACCCCGTCAGCCCCTGCACCCCATGGCACCCATGGCAACCCCATAGCACCCATAACACCCATAACACCCCCATAGCACCCATAGCACCCCCACAGCACCCCCATAACACCACCATAGCACCCACGGCACCCATAGCACCCCGTCAGCCCCTGCACCCCACAGCACCCACAGCACCCATGGCACCCATGGCAACCCCATTGCACCCCCATAGCACCCATAGCACCCCCAGAGCACCCATGGCACCCTGGCAGATCCTGCACCCCATAGCACGCACGGCACCCCCATAACACCCCATAGCACCCACAGCACCCCCATGGCACCCACGGCACCCCCATTGCACCCATAGCACCCATGGCACCCATAGCACCTCATCAGCTCCCTGCACCCCATGGCACCCATGGCAACCCCATAGCACCCATAGCACCCCCACAGCACCCACAGCACCCCCATAGCACCCCCATAGCACCCCCAGCACCCATGGCACCCATGGCACCCCCATAGCACCCCCATAGCACCCACAGCACCCATTGCACCCCCATAGCACCCATGGCACCCATAGCACCGTCAGCTCCTGCACCCCATGGCACCCATGGCAACCCCACAGCACCCATAACACCCCACAGCACCCATAGCACCCCCAAAGCACCCACAGCACCCCCATAACACCCCCATAGCACCCACGGCACCCATAGCACCCCGTCAGCCCCTGCACCTCCACAGCACCCACAGCACCCATGGCACCCATGGCAACCCCATTGCACCCCCATAGCACCCATAGCACCCCCATAGCACCCACAGCACCCCCATTGCACCCACAGCACCCCCACAGCACCCATGGCACCCATGGCACCCCATAACACCCCCATAGCACCCACAGCACCCCATTGCACCCACAGCACCCCACAGCACCCATGGCACCCATGGCACCCCCATAGCACCCCCATAGCACCCATAGCACCCCAGAGCACCCATGGCACCCTGGCAGATCCTGCACCCCATAGCACCCACGGCACCCCATTGCACCCCCATAGCACCCATGGCACCCATAGCACCCCGTCAGCCCCTGCACCCCATGGCACCCATGGCAACCCCATAGCACCCATGGCACCCCCACAGCACCCATAACACATAGCACCCACAGCACCCCATAGCACCTGCACCCATAGCACCCCCATAGCACCCACAGCACCCCCATAGCACCCACAGCAGCCCTGCACCTCACAGCACCCACGGCACCCACGGCACCCCATAGCACCCACAGCACCCCCATGGCACCCATGGCACCCCATTGCACCCCATAGCACCCATAACACCCCCATAGCACCCATAGCACCCCCAGAGCACCCACAGCACCCCATTGCACCCATGGCACCCACAGCACCCATGGCAACCCCATTGCACCCACAGCACCCATGGCACCCCCATTGCACCCCCATAGCACCCATGGCAACCCCCATTGCACCCCACGGCACCCACAGCAGATCCTGCACCCCATACAGCACCCATAGCACCCCCACTGCACCCCCATAGCACCCACGGCACCCCCATAGCACCCATAGCACCCATGGCACCCCATAGCACCCGTCAGCTCCCTGCACCCCATGGCACCCATGGCACCCCCATTGCACCCATGGCACCCCAGCAGCCCCTGCACCCCAGAGCACCCACGGCACCCATAGCACCCCCATAGCACCCACAGCACCCATGGCACCCCCATTGCACCCCCATAGCACCCATAACACCCCCATAGCACCCACGGCACCCCCAGAGCACCCACAGCACCCCCATTGCACCCACGGCACCCCCAGAGCACCCCCAGAGCACCCCCGGCACCCCCATTGCACCCAGAGCACCCCGGCAGCCCCTGCACCCCATAGCACCCACAGCACCCACGGCACCCCCATAGCACCCCCATAGCACCCCCAGCACCCCCATTGCACCCATGGCACCCCAGCAGATCCTGCACCCCATAGCACCCATTGCAGCCCCACTGCACCCCCATAGCACCCACGGCACCCCCATAGCACCCATTGCACCCCGTGTGCCCCCATAGCACCCATAGGACCCCATAGCACCCCCACAGCACCCATTGCACCCCGCGACCCCGCTGCACCCCCAAATCCTCCATTGCACCCCACAGCACCCGTATCCCCCCATAGCACCCACTGCGCCCCAATCGCACCCCACATCCCCCCTGCCCCCCAGAGCCCCCTGCACCCCCCGAATCCCCCAGCCCCCCGGGAGCCCCAAGCCCCCCCACTGCACCCCCATCCCCCACAGCACCCCCAAACCCCCCCCATGTCCCCCCATCCCCCACAGCCCCCCAACCCCCACATCCCCCCAGCACCCCCAAATCCCCCCATCCCCCACAGCACCCCAAACCCCCCAAATCCCCCCAACGCCCCCATCCCCCACAGCACCCCCAAACCCCCCCAACCCCCCACATCCCCCCATCCCCCACAGCCCCCAAACCCCCCACATCCCCCCACATCCCATCCCCCACAGCCCCCCAAACCCCACAGCCCCCCACATGCCCCCATCCCCCACAGCCCCCAAACCCCCCCAACCCCCCATCCCCCACAGCCCCCCATCCCCCCCATCCCCCACAGCCCTCAAACCTCCCCAACCCCCCATCCCCACAGCCTCCCCCACATCCCCCCATCCCCCACAGCCCCCATCCCCCCATCCCCCCCAGCACCCCCAAATCCCCCACATCCCCCATCCCCCACAGCCCCCCAAACCCCCCATCCCCACGCATCCCCCATCCCCCACAGCTCCCCAACCCCCCACATCCCCCATCCCCCCCAGCCCCAAACCCCCCAAACCCCCCATCCCCCACAGCCCCCCATCCCCCCATCCCCCACAGCCTCCCAAACCCCCAACCCCCACATCCCCCACAGCCTCCCCCACATCCCCCATCCCCCACAGCCCCCCATCCCCCACATCCCCCCAGCACCCCCAAATCCCCCCCCATCCCCCATCCCCCACAGCTCCCCCATCCCCCCAGCACCCCAAACCCCCCACATCCCCCCATCCCCCCATCCCCCCATCCCCCCAGCACCCCCCCCACATCCCCCATCCCCACAGCCCCCCAAACCCCCCATCCCCACGCATCCCCCATCCCCCACAGCCCCCCCAACCCCCCACATCCCCCATCCCCCATCCCCCCACCCCCCATCCCCCCCATACCCTCGTAGCGGATGAGGAAGGGCAGGCCGGCATTTGGGGGCCCGCGGGAGCCGCGGAGGTTTCGGGGTCCCCCCCCTGGGCCTGGAAGCGCAGGGTGACGGCGGCCCCCGAGCTGAGGAGGGTGAGGGGGGGCCGGGCCCCCCGAAACTGCCCCAGCACCCGCCCCGTCACCTCCTCCCCGTCGAAGAGCGTCAGGGTGTCGGCGGGGCGCAGGGCCAGGCTGGGGGCGGGGGTCAGGGGGCACCCTGACAGCGGGGGCACCCTGATAGGGGGGGGACCCGATGGGGGGCCTGATAGGGGGAGAACCCCAAAGGTGGAGGGGACCCCGATATTGGGGGGAACCCGATGGGGGGGAACCCCAAAGGTGGAGGGGACCCCGATATGGGGGGGAACCCTGATAGTGGGGGACCCTGATAGTGGAGGGGGAACCTGATAGGGGAGAACCCCAAAGGTGGGGAGAACCCCAAAGGTGGAGGGGACCCTGATATGGGGGGCACTGATAGGGGGACCCGATGGGGGGCCTGATAGTGGGGGAGAACCCTGATATGGGGGGGAACCCGATAGTGGGGGGACCCTGATGGGGGGGCCTGATGGGGGGGCACCGATAGTGGGGGGACCCTGATAGTGGGGGGACCCCAAAGGTGGAGGGGACCCCGATATGGGGGGGCTCCTCGATAGTGGGGGACCCTGATATTGGAGGGGCACCTCGATATTGGGGGAACCTGATGGGGGGGGCCCTGATAGTGGGGGAGAACCCCAAAGGTGGAGGGGACCCTGATATGGGGGCACCTCGATAGTGGGGGACCCTGATATTGGGGGGGAACCTGATAGGGGAGAACCCCAAAGGTGGAGGGGACCCTGATAGTGTGGGGGAACCCGATAGTGGGGGGGAATCCCAAGGGTGGGGGAGAACCCCAAAGGTGGAGGGGACCCTGATATGGGGGGGGCACCCTGATAGTGGGGGGACACCTCGATATTGGGGGGGGAACCTGATGGGGGGACCTGATAGGGGGACCCCGATAGTGTGGGGGGAACCCGATAGTGGGGGGGGGGAACCCCAAGGGTGGGGAGACACCTCAAAGGTGGAGGGGACCCCGATATGGGGGGGGCACCCTGATAGTGGGGGGACCCCGATAGTGGGGGACCCTGATGGGGGGGGAACCCGATAGTGGGGGGGGACCCCGATATGGGGGGGGGAACCCCAAGGGAGGGGGAGAACCCCCCAATATTGGGGGGGAACCCCAAAGATAGAGGGGACCCCGATATGGGGGGGGCACCCCGATATTTGGGGGGGACCCCGATATGGGGGGGGGGCACCCCGATAGTGGGGGGGCCCCCCAGGGGTGCGAATGGGACCCCAAAGATGGGGGGGACCCCCCAGGTTTTGTGGGGCCCCCCCCAGGATTTGGGGTCCCCACCTCTTTTGGGATCCCCCCCCCCGGTTTTGGGCCCCCCCAGGTTTCAGGGTCCCCCCTTTTGCCCCCCAGTTTCGGGCCCCCTTTTCCCTCCCCAATCCCCCCATTTCCCCCCCATTCCCGCCCCCCACTTTCGGGACCCCCAGTTTCGGGGACCCCCCACTTTCGCCCCCCATTTTCGGGGACCCCCCACCTTTCCCTCCCCAGCCCCCCTTTCGCCCCATTTCCCCCCATTTCCCCACCCCCATTTTCTGCCCCCCCACTTTCGCCGCCCCCCCATTTCGGGCCCCCCACACTTTCAGGGCTCCCCCCTTCCCCCCCTTCCTCCCCATCCTTCCCCTTCCTCCCCTTCCCCTCCCCATTTCCCCCCACTTTCTCCCCCCTCCCCTTCCCCCTCCCCTTCCCCTCCCCTTTCTCCCCCCCTCCCCTTTCGCCCCCCCACTTTCAGGGCTCCCC